>NC_081409.1:769752165-770067209 GCF_030272615.1 Cryptomeria japonica | reverse complement strand
CTACTACCTCTCTCTCCCTCCCTCTTACCTCTCCCCTTCCTGCTCGGCCACCTCCTTGTCTCCCTCTCCTAGCCATCCCTCTCCCCCATATATCCCTCCTCCCCTCTCAACTCTCTCCTCTCTCTCTCTCTCTCTCATCTCTCTCTCGCTCTCTCTCTCTCTCTCATCTCTCTCTCTCTCTCTCTCTCTCTGCTCCTTCTCTCTCCTCTCTCCTCCTTCCCCCTTTTCTCTCCCTCTCCCCCTCTCTCCCACTCCCTTCTCTTCCCTCCTTCCACTTCCTCCATCTACTCGCTCCCTCTCCCTCCTTCCCTCCTTCCTTCTCCCTCTCTCTCCTCCCTCTACCTCTCTCCCTCTCTCTCCTTCCCCTTCTTCTCTCCCTCTCTCCCTCTCCCTCCTCTCCCTCCTTCCTCCTACCCTCTTTCCCTTACACTCCCTTCCCCCCTCTTCTTTCTCTCTCTATGTCTCTCTCTCTCTCTCTCTCTCTCTCTCTCCTCTCTCTCTCTCTCTCTCTCTCTCTCTCTCTCCCCCTCCCTTCCCCCCTCTTCTCTCCCTCTCTCCCTCTCTCTCCCTCTCTCCTTCCCTCCTTCCCTCCTTCCCTCTCTCCCTCTCTCTCTTCCTCCCTCTACCTCTATCCCTCTCTCTTCCCTTCCCCCCCTTTTCTCTCCCTTTCCCCCTCTTCTCTCCCTCTCTCTCCCTTCCCCCCTCTTCTCCCCCCTCTCTCCCTCTCTCTCTCTCTCTTCTCTCCCTCTATCCCTCCCTCTACCTCTCCCCTTTCCCCCCTCTTCTCTCCCTCTCTTCCTCTCTCTCCCTCTCCTCTCCCTCCCTCTCCCTCCCCCGTCTCTCTTCTCTCCCTCTCTCTCTCCTCTCCTCCCTCCGTCCCTCCCTCCTCTATCTCTCTCTCTCTCTCCCTTCATCTACCTCTCTCTCTCCCCCTCCCTCTACCTCTCACCCTCTCTCTCCCTTCCCCCCTCTTCTCTCCCTGTCTCTCCCTTCCCCCCTCTTCTCTCCCTCTCTCCCTCTCTCTCCCTCTTCTCTCCCTCTCTCCCTCCCTCTACCTCTCCCTTCCCCCCCTCTTCTTCCCTCTCTCCCTCTCTCTCCTCTCCTCTCACTCCCTCTCCCTCCCCCTCTCCTCTTCTCTCCCTCTCTCTCTCCTCTCCATCCCTCCATCTCCATCTCTCTCTCTCTCTCTCTCTCTCTCTCTCTCTCTCTCTCTCTCTCTCTCTCTCTCTCTGTCTCTCTCTCTCTCTCTCTCTCTCTCTCTCTCTCTCTCTCTCTCTCTCTCTCTCTCTCCCTTCCCCCTCTTCTCTCCCTCTCTCCCTCTCTCTCCCTTCCCCCTTATTCTCTCCCTCTCTCCCTCTCTCTCCCTCTCCTTCCTTCCCTCCTTCCCTCTCTCCCTCTCTCTCTCCCTCTCCCTCTCCCTCTCCTCTCTCTCCCTTCTCCCCTCTTCTCTCTCTCTCTCCCTCTCTCTCCCTCTCCCTCCTTCCCTCCTTCCCTCTCTCCATCTCCCACCCCCCTCTTCTCTCTCTCTCTCTCTCTCTCTCTCTCTCTACCTCTCTCAATAGTGCGTACGAGGTACTAAAACTATTAGTTCCCTGCCTTGCCATAACTTTTTTAGGGCTTAGTAGCATGTACGTGGTACTTATTACTCATAAGCATGTATGGGGTACTATTCCCATTATTCATTACCCTGCGATAATATTTGGCTTAGTAGCGCGTGCGCGCTACTTATCAACCCAAAATGGGAAAAAAGAATACCATTGCGCTTGTCAACATTTTATGGTCTAACCGCATGTACGCAGTTTATAGACATATATTTAGTTTCCCAAGAGCCTCAACAACCTCAAAAGAAGTTTTTGAGGTCGTTGAAGGCCCCACTGAAACTATGTTTGCACTTCTATCACTATTGTATACATAAAAGTAAGTGAATTTTTTGTTTTTGCATGATTTCAAATGATTGAATTGTTGTTTTTATTAGTTTTTTTGTTTTTGCATGGTTTCAAATGATTGAATTGTGATTGTTTAATAGTTTGATTCCAAAAAATAGTGATAAGATACATATTTATGGTTATTTATTTATTTTTGAACTTTTCTTTACATGTATATGTAATATGATTCTATTTAGGTCAACCGATATCAACCATGGGAAAGAACAAGCGAGGAACGATGGAACAACGAGAGGCTCAAAAAGAAAGACAAAGGCAGTGTATGAAGAAATTGTGTGACATAAGAACAATGGGAGAAGAAGGTATGTCATCCTCAACATCTCCATTCATTTTACCAAACGAATATAATGCACCTAATGCAATTGAAGAAGAAACATTTGATAGTTTACCGTTTGAACCTAATGCAATTGAAGAAGAAAAATTTGATAATTTATTGTTTGAACCTAATGCAATTGAAGAAGATACCACATTGAATAATCAATTAAATGAACATATTACACCTTCTCTAATTGATGAATTGAATGTACATAATGCACCGATGTTAACACCTCCTCGAATCATTCGTAGGAAACCAAAGTATCTAATTGACATCGATGAGAATATATTGAAGTCAATGCCCAATAAAATGAATGAACAAACTTGGAGGAGAATGGTTAAAACAATATGGCAAAACTATTTTAAAAACTTAAATCAAACTACAAGATGTCAATTAATTGTTCAAATGATTAAAAATTTGAATTTTAGAGAGACAATGAAAATTCTAGGCCTAAGATCATCTGAAAGTAATAGTGAAAGAACTATTGTCAGAAATCTATTTGATGCATATCAATCTATTGGTTCAAAATCATGTAGTAAAGATTCTAATGCTACTCGACGTGTCATTACATCAACCATAATGAGCAAGAAAATAAAAAAAGAACGTTTGATAAGCAAAACAAGTAAGTCATTAAATGTTAGTAGAACAAAATTATGTAAAGCATTAAAGAGGTGAGAACAAATAGAGGAACCTAACAATAATTCTCTTTGGGCATTCTTGGGTAGACTACTATGCAAAGACAAGGTTGTTGTTGATGCACTAATAATATTAAATAAAAAAATTTGGCATGACAACACAAGAGTATTGCCCAACCAAAGAGATGTTGTTAGAAGGCGAATTGGGTCTAAAAATAATGAGCCACATGCGAAACACTATTTGGATATGACTCAAACTCAATTTTATGAAAGATTCCTTCAAAAGTTTCCTCAAATAAAAATTTCTCAAAGATTTTTTGAAATGGCTTTGGGATGCACGACAGGGGCATGCCTAGCATAAACCTACCCACCCGGATGCGCTCGTGATGTCAGTTTGTGCATATGATGAACGGAATCAATTCTAGCCAATCTTGCAACTTTTCCTTGCAAGCAACTGACAGTTTTTGGAGCAGGCAAAAAAATGCTACTAATTGAAAATGACTCTGAGTCATCAAAAACCAAGATAGGCCATTGTAGAGGAGCGTCACACAACCCCACAAGATCAAACAGATCAACCAAATGTATCCTAGATTGGAATAAACAGTCCGTCAAATTTTGACAATTTTTTGGACTCAGGGCACTTGAGAGATCGCACTGGTAGGGTATGACTCTCAATGTTCTAGTACTTTGGGATGCATGATAGGGGCATGCCTAGCGTAAACCTGCCCACCCAGATGCACTTGTGATGTAAATTTGTGCACATGAAGAATCGAATCAATTCTAGCCAATCTTGCAACTTTTCCTTGCAAGCAACTAACAGTTTTTGGAGCAGGCAAAAAAATGCTACTAATTGAAAATGGCTCTGAGTCATCGAAAACTGAGATAGGCCATTGTAGAGAAGCCTCATGCAACCCCATGGGATTAAACAGATTGACCATACGTGTCCTGGATTGGAAGAAATGGTCCATCAAATTTTGACAATTTTTTGGACTCAGGGCACTTTAGAGATCGCACCGATAGGGTATGACTCTCGACGTTCTGGTGCTTTGGGATGCATGATAGGGGCATTCCTAACGTAAACCTACCCACTTGGATGCACTCACAATATCGGTTTTTGTATACAACAAATTGAATCAATTCTATCCAATCTTGCAACTTTTCCTTGTAAGCAACTGACCATTTTTGGAGTAGGCGAAAAAATGCTACTAATTGAAAATAGCTCCGAGTCATCAAAAACTGAGATAGGCCATTATAGAGGAGCCTCACATGACCCCAGGGGATCAAATAAATCAACCGTATGTGTCCTAGATTGGAAGAAATAGTCCGTGAAATTTTGACAATTTTTTGGACTCAGGGCACTTCAAAGATCGCATCGGTAGAGTATGACTCTCGACGTTCTGGTGCTTTGGGATGCATGATAGGGGCATGCCTAGCATAAACCTACCCACCCGAACATGCTCGCGACATCGGTTTGTGCACACGATGAACAAAATTTGACCATTGCGAGCGTGAGGGTGCTCTCGCATGAAACACATTGCTGTTTATATTCATATTGTTAATTACATATGAAAATATTGATTTAAATTTATAAAAGGGTAGCCACCAAATACAGTGAATACATAATAATGAACTGAATACAAGGATTTTTGTAGGGTTAATTCAACATTTTAGAAATTTTATCAAATCATATTCCACGATTGCAATATTTTATATCATATATTTTTGTTGTTTGTATTCATATTGTTGATTACATATGCAAATATTCATTTAAATTTATAAAAGGACAACCATAAAATACAACGAATACAAAATAATGAACTCATTACACATTTATTGGATCGAATATCAATATTTATATATATAAAAAAAGACATGTCTGCCAAGTCAATACAAGTATTACAAAAATGTGGCATATGCCATGTCCAAATCGATATACAATAAAAATGTAGAATATATCTACATGTATTGGTCATTCTGTGACCAAAACTAACACTATATGATCCTAAACTTGTGGTGGATCATCAAAATCAAGCCTCTTCGGTGTAGTACATGGCTCTGTAGATGGCTGCAAAACCACAATTCAAAAGCCAAGTTAGAATTCTTTTGTAGAAAATAATTCACAGTTAACAACATAACTATGCATTTAACTTTAATTCCTTTGCAATTGAAATGTAGATTACCTCATCGACTGATCCAGGAGCTAATGTCTTCGCTCTCCTCTCCTTGTCACTCTTAGGAGTTTTCTTGAAGACATACTTAAATGGATCCATGTTATGGTCGTATCGCAAAGGAGTCTATTGTAGATTAAATGTACAATTAATACAATGTACTAACATAAATATATCAAAAACACTTAAAAGCTATAATATAGAGAACAATGACGTACCTGTTCCTGAGATGTTTCTCCAATGGACTGAGGATGGCTCACCATCGATGTAGAAACTGTCACTATTACCTATACAAAAAATGTACAAAGATTAAATACAATTAATATAATGATAAGTATTGAAGGTTAAAAATAATTAATTTTACATATCAAACAAAAGTGTACTAGATCCTGAGATGCTTCTCCAGTGCAAGAAGGAGGGTTCGCCATTGACAAAATAGGTATGGATATTTCCTGTATGAAAAAATTATAAGATTATAATATATCACAAGTTCACATGTATGCGTGCATATAATCATGAAATCAAGAAAATAAAGTATATATACATACCTCTGCCCTTTCTTGATCCGCAGGTGAATCAGGTGCATTCAACATATCCACAAAGCTCAATGGCTGGTGTACATGTAAAATAGACAAAAAACACTAATCAATCTACAAATCCCAACTAATACTTGATTTCAACATTTTCAAATAATTGTACAACTAAAAGTGTGTTCAATTACCTTCTTCACATGTTTTGGCGTCTTCGAGGAATTCTTTTTCTTAGGATGAGCCCTAGACGTGGAGGGGGTACCCTAAAACACAAAATTAACATGAGATATTAGTACAGATAATAAATTAAACATAATTTTAAAAATCTAAAATGAAATGACTTGCATATTCCATCAAAACAATACATAAAAAGAGTTGTACAAAATATGATACCGTATAGCCTTGTAGGCCAAAATCGATCACTGAGAGCGTGATGTCATCAATCTGGGACATTTCATCCCTTGTCAACACCTACAAACCAGAAATTGGACCAGGCATTAAACATAGTTAGTATATCTTGTATTTTTTTTGAATTCAAAGTGTACTATTCTATTTTAACATGTTACAAAATTTATACCTCAAGCATTGAAGTTGGAGCTATAGTAACTAGGGGAGGTGTATGGGATACCGCTGCTGCATCCTGAAATGCATATTATTTGTCTCAATTTAAATGGATGTATAAATGAAAATTCATTTATGTAATTATAAATTTAAAGTGACTAATAAATTAAATGTTATGAATTCAAATCAACACACCTGTGTCTGTGGCTCATGGGAAAACACCATGTCCATCAACTCATCTGTCAGTGCGACATCCTCAACTATGTGAGCATGACATCTACAACCGCAAATCATGCACAGATGATATGAGTATCCATCTACACTGGCTGCATCATCTATCCATGAGCATATCCCTGAGCAACTAACACACATATGCTCGATGGGCTCTCTATCATCTTCTAACAGCTCATCATCCAATACAATAGGGTGTGCTAATGACGTCCCATGCTGGATGATGGCACCAATCAATGTTGTGGCCGCTTGAAGAGTCTATAGCTCCATCAACTCTTTCAACTCTAATGGGACAACCTGATGCACCTTGGGCTTGGGTGCTAGGGGGTGGTGACTCTCCGCAGCTAATCGCGTATGGGCTCAAGGTCTCTCTTGGCTAGAGCCACCACCTCTACCATGAAACTCCCTCATATCAAAATAGTTTGGCCGCACATTGAGCACAAACTCACAATATATTTTTCTCAAAAAATATAATGGCACCTCATAATTATTACAAGGTGGATCATCAAAGACCATCCCCCACATCTACAAAAATATATTCTTCATCTGTGCATTGGTACACCAATGTATGGGAAACCTCTTTGCATCAAGAGGTAATGACTGACCAGTTTTGGGATCAACAAAAAGGGCACATATTTGTTGTTTAGAAATATTTCTGTGTTTTACTCCATCGTATGATAGCCCATTGGCATAAAATTGATGACACCTATCCCTAAAGCTTCCCCATTTGGTAATTTCTATGGAAACAGCTATGGCACAACTAGCTAATGTTTCTAGGCTCGTGGTGAGGGATTGATGATGGTTAAGTTCAGAAGTTTTCAATTTTACAATCAGTCTATTGATTTTAGACATATTTTGTCCTAACTGATTAATTAATTCTTCCTATATTTTGGCTGTGCGGTCAAAAGGAGGAATTGGGAGTTGTTCTTGTGTGTTTTTGGGAGGTGCATTTGGTTGTTCTTGTTCTGGATTAGAAGAATCTGGTTTTTGAAACAAAAAATGAAAAAACCTAATCAAAATTAATGAAATTAAATTCAAAATGTAAAACAAATTACATAAACCAAAAAGAAAGACAAAAATAAACAGAAACTAACCTTGATCCATAGCCTGGAGGACAAATTGAGCACCCCGTTCATGGTTTAGGAGAGGAAATGGGGAAAAATGAAGTTAAAAACGTGATTCACGGGTAAATGAGACCCAGTTTTTTTTTTTAACTTTTTTTACCAGGCACCGCGTATGTGGTTTTATTTGGATTATTAGCGCGTACATGCTCATTTTCCTATGAGCAGTGCATACACGCTCATTTTCCTAACGCGCTACCTTTTCTAGGCTAGGGAAGAACAAACCTAAGCGCGCACATGAGAATTTCAAATTTTAAAACCGCGTACGTGCTGCTTGTTTTTCCAAGTTTTTTTTGGGTGGTGTCCACTTTTCTTAACGCCATCTTTATGCACACACCCATCTCTATCTCCATATTAACATCTCCATCTCTTTACCTATCAATCTCTATTTTTACATGTTCTTCTATCTTTATATATCTTCCTCTATACAAGATTAATCTACTTCTCTATCTCTTCCTCTATTGCCATCTTGAAGTATCTTTCTCTACCTTTATCTCTTTATTTTCTCCATCTTTATATATCTCTAGCTCTCTCCCCACATCCTTCTCTATAGTTCCTTTATATATCTCTATATCTTCATCTTTCTCTCTCTCCCTCTCTATCTATCCCTATCTATAATCTCTCTCTCTCTTTCTCACTCTCTTGCACTATCTACATCTCTCTATCTATCAACATTTCTCTTCCTTTATATCTCTTTATCTCTTCCTTTTTTAATCTCTCTTTACCCCTCTCTATCCATTTTTCTCCATCTCTTCATATATTTATCTTTGTCTTTACCTCTCTCTTTCTCTATATCTATTCATCTCCCTCTCCCTTTATCTTTATTTTTTTATCTCTATCATGCTCTCTCCTTTTTAATATATAGATATGTCTACCTCTTTCTATCCATCCTTGTCCTTTACTTTTTCTCCCTCTCACTTCATACTCCTTTATATCTATATCTCTATTTATGTCCTTCTCCTTTAGTTCTTTTCCCTCTCTTTAGTTTCTTCATCTCTCTTCACCGTTATATCTCTCCTTATTTGAAACTTAGTATAAATGGTATCCTAATGATTTATATCATGTCCTAAGGGGTCATAGAACATCATATGAGCCCTTAGGACACAATATGACTCCTAACAACACCATATGGTCACCTAAGGAGTCATAAAACACCATATGACCCCTTAAGACACAATAAGACCCCTAATGACACCATATGGTGTCCTAAGGGGTCGTAAGACACCAAGTGACCCCTTAGGACACTATACAATCCTTAATGACACAATTGTTGGTATTTTGGTATGGTTTTGTCATTGATGTCAACACCTACTAAACCTTATCAACTCTGGCACTTTGGAGAATCGGCAATATTCACCGGAAAGCAAATGACTCATGCATAGTCACCGATATCTGGTACACCGGCATGAGATAATGATCACCAACACTTGGAATGGCATGGAAAACACTTAGTTATGTCAAAGACATCATTTGGACACTTTGTCTTTTAGATTTGTTTATTGGCATATTCGTATTAGCATATTTGTTGTTACCGACAAATAGGTCTAGGTTGTACACCGGCAAGTTTATCTTTTTTAGATCAGCATGGCATGCTATGGAGATGATTTTTTATTGTTGTAAATGCATTAAGTCGACATGTTGAATCAGTTATTTCATCAGGCATTAATTTATTTGTAAATTGATTTTATTGTAATATCCTTTAGAGCCGACCTGCTAAAATTGGTCCTAGGCTATGATATAAATGTAAGATCTTATTTGTAAGATCGAATGTGGAATGCGAAAATGGATTGTGTGAAGGTATATGCAAGAATAAGGAGAGATATACATGCAAACATCATTTGAAGGTGAAGCAAGGTTTTTCTGAAAGCATATCAGAACTACACTGATACTAAATCCAGCATATGAAGATGTTATTTTGAGCAGTACATCCTTATTGGATTTAACCATCCAATTGTAGTCAGTATGACTCCTATTTTGTGTTTGAGCAGTGAGCTCTAGGCGCTTGGCCTTTCTACATGTGCAGACCCTATTTGTATACACTTACTATGTGCATTAGTATCATCTGATTGTGGGTAAGGTTTCCCACCATGGTTTTTCCCCTTCTAGGGTTTCCACATACAAATATTGGTGTTATGTGTTGTGGATGTTATTATCTTTCTATTTCATGCATTAATCTCTACCGTTACTATAAATAACTGATAAAGTGTCTACCGATATTAAGCATTAAGTTGGTTAAGATGTTTTTGGTTTGAATTTATTAGACAACTGATTCAGCCCCCCCCTCTCAGTTGCCTCTAGGACCTAACAACAATGTGGCATCCTAAAGGGTCATATGGTTTCCTAAGGGGTCATAGGACACCATACTACCCATAGCACCATATAGTGTCCCAAGGGGTCATATGGTGTCCTAAGGGGTTATAGAACCCCATATGACCCATTAGGACACAATAAAACCCATGACGACACCTAAGGGGTCATAGGACACCATATCACCCCTTACAACACCATACAACCCCTTACAACACCATATGGTGTCAAGAGACAACATATGACCCCTTATAACACAATATGACCCCTAACGATACCTAAGGAGTCATATGGTATCCTAAGAGGTTATATGATGTCCTAGGAACCTTTAGGACACAATATGACCCCTTAGCACACAATACAACCTCTAACAACACCGTATGGTGTCCTAAGGGGTCGTAGGACACCATATGACCCCTTAGGACACAATATGACCCCTAACAACACCTAAGGGGTCATAGGACACCATATGACCCCTAACGGCACTACATGGTGTCTTAAGGGGTCATATTGTGTCCTAAGGGGTCATATGACACCATATGACCCCTAACGACACTACATGGTGTCTTAAGCAGTCATATTGTGTCCTAAGGGATCATAGGACACCATATAACCCCTACCGATGTAAAATGACACCTAACAATACCTAAGGTGTCATATGGTGTTCTAAGGGGTCATAGGACACCATATGACCCCTTAGCACACTATATGACCCTTAATGACACCATATGGTGTCCTAAGGGGTCATAGAACACCATATGACCCCGTAGGACACCATACGATGCATAATGCAACTATATGGTGTCGTAAGGGGTCATAGGACACCATATGACCCCTTAGAGGACCATACGACCCATAAAAACATAAGATGGTGTCTTAGAAGGCCATAAAACACCATAAGACCCCTTAGAACACCATACGATCCATAACGACACCATGTGGTGTTTTAAGGGCTCATAAGACACAATATTGCCCCTTAGGACATAATATGACCCCTAACAACATCATATAGTGTCCTAAGGGGTCATAGGACACCATATGACCCCTAAGGACACCATATGACCTATTATGACACCATACCACCCTTTACGACACTATATGGTTTCCTAAGGGGTCATATAACACCATATAACCCCTTAGAACACAAAAAGGCCCATAACGACACGATATGGTGTACTAAGGGGTCATATGGTGTCATGAGACACCATATGACTCCTTAGGACACAATATGACCCCTAATGATACCTAAGGGGTCATATGGTGTCCTAAGTGGTTATATGATGTCTTAGGAACCTTTAGAACATGATATGACCCCTTATCACACCATAGAACCCCTAACGATACCATATGGTGTCCTAAGGGGTCGTAGGACCCCATATAACCCGTTAGGACACAATATGACCCCTAACAACACCTAAGGGGTCATATTATGTCCTAAGGGATCATAGGACACCATATCACCCCTAAGGACAATGTATGGTGTACTAAGGGGTCATATTGTGTCCTAAGGGGTCATAGGACACCATATGACCCTTTAGGACACTGTACGACCCCTAATGACACCGTATGGTATCCTAAGGGATCATATGGTATTAAGGGGTCATATAACACCATATGACGCCTTAGGACACAATACGACACATAATGAAACCATATGGTGTCCTATGGGGTCATATGTTGTCCTAAAGGGTCATAGGACACCATATGACCCCTTAGGAGACCATACAACCCATAACAACATAATATGGTGTCCTAGAGGTTCATAGAACACCATACGACCCATAATGATACTATATGGTGTCCTAAGAGGTCATAAGACACAATATGACCTCGTAGGACATAATATGACCCCTAACGATGTCATATAGTGTCCTAAGGGGTCATACAAAACCATATGACCCCATACAACACCATATGACCCCTTATAACACCATACGACCCTTTACAACACCATATGGTGTCCTAAGGGGTCATATAAAACCATATAACCCCTTAGAACACCATATGACCCCTTAGAACACAAGAAGACCCATAACGACACGATATGGTGTCCTAAGGAGTCATATGGTGTCACAAGACACCATATGACCCCTTACGACACAATATTATCCCTAACAACATCTAAGGGGTCATATGGTGTCCTAAGAGGTTATATGATGTCCTAGGAATCGTTAGGACACAATATGACCCCTTAGCACACCATACAACCCCGAACGACGCTATATGACCCGTTAGGACACAATATGACCCCTAATGACACCTAAGGGGTCATATTGTGTCCTAAGGGGTCATAATACACCATATGACGTCCAACAACACTATATGGTGTCATAAGGGGTCATATTGTGTCCTATGGGGTCATAGGACACCATATGACCCCTAATGACACAAAATGATGCCTAACAATACCTAAGGGGTCATATGGTGTTCTTAGGGGTCACAGGAAACCATATGACCCCTTAGCACACCATACGACCCTTAATGACACCATATGGTGTCTTAAGGGGTCATATGGTGTCCTAAGGGGTCATAGAACACCATATGACCCCTTAGGAAAGCATATGATGCATAGTGACACAATATGGTGTCCTAAGGGGTCATAGGACACCATATGACCCCTTAGGATACCATATGACCCATAACACCATAAAAATAGTGTCCTAACGGGTCATAGAACACCATATGACCCCTTAGACCACCATACAACCCATAACGACACCATGTGGTGTCCTAAGGGGTCATAAGACACAATATGACCCTATAGGACATAATATGACCCCTAACGACATCATATAGTGTCCTAAGGACTAAGAGGACACCATATGACCCCTTAGGACACAATTTGACCCCTTATGACACAAAATAAAGCCTAACAAAACCTAAGGGACAATATAGTTTCCTAAGGGGTAATAGGATACCATATTACTCAGAACACTACATGACCCCTGATGACACCATATGGTGTCCTAAGTGGTCATAGAGCACCATATGACCCCTTAGGACACCATAGAATGCATAACAACACCAAATGGTGTCCTAAGAGGTCATATGGTGTCCTAAGGGATCATAGGACACCATTTGACCCCTTTGGACATAATATGACCCCTTAGGACACAAAATAAACCCTAACAACACATAAGGGGTCATATAGCTTCCTATGGGGCCATAGGACACCATATGACTTCTTAGCACACCATGCAACCCCTAAGGACACCATATGGTGTCCTAATGGTTCATATGGTGTCCTAAGGGGTCATAGAACACCATATGACCCCTTAGGACATCATATGACACATAACAACACCAAATGGTGTCCTAAGGGGTCATATGACACCATATGACCCATAACAAGACCATATGGTGTTGTAAGGGGTCATAGAACAGCATATAACCCATAATGATACCATATGGTGTCCTAAGGGATCATAAGACAGCATATGACCCCTTAAAACACAATATGACCCCTAACAACATCATATAGTGTGCTAAGGGGTCATAGGACACCATATGACCCCTTATGACACAAAATGACCCCTAACAATGTCATATAGTGTTGTAAGGGGTCATATGGTGTCCTAAGAGGTTATAGAACACCATATGACCCCTTAGGACACCATAAAACTCATAATGACACCATATAATGTCCTAAGGGTTCATATGGTGTCCTAAAGCATCACGAGACACCATATGACCTCTTAGGACATAAAATGACCCCTAACAAAACCTAATGGATCATATGGTGTCTAAGGGGTCATATGATGTCTTGTGAGCCCTTACAACATAATATGACCCCTTAGCACACCATACAACCCCCAACGATGCCATATGGTGTCCTAAGGGGTCATAGGACACCATATGACTAGTTCAGACACAATATGACCCCTAACAATACCTAAGGGGTTATATGGTTTCCTAAGGGGTCATAGGATACCATATAATCCCTTAACACATCATACGACCCCTAACGACACCATATGGTGTCTTAAAGGCTCATAGACCACCATATGACCCCTTGGGACACCATAAGACTTATAACATCATATGGTGACCTAAGGTGTTATATGGTGTCCTAAAGGTTCATGAGACACCATATGACCCTTTAGGACACAATATGACCCCTAACAACATCTGAGGGGTCATATGGTGTCCTAATGAGTCATATGATGTCCTATGACCCTTTAAGATACAATACGACCCCTTAGCACACCATATAACCCGTAACGATGCCATATGGTATCCTAAGGGGTTATAAGATGCCATATGGTATCCAAAGGTGTTATAAGATACCATATGAACTGTTAGGACACAATATGACCCCTAAAAACACCTAAGGGGTCATAGGATACCATATGAACCCTTAGGACACAATGTAACCCCTAACAACACCTAATGGGTCATATGGTGTCCTAAGTGGTCATATAACAGCCTATGACCCCTTAAGACACAATATTACCCCTTAGCATGCCATACAACCCCTAACAATGCCATATGGTGTCCTAAGGGGTCATAGGACACCACATGACCTATTAGAATGTAATATGACCCGAAATGACACCTAAAGGATCATATGTTGTCCTAAGGGGTCATAGGACACCATATGATTCCATAGGACACCATATAATCCATGATGACACCATATGGTGTTCTAAGGAGTCATATGACACTATACATGACCGCTTAGTACACAATATGACCCCTAAAGACATCTTAGGGGTCATATGGTGTCCTCAGCAGTCATATGATATCTTATGACCCCTTAGCACACCATATGGACCCTAATGACACCATATGGTGTCTTGAGGGGTCATAGGATATCATATGACCCCTTAGGACACCATACGGCCAATAACAACACCATATAGTGTTTTAAGGAGTCATATGGTGTCATAAGAGGTCATAGGACACTATATGACCCTTTAAGACAAAATATGAACCCTTAGCACACCATATGACCCCTAACAACATCATATGGTGTCCTAGGGGTTCATAGGACACCATATGACTCACTAGGACACAATATGACCCCTAAAAACACCTAGGGGTTCATATGGTAAAGTTAGAGATAAGGATAGGTATGGCAGAGGGATGACATTTGGGGAAGAGAGAATTAGAGAGAGTTGGGGGTAATTAGGTGTTGGGAGGAGAGGGGGGATGGGAAAGTATCAACAAAGTTAGAGAGGGAGAGATGAAGAGAGAGGTTCAAAGAGAGAGGTCTAGAGAGAAGGTAATTAGGGGAATGGGAGGGGGGAGAGAGAGAGAGAGGGAGTATCAACAAAGAAAGAGGGGGGAGAGATGGGGAGAGAGCCCCCTAATTACCCTCTCTCTAGTCCATCTCTTTGTTAATACTTCCCTCTTCCCCTCTAATCCCACTAATTATCCTCTCTATCACTCTCTTCACCTCTCTCCACATCTCTCCCTCTCTCCATTTGTTGATACTTACTCTTCTCCCTCTCTTCTTATCTGATAATTACATTCAACTCTCTCTCACATTATTTCTTTCCCTCAATTACCCTCGATCACCTCTCTCCTCCTATGGGTTTATAGATACTTCCCTCTCCCCCTCTCCCCACACCCTAATTACTCTCTATGTCTCTCTTCACCTTTGTTCCCATCTCTCTTCTCTCTTTGTTGATAATTTTCCATCTCCCCCTCTCCTCCTACCCCCTAAAAATCTCAAACTCTCCCTCTCATTCTCTCTTCACCCCAATCACCCCCTCCCTCTCTCTCTTCGCCTTTCACCTAATTACCTATAGCTCTCTCTCTCACACTCTCTCTTCCCCCCAATTAATCTCTCCTTCTCACCTCTCTCCCCCTCTCCTTTTTTTGATAATTCCCTATGCCTCTCCTTGTCCCTTCTGAATTTTGTTGCTAGAGATGAGAAGGAAATACAGAGAGACTACTATAGATCTTAGGGAAGAGAGAGTGACATAGAGGAGGAAATTATGAAGAGGTAGAAATATAAGCACCTTGTAGAGCTTGAGAGATTGAATGAGGTATTCATTGATAGTTAGAGATATAGGTCTAGAGAGAGATGTATAAATATGGACAAAAGAGAGGGAGGAAGAAACAAATAGGTGGAACGATAGGTTTAGGAGAGAGAGAGAGGTGGAGAAAGGAACAAACATAGATAACATGGTTTATCAAAATTTATCGAACTCAATAAAATTCATAAATTTTCTATTATTAATTAATTACTTATTTAGTTTATTTTGAGATGATTGTTACAAAAATTCATGCAATAGGGAAATCATGTGAAAAAGTCATGAGTTTTTTATGTTTTAAAAGTGAAGAATGAACTTAAATTAATTATAATTTTTTTTTAAACAAATAATTAAAAATGTACCCATTCCATATCATAGAGCTCTTAATTACCTTTCCAACACCTATAAAATATCAAAATTTTGATATAAAACGCAAAAGCTATGCCCAAATTACTAAAATTAATTTTTTTATTATTTCAAAAATGGATATCTGATTTTTAAACATAACTTTTTCCCTCCATCTTTTGGTTCGGGTTTTTTTTGGGATTTGGCTTGGAAGTGACAAGCTTGGAAAGTCAACTAAGAAAAATATGTTTTTTCAGTATTCCTTGATTTTCTAGACTTTACAGTAGTGGCTGACAACTTTTTTTATAGCCAAAATTGATAAAACGAAAAGGGTTTTTTAAGGACATTCTTATCTTTCCAACAATATAAGGCTTCTCTTATTTCGACTTTAATAAATATTTATTATTTATTTTCTAATTGAATTCGGACAAAAGTTCTGATTGATAGACTGATTGAAAAATACTCATAACTTTCAAACCTCATAACATTTTTTGACTCTGAAACATGCATCACATCCTATGCTTCATCTACTATAGGGAAAGATTAAAAAAAATGAATTTCATAAGGTTTTGACCAAGTTGAGGTGGTTAGACATAGGAGTTTTTAAATTTTTGGAAAGCTGTAGTAAAAAATTCATAAATAATTATTAAAAATTATGTGTCACATCCGGACATGAGTCTAATACTTATATTATAAATCTTATAAAAAAATATTATGATTTTATTTTGATTAGGGTGGTCTAACATACACCTACTTCTTATCTTTTTCTTGAAATTTTTGTACCACTGCCTTGAAATTTGAAATTTTCATCAAATAGGATTTTTTTTTTTCAAAAAACAACTAGTAGCTTAGAAACTACACTCAATTTTCTTTAGATTCTCCTCTTACATATTTTAAAAATAATGTTCTTAGCTTATTCAATTTTTCATGTCAAGTTGCATAACTCTGATTTTTTGAAATTTCATTGCCACTTAAGGGCCTGTTTTGTCACACCATGATCTTGCACATACCCTCCTATTAAGAACTAATCCTATTAAGAACCACCTGGTTAAGGGATTGACTACAAATTCCTTTTCAGAAGCAATACCCTGTTAGGAGTAACCTTGATAGAGGATTTGAAAATCCAAGCTAATGGATCACCTTGTTAGAGGATTTGAAAAGTCACCAAGCCTGTTAGAAATTACCCGGTTAGGGGATTTCAATTCTACTATAATTATTAGAAAACAATAGGAGTTTGCTTGATATATCTAAATAGAACCACACTTGCTTGATCAGATCCTTTTTATGCTCCTATCTACCTTTACTCAAACTGCAGATACATCAATTGGTTTGGCAACCACATGTGCAACTGATCTTTGCCAACTCTCTAAACTAAACAACTTAATCAACCTTATAAACAAATCAATTAGGTCAGTAAAACAACATAAATCTAATTCTCATAGAGATTACAAACAAGTCGGTTCAAGTATGACCATCAAATTGCATAGAAATTTGTGCACATTAATCAAGAAAGTCTCAACCTCTCCTTGATCACCTCTTCATCGATCTCAGTAACTAATCACATTCTTTGCATTATATGCAATACATTTTTCTCATTCCCTAGAAAAAAAACCATTACAACAACATGCCAAAAACACTTGAAATTGTCTTCATACAATAATCATATATGTCATAATCATTACCGCTCATCATCAGATCATAAACCAACATAACCAATTCACCAAATTTAATCAGTTAGGGTTTAACAAAAACAATAGGTAGGGTTTTACCTTTTACCGATTACCAGTTCAACTCACAAACTTATATACTAGTTTACAATTTCCTTCACTTAGCTCTTCCTACCAGTTATAAGATAATATCAACAATACTATTACTAGTTAATTGACATCAATGACACCATAACATATCATTAATGCAATCTTCATGCAAATGCCAACAATGGACCCATAGCACAATCCTTATGATCATGACATACCTTCAAGTGAAGAAACCAAGCTCCCTCTTAATCTTGAAGGCATGGTAATTCAAGAATATCTTGAAGAGAAGCATCAACATGATTAAATATCCTAATAGAATGAATTAACATGTAAAATAATTTATCTCTTTATTGACTAGACTTTCACCATTGACAACATATGCCAAGATATTGCCAATCTATGATCAAATTTAATCATAGTGTAAAGCTACTAAACATTCTTTAAATGTAAAATTGTTTTCCATTATTTGAATAAAATAGAGTTAGTTGTGCTTGATCATATCAGAAACCTAAGGCCAGTGTATGACTTCAAAAAACCTTGACAATCTAACATTTTACAAAATCCATAAGCAAGGTATATAAGCCAAATTGTCTTTCTAGCCAATGCGTAAAATTAGATATGAGTATCAACCACTCACAAGGATACACATTTTAGTTGAGCAAAAGCATATGATCAAAAGTCAACTTCAATAAGTTAGATACCTCATCCATCTTAGGTTTCATCATCAAGAATACTTACTTCACAAACATGTAATAGACAGTATGCTCAAATTGAAGAGATAATATCACAATGAATATTATGTGAGGATAGTGAAATCCATGACAAGAAATGCATTAGAACTAAAGGAAATTTTCTATGCAAGAGGAGAAGAGAAAGGTTATAATAAATGTATAACAAAAAACATGAGAACTTTTATGAAGACCTGATAAGATCCAAGTGTTACACAGTCCCAATCCTACATGCCAACCTTATTAGAGAATACAATCTATATGATATTAGGAGACACACCAAGGTAGTATGTAATGCCAGAGTAGTAAGACTATTAAGCATTTTAATATTTAGATAGAATATGATGCATCTGAACTATGCAGCAAGTATCACCAGAAGAAGATAGTAAGTTCATCCTTGGGCATAGATACTAAATAGGATGACTAAGACATCTTATATTCCTAACACACCAATGTTTAGATGACATTGTATGTTTTCAACTAAAGTTCCATATTTCTAAATCTCCTATTAATTTATTCATATTTCAATCTTCCTATTTGTGCTTTTTGCTATATCCATCATAATACTCCTAGTTTTATATATGAATACACTTGCTGAAATTTTAAGTGCCAATGATCTATTTAGATCAATGCATCAATTCGGATCATTACATATTCATAGAAAACCATATCAAATAGGTTGAGAGATAAACACTCAAAATAGAGAGTAGGGCATAACCAAATACTAACTTCAATAATTCAAATTGGATTAGAATAAATTCTTAACACAAGATCTAACTAGGGTAGTTGTTACAAACCCTAGGAAGATAGCTATGCAACCCTTAAAGGAATAAAAGGAATACTAAGATCTGAAAACAAGTGCACAAATAGACATATGAAAGCACCCTCAGATGAAGTAGTTAACAAACAAGATAATCTTGTGCACTAGTTAAGACACCAATAACAATAAGGCAATCATATGCAAATCTCCAAACCAAGTGGACCCTACAATCGAGAATACAGGAATGAGAACACCCAAAATCTTATTCTTTATATCATCTCATTGATGCCTTGAATTTGTCAAGCTGACATTGCTATTGAACTTTCTAATTCACCATAGACTTCTTCAACCCTAATCTGCAAAAAAGAAGTACAGGTTCTTCCTTCAAGATGTTAAGCCTTATAGAAGCAACCTGTCTCTGATACAATGTTGAGACATGGACCAAGTAGGACTCAAACCCAGGAATTTCCATACACTACTGGAGTGCTCTACCATTGATCTACTGGCCCCTCTTGGACCAGTCCATCATCAGTCTGGGTTTGGCTTATTTCCAACACCAACAAATATTTCTCCTAAAAAGAAAGGTCCACCGGTTGTGCTTTTTTGGTCATCACCATTTCCAATCTAGTCTGCATCTGTGACAACTTTTAAATAAAAATTATCATTGTAAGGATACCACAAACCATAATCAACTGTTCCTTTCAAATACCTAAATATCCCTTTTACCACTACCATGTGTGTCTCCTTAGGATCTATTTGAAATCTTGCAACCAACCCAACATCATGTGTAATGTCTGGTTTACTATGAACAACATAATGCAACTTTCCAATCATAGACCTGTATTCTTTCTCCTCCAAATATAGTGAATCATCTTGTTTTGACAATTTACAAGCTGTCACCATTGGAGTAACAACTAGTTTACAATATTCCATGCCAAAAGTTTTTAAGACTTCTTTTACATACTTAGTCTGATAGATAAATATTACATTCTCCATTTGTTGAATCTATAAACAAATAAATAATTTTATCTCACCAATAAGAAAAATATCAAATTCTTTCTTCATTTCATCTGCAAAATACATACACATGTCATCATTTCCACCAAATATTATATCATCAACAAAAAATTCAATAACTTACATTTTGTATCCATCAATCTTCAAATATATGTTATTGTCTTCACTAGTTCTCTAGAATCCTATCTTGATTAGATGTGCATACAATATTTCAAACCATGCTCTAGGAGCTTGCTTCAATCCATATAGTGACTTGTGTAGTTTGCAAAGAATATTTTCATCTTCACTTAATGCAAAACAATCTGGTTGTTCTATATATACTTCTTCAAAGATACCATTCAAAAAAACTGATTTAACTTCACATATCTAGGTATAACTAGTTCTGGTATAGAAGTCTCTTCTTGATCTTGTTCTTCATCTTCATCTTGATCATCTATCGGTTAAGCATCACAGAATGCACTGATCCGCTCAACATCTTTATGAACTTTTGGTTCAATAATCACAATTTTTTGATCAACATCTGCTTCATCAGAACTGTTGGTATCATCATATTTGTTCACAAACCTCCATAATCTGCTACCAAATTTAATCAAAGTAGCAGTAAAAAAATCTTCAATGTTTCTAAATTTCTCGAGATGTTCTCTTAACAATACTAAGTGAAAATATGAAACTATCAAATAACTTTTATTTGCCTTTAACTAAACCGGTTGAACATACCCTAATCACTGTTCAACTCTAAAACTTGATACCAACACACATATCATATTCAGTCTACTAGTTTAGTCACAAAATCACTTCTTAACAACATTATGTATCAAAGTATGCATATTTAACTTACCACATACCTTCTAGGGGGTCCAAAAATGGATCTGACAATATGTTCCCCCTAAGCCTCATACATTGCTTATTTTTCCAGTGAAGGATTCTCCACACTATGTGAGGAATTGGAGTCCTTGAACAATATCTCCTCACTTTTCTTTTTCCAAATCTTTTTCGTATCATTCCTATTTTCCTCCACATTTACTTTCTTCATTCCTTTCTGATCAACAAACTGATTAACTGGTTTGTTCATTTTAGCTCTAGAAAGCATTGCAAGGTGTCCCGATTTGTGACAATGTAGACATGTCATTCCAGATGCTCTACCAGTTCTTCTTCTTCAATTTATAGCTACATGTCCATAGTTATGAAAAATAGTGCAAATGACATTCAATCTGTTCTCCATTTCATAAGGACCGGTTCACATAAGGTCTCTTCTAGGTAGGGTTTATCCAGTCATAGTATGATCTCTGACATTCGCTATTAGACCTCTTACCCATGTAAGATCTCTAATTGTTAACTCTAGACCTGCACTCAAAATATCTATGCCTGTACTTGTTGCAATTGTAGCAATATCCATTAAAATTACTAGGCTTATATCCATCATATGTATGAGGTCTATTACCATTAACATCACTAGATCTATTTCTACAAACATTAGTAGTATGACCTACCTTATGATAGTTAAAGCATTCTAGTTTGTAGGCTCTCTTACTGGTGTTCTTTTTATTCTTTGTTGTAGATTTGGCTTCATGCAAGGTGTCCTTGGTACCTGATGGTTCTCCTTGTTCAAAGGTTGTGTATCACAAGCCATGTGTATCTTTGTTTTGCCTTTGTGACTGAATATTCTCATCAAGGATCGCAGTGCTCTTGTTGTATTTAGCCAATATCTCATTAGCATCAGCCAACTCCTTAGTAAGATCTTCGTTTTTTTTCATAAGACTCTTTAAGAGACATAGCCATGTCTAGATCAATTTTCACTTCCTCTTTTTCCTCTTTTTCCTCTCAAATATGTGCATGCAAGGTACTAATATCTTGGTTACAGTTAACAATCTCATGCTCCTTATCTCTTATTATGTCTTCAGCTATTCTTCTGGCTTCCAACTCTTAGCTCATCTTGATAGTTAGAGCTTTCAGATCTCTCCTTACATTTTCCTTATCATCATTAAGCTTTTCCACCTCATTCACCAACGCATCAATGTTTGCATCCTCAGATGAACTATTTTCACTAATCTCATATAGTTGTTCAACTAGATCTCTTCTTTTATCCAATGAAGCTTTATACCTGACCCATAACTCACCTAGGGATTCTTTAGATTTTGCAAGCCTATTTGAAAGCTCCCTGTAACTCATATCTCTCTTGTTATCCTCAAGGATCTTTACCTGAAGTGATTAAGCTTCCTCACACAGAGGACCAACGCTCTGATACCAATTGTTCTTTGTGAGGAACTAGCTATTACTGAGAGGGGGGTGAATTAGTAATAACAATAAACTTTAAAACATTGAAAACCACAAAAAACTTCTTTCAAAACAACTCATAAATAGTACCGATAATAATTGAAATCATACTGCTAATCAGATTTATCAAATTGTTCTTCTAAGTGTTCATCAACATGCATGTAATAGAAAGATATCAACTAAACACATAAGAAAAATCAACACATGAACACTAGGATTTTCAAGTGGAAACCCAAATGGGAAAAACCATGGTGGGAATTGGTACCCCCAAGATATTTGCACTCTTTTGGAATGCACATTGTTAGGAGCATAGCTCGGTTAGGAGGTTGAAAATATGCCTAGTTAGGAACAAACCCTATTAGGAGTACCCTGATTAAGGGATTTACCTCAGCCCTATTATGAGTTATACTCTCTTATGAGTAACCTTGTGAAAGGATTTAGAACCCAAGCTAATGAGTCACCCGGTGAAGGGATTTATGAAATTAGGCCTCTCAGGACCTACCCAGTTAAGGGATTTTGAGTGTGTTGTAACTGTTAGGGAACAACATATGTATGATCTAAAAATATAAATTTTTTCTTTCTTGTACATATCCTTTTCTACTCTAGTATTCTCCTCTCTTGCAGACACACACACTATTTCAGCCACTCACTCTTCCTTCGATCACCGACATAGTAAATCATCATATACTTACCATAAATAGACTTTACAACTTAGCTAGTTAAAAAAACCTAACCTCATACTAACATTTACATCATAGATCAACAAAGATCTTTACAAATCATTACAGATCATCATATGGATTATTACAATTAATTACAAATAGATAACAGTCATTGAATGATCATCGCACATCGATCTGATACACTTCCAAACCCTTAGCTTATTCTACTAAGCACTTCACTCATTCCCAAGAAATTCACTCCTTGATCATGCCAAAACTAATGAATACTAAGAGGGAGGGGTCAATTAGTATACCAAAAAACACTGCACTTAAGCACTTAAACAGTCTAAAGATAAACCGGTAAAATAGTTTAACAGACAGATCGGTTATCACACATGAAAACCAAAATGCAAATAAAGCATTCACCCACAAAAGAAATACAACCATAACACAAGATATTTGATGTGGAAACCCAAATGGGAAAAACCACAGTGAGATGGAACTCACAAGTCACTATTTGCAAAATAGAAACCAGACCGGTTAAGGTCTTACAATGTTCTTCACAAGAATAGATCCTATTAGGAGTCTCAATCTCTTTTAGGAGATAAGTCTGATTAAAGACTACCTTGCTAGAGGATTTTAGATTCACAGAGGTGAACCACCTTGTTAGAGGATTTTACAAAAGGCTTTTGGGCCTACCCGGTTAAGGGTTACAAACTTGTCAAAGATGTGAGTAATCAACAAGTGTTTGATCTATCTAATAGCACAGACTACTTGGATAGATCCTTGATAGCTCGTTCTTAATGCACTCCTACATTATTTCAGTCTTCTAAACATTCATATTCTTTCCAACTCCTCAACCACCTTAAACCCTAGCAACACCTTAAACCCTTTTGACAACAACCTATAAACCCTAGACATGATGTCCTTTTAAAGGAATCTGATTTCATGTCGGTCTAATAGGATTACATTTCAATTTCCTAGGTTCAATGAATCTAGACATGCTCAGTAACATGACACAAAAAGCACCGCTAGTGTGTCGGCACTGTTAGACAATCGGTGGATTGGTAACTCATCACAGAGTATTACCGGTTCATACAAAATACCGGTTGCCGGTTTATCAAAAATGAAGACTGGTAAGAATGTGTTATGCCGCTTTGCTCCCTTGTACTGCTTGAGATCTATGAACCGCTTGGGGTTGACATGCCGCTTTAGACCAGGAAACACATTCTCCAAAACATCAATACTCTAAAAGACTATAGTACAACATATCTACAACATACCAGTAGGAACAAATATCGGTTGTGCTCTAACTCATACATATAAAGAGGATCTTAATGTAAGTGTGTGTCCATCAATGACAATCACAACATGAACATCAAAAATGCCAACAATCTCCCTCTTTGGCATTGATGGCAACACTTAGGAAAATAAAATTTTGACATCTAAGTGTTTTACAACAAAAACATGCCATTAGCAAAATTTCTCCCCCTAAGCATATACACTATCCCTTAATTAATACAATGTATAAAAATTTTGCATACAGAGCACAAAAATTGAGATATCAGAGAATATAGCATATATCAAAGCATATAGCAAAATTTTAAGTACCAGATACTTCTCCCCCTTTTCCAACAATGACAAAGTACCGCTAAACAACCCTTTTTCCATTTGATATAAAAATAATAAAATTTTATGACAATAAGGGATAGTACTTGTCAAAAACAGATTTATAGTCTTGCAAGAATTGCTTCGTTGATAGAGACCAGGACTCATGTAGGGAGGTGGCCACTTCTTTCTTTGTTTGCATCTAGGAGACCTGTTCTTCCATGGCATCAACTGTTCTCATCTCCTATGTAATTGTCAAGGCATCCAGGTTCAAATAACACTTCTGAAGAATTTGTAGATGTGGAAGTAAAACCAGTTGTAGCTCCTACAAATCTCTAGACCATGTGCTGATCTCTTGCTCCATTTTGGCTGACTGGATATGAAACCGGTGAACAGTTTTCCCATAAGTTGTGAAGGAATCATAAGGTGGCTTGAATGTGCTCAAGTAAGACTTTAAGTCTATTTGAAGCTTTTTCTTCTGAGCTAGCACATCATCATAGAATAGATGGGGTTGGTAGATTTTGCTAAGTAGCAGATTTCCCTCATCCAAAGCGTCCCTTATATCCTTTTGGTCTTTCTACAGTTTAGACCAGAGCTCATTCAACTTCTTTACCAGAGAAATGTTAAGAGCTTTTCGATGCCCTTTCTTGACATTTGCCTTAGCTGCTTCTTCCAAGCTCTACACTTGATCATCCACTACTATGCATAGTAGCTTAAGCTTTACTAGTGATGATTTAGTGTTGGGAAGATTTGTACTGGGTAACAAACAGTTAAGCGTGTCCATAGCCGCTTGAATTATATCCTGCTCCTTCTTCCTTCGAATGATTTCAAGGCACTCTTGAGCAACCTTGATGCTCTGCATTAGCTCCGATTCACTTGCAGACTGGAGATCTATAGGATTGGAGAGGTCAGCTAGTTTGGCTTGAATCCCAGTTGCCTTCGGAGTCTCCATCTAGGTGCTCTTCGCCACTTCTCCTGCCTTGTCCTCTTCCACTTTTTTCTTCTCCGCTTCTCTCCTCTTCTCTGCTTCCTTGTCCTCCTCGGCCTTTTTCTTTTCTGCTTCCTTCTTCTTCTCATGTTCCTTATCCTCCTCTTCTTTCTTTTTCTTTTCATCTTCTTTCTTATTTTTCTCCTCTTCATCCTTCTTCTACTTCTCCCCTTCATCTTTCCTCTTCTTCTCCTCTTCATCTTTCCTCTTCTTCTCCTCTTCATCTTTCTTCTTCTTCTCCTCTTCATCTTTTTTATTTTTCTCATCCTCATCCTTCTTCTTCTTCTCTTCTTCATCTTTCTTCTTTTTCTCTTCTTCCTTCTTCTGCTTCTCTTCATCCTTTTTCCTCTGGTCTGCCTCTTCCTTTGCTGCTTCCTGTCTATCCTCGGCTTGCTTATCAACCAATTTAGCTTGTTGCTTCTGTCCTATTGACTCAGATGGTGTCTCCTAGGTAACATCCTCAGCATCCAAAGCATCAACATCAAGGGTGTCGATTGGTTCAACAACCAGATTTCCTTCATCATCAAAAGCTTCATCCGGTTTGGATATAACCAGTTCTTCTTCTGCTTGTCGGTTGGCCAAACGTGCTTTGTGAGTTTGGACAGTGATTTGCATAAACAGATGGGTGTCCTTTTCGACATCAGCAACTCTACCTTCTAACAACCAAAGTCTTCTTTTTCTAGTGAAGAAGAGTCCTTTATTTAGATCAATAACATCATATAATTCAGAATTTGACAGGTCGAGAAAGTATTGTGCAAAAACCTTCTCTCTAATTTCCTGTTCTTTCTCTATGGCAATGCGCCATCTATTATCTAATGACATATATAAAGAATCAAGTATCCGAGACTTAATGTCTGAGGGCGACTGGTCATTACTACATAGATACTAAATTATTTCATTTTCAACTGCTTCCTTTTCATCCTCATTGAAGTCTTCAAAACACTCAAGTAAATCATTTAACGCTTTTCTCCTAATATTCTTTATTGTTCTTTGACAATGTGTCAAAGGTTTATAGGAGGAGATATCTATATTTACCAGTGTAGATGATGCCGGTTCATTCTTGGTCTTCTTCTTTTCTTGACGTGTTTTCTTTGGCTTTTCCTCAGACACAGTTTCCTCTGAGTCTGGAGAGGTGTTCCTTGTCTTCCTCTTTCTCTAGAACACTTTAGCTAGTGCAGCTTCTAGTTTCTTCTTAGCTGGTGACCGCTTGGTAAGTTTTGGGGTTGCAGTAGTAACCAGTGCAGATGCTACAGGCACCGCCTTTGCCTTCTTCACTGCTAGTTCTTTGTCTTTCACTACTGGTGGTTCCTCAGCTGGTGCTATCCTCTCTAGCTAGGTTCCAGTTCTCTTCACCGTAGGATCAAGGGGTGAGCCAATAAGGGTAGAGGCATACCCTTCTAGCATGTTGTACATCACCTCATAGCCCATTGGCTCCACTTCTTCCTATCTAGGCTCAACAGCCTTCATTATGCATTGGTCCACCTTGATGATGAAACAGACATCATCTTCATATTTCTTGATGATATCACCTGAGATCCTCATCCTTTGGCTCATTTTTCATCTGAACTCATCAAAATACTTGTTCAAAACTTCAAGATAACTGGTTCCCACTGCTTGCAAACTTTCCTTTATCTGTTTGGTAACCAGTTGGTCCACAGAGCAGTGAATGTCTCCCACTCCTGGGAAGTATCCTTGAAAGTAAAAGAACAACCCAACCAATAGTTGTCCAAACTTGAACCTTAGTGTATTATCTTGTTTGATTGACTTCAGATTTGACAGGAGTTGCCTCTACATGCCAGTACATAGATCGAATGATGCATCCTCCTTTATCATCCGGTAAGCGGCATTTACTGCTGTAGTAGATACAGAGTTGATTCTGCTAGCAGAGAATGTTCGGTAGCCTATCACCATGCAAGAATACTTAACTAGATCATCCTTGATTGAATTTATAGTCATGCCTCGTGAGTCGCTCACTGAACCGGTGAGCCTGGACATTTCAGACATGCTAACCATCCTTAGGGTTGGTACTTCCCCTGTATTGCAGAAACTAGTGACTACATGAATTGCCTATGGCGTGATATCATGCGTCCTCTCCAGGTACATTTTGTCACCATGGACTCTGCTCAAAATAATCCTTATATGATCCTCTGTAAAGTCTTCCAGGAAGTATACAACATTATGGAGTTTCTTCTTCTCCAAGATACTATACTCCGGTTTGATTTTCTTATCCTTTCCACAAACTAGACCTAGTTGGGAGTGGATGGCTAGAGACCCTAGGTCTTCAATCTTGCAATATATGTAGTCAGAAATTCCCTCTTCTACTATCAATCCAACTGGAACCTGTGATAGGGCATTATACTTTGACTTCTATTGAATAAAACTTTCAGACTCAATAGATGCACTAGAACTGGTATGAGATGCGGAAGCCATTGTAGAAATTTTGAGAACTCGAGAAATACCTTTTATAACATGCAAATTTAGGGCTTTCCGATTCTCCTTCACTCCTCACTTCGTCAATAGCTGAATCATCGATTTGTGTTCTCCACTTGGCCATTTTCTATTTGAATTTGAATCTCCTTTGCCATTTTTCAATTTCTCAAAATCTCAGCTCAAATTGCCTTTTCATCACTCTTCTCTTTGAAAAACTTTTCTTCGCTTGAAAATTGATAGTGAGAAATGATTTCAAAAATGCTTTTAAACATATTCCTCACCTACTACATTAATGCTCCTCTATTAGGGCATAAACCCTAGTTTTGCCTTTTTACCATTTCCGGTCTTCTGCCAAGCGATAGGTATCACATACCAGTTAAGGTCTTTTTTGGGTATAAACTAGGGGTTCAAAAACATTTTGCCGTTTGCTCCCCCTAAGCCTTTTGAAGCTTAGTTTGTCGGTTCTGATATTTCCATACTAGGTGTAGAAACCGATTCCTCTTCCAACATTACCGGTTTCCTCTTCCAGGTTTTGTTCATGTTCTCTTGAACTGTTTTAACATCAATTCCTCCTTCCGGAGTGACTAGTATATCATCAGATATACTCTTTCTTGATCTACATAATCTAGCAATGTGACCTGGTTTGCTGCAGTGATAGCAAACCAATCTAGGTGCTCTCCAAGGTCCATAGTTCATGTTTCCATTCTTTCTTTTGTATGTAGCAGTAGTGTGACTATGACCGTGCCAAATCCAATAGTTTGCTCTCCATCTGGTTGCTAGTTGATAGCCACTATTACCTGACTGATGGTTATAAGCATTAAACTGGCTGGGGTTTCGATTCACAAAAGATTCTGGACCATCTCCTTGGGTCCTTTGAGGATATCTTCCGGTGTTGTTCATGACAGACCTGCATTCAGATGCTCTATGCCCAAACTTGTTGCATGCATAACAATGACCATTGAACTTATTGGATCTAGGTACATTGTTAATAAAGTAAGGAAAATTATTGTAGGCTTTGCTCCTACACACATTGGCAGTGTGTCCTTCTTTAAGACAGTTAAAGCAAACAGGTTTGAATTTTTGCTTACCTTTTCCTTTGAATGTCGGTTGCTTCTTTGATGTTTCAGCATTTTTTCCAGAGGTCTCACCTTCCTCATGACTAGAATAACCAAGTCCATTGGTATTCTTGACTGGTTTGGCAGATTCAAGCTTTTTCTCTAGCTTGATAGTACTTTTTCTGAACTTAGCAAGTATTTCCTTTGACTCAGAGAGTTCTTAGGAAATAGCAATATTTGTTTCCAACAGGTTTTCATTCTTAGAGATGGCAGTGTTCATTTCTCCTTGCATGTCTTCCTTTTCCACCTTGCTTGCATGGATTTGAGCATTTAGGGCACTCATCTCTTGTTTCAACTTGGAGATCTCAAAATCTCTTTCTTTCACTAGGTCTTCAGTTTTTCTCTGGTTCTCAAGCTCTTGACACATCTAGATAGTCAGTCCTTCCAACTCCTTTCTCAAGTTGGAGTTTGATTCATTCAACTTATTTACTTCTGCAATTAGGGCTTCCATGTCTACTTCATCTGTATAACTATTTTCAGATAGCTCCATCATCTTTTCTGCATGTTCTCTCCTTTTTGCTTGAGATGCCTTGTATTTAACCATAAGATCATCATAGGCCTGCTCAGACTGAGTGAGTCATTGAGTAAGTTCCCTCAAGGTGTATTCCCCCATATCTCTTTCCAAGTGGTTAAAATTATAGAAAGGTAGGCTCTGATACCAATTGATGAATACTAAAAGGGGGGGGCGAATTAGTATACCGAAAAACACTGCACTTAAACACTTAAACAATCTAAAGATAAACCGGAAAAATAGTTTAACAGATAGACTGGTTATCACACATGCAAAAAAAAATGCAAATAAAGCATTCACCCACAAAATAAATACAACCATAACACAAGATATTTGACATGGAAACCCAAATGGGAAAAACCACGGTGAGATGGAACTCACAAGTCACTATCTGTAGAATAGAAACTAGACCGGTTAAGGTCTTACAATGTTCTTCACTAGAATAGATCTTGTTAGGAATCTCAATCTCTGTTAGGAGATAAGTTCGATTAAAGACTACCTTGCTAGAGGATTTTAGATTCACAGAGGTGAACCACCTTGTTAGAGGATTTTACAAAAGGCTTTTGGGCCTGCCCGGTTAAGGGCTACAGACTTGTCAAAGATCTCAGTAATCAACAAGTGTTTAATCTATCTAATAGCATAGACTACTTGGTTAGATCCTTGATACCTCATTCTTAATGCACTCCTGCATTACTTTAGTCTTCTACACATTCATATTCTTTCCAACTCCTCAACCACCTTAAACCCTAGCAACAACATAAACCCTTTCGACAACAACCTAAATACCCTAGACATGACATCCTTTTAAAGGAATCTGATTTTAGGTCGGTCCAATAGGATTACATTTCAATTTCCTAGGTTCAATGAATCTAGACATACTCAGTAACATGACACAAAAAGCACCGCCAGTGTGTCGGCACCGTCAGACAATCGGTGGATTGGTAACTCATCACAAAATGCTAGTTGGTAACTCATCATAGAGTATTATCGGTTCATACAAAATACTGGTTGCCGGTTTATCAAAAATGAAGATTGGTAAGAATGTGTTATGCCGCTTTTCTCCCTTGTGCTGCTTGAGATCTACGAACTGCTTGGGGTTGACATGCCACTTCAGACCAGGAAACACATTCTGCAAAACATCAATAGTCTAAAAGACTATAGTACAACATATCTACAACATACCAGTTGGAACAAATACTGGTTGTGCTCTAACTCATACATATAAAGAGGATCTTAATGCAAGTGTGTGTCCATAAATGACAATCACACCATGAACATCAAAAATGCCAACAAAAACAACATCTTATCACTTCACATGGATTCAACCATGTCATCACCATATTACAAACATAATGTAATACACCGTTGAACTTAAAATCATTACTGGTTATGAGATTTGAATACCGATTCTTAAACCCTACTAAAATCCTACAGAAAATATATTAGTCAATCAAAAAAATGACTTCTAACAACCAAAACATGATGCGGTTTCGATCATAATATTATTAAAATTTTACCAATACATATTCCAAACTTCAACACCAAATTCCACATCAATCTCAAGATCCAATTATTTAAGCATAACACAGTTTCACATTTACCGATTAAAGTCCTATTTTCTAGTTAACTATCAAATTCATTCCATATCTTTCTGGTCAATCATAGATGACTTAGATAACATGATAGAACAAGATAACCATAGTTTTCATCAATGGCAACACAAACTGATCATCAAATCATCAAACAACATCTCAACTATATTATCACCCACAGTTCTTATACCAGTTCATCCATATCATCAACAATTATATCAATATGCCAATGCACACCAATGGGACATTATATTAAAGGAGTCAAGTGAATAAAACATGCTAATCAACAAAATATCTAAAAGTATCTCATTTTCCTCTATCTCCAAGGATGCTTCAGATTCAAGGTGGCTCTTAGCATGGAAGAGCACTTGATCTATAGGATGACAACCTAAGAATGAGATATATGTGAATCTAAACATCTAAATGTATGCAACTATGATCTTACTAATGTTCTTATGGATATGAAACTAGATATGTTACCAAAGTGAGAATATTAGTGTCAGATTAACCTAGCATGAGGATGATATGAAGATGATCTATTACTAACACGATATGCTATGATATACTAAACATGAATTATTTTAAAATTATAATGATACTAAATGATCTAATTTCTTTTATCAAAAAGAGGCTAAAATGATTGATGAAATAAGACTCTAACTTAGATGCATGAAGACTTAAATATCTTTGATATGAAGAAATGAGCTCTATTTATAGAAGAAGTGGTCAAATGGATGGCCAAGATTGAATTGTCTTGACAAGGGCTAGGATTGAAAGTTATCAATCCTTTTGAGGTATTAAACCATGAGATTCCTTGAGAGGAGACGGAATAATAATTGAATGCTTGATAATACTTAATCGTTAACCCGATGTGGGTAACCTTGATGGATAAAGCTTTTATCCTAGGATGCAGGCTATTATCCATTGGTTCAACTCTTGTGCAAAGTTGAAAGATGGTCAAAGGGACAAACCATGATGGGTTGATGTGTTGAAGGTATGATGTCTTGTAAGAGCCTTGAAAGATCTTCAAAGACTTTGGAGGTTTAGCTTGTGTGAAGGGAGAAACTTCAAGGCTTTTACAATAACCTTTAATGGTTTAGAAGACTTTAGAGGTTAATCTGGAAGAGCTTTACAAATTTGGGGAACTCAACAAGTTAACTTGTTGAAAAGGATAAAGTCTAAAATGCATTTAGAAGACTTTCTTTCAAATTTGGAGAAGTGACTTCACCAAATTTAGGGATGTGACATGATTAGAATAAATAATGCTAGTTAAGTGTCATTTGAAACGTTCTAGAATAATGCTTAGGATGCAAGTGGGAAATGTATGAGAATTTAAGTAGGAGGAAATAGGATTTTTTTTTTTATTTGAACTAAAATGGATGGAACTTGCATTTGTAGAGAAACACAAGTGGGAGGGGGATTTATAAATAAATATTGATTAATTTTTATGCAAGAAGATGAATTTAATTAAATCTAGATTTAATTTACTCAAATAAATAGAATTTATTAAATTAATAGAAGAAAGCGGAATTAATCAAATGTTTCCCTTTAATTAATGGTTGGTCTAGACGAAAAAGGATATATTAAATGAACCTTAGTTTAATTAAAAGGTGGATAAAAGATAATTAAACAAATAAAATTCATTTAATTAAGTGTGCAGATTTAGGTGCCTACATTTTTCCTCTCTTTGAAGTGAGGTGTTACCACATGTTGATTTAAAGAAAAATCGCTTGAAATATCGTCAAATTTTTTTATTTTGATATCATTGCCAAAATTTTTGATATGAGGCCCCATATATGAATACTGATACTTGTACAAAGTCGATATTATGATAATGCCCCATTGGGAGATTGTTCAGGCATTAAGGGCGTGGATGATCTCTCGAAAGAAGAAGAATGTTATATGAAAGATAGATGAGTGGATAGATTGTAGATTGATCGATTGATCAAATGAATTGGATTGATAAGATTGATTGGATTGATTGGATTAAGATCAAGTCTGATTTCAGGAAGGATACATCTTGTATAACACAAAGATGATAAAAATATCTAATTTCAGGAAAGATATATCTTGTATAAGAAGAAGATAGATGATCAAAACGTCTAGTTTCCAGAAGTACACATCCTATATAAGAAATGATAGATGATAGTTGGATGAATGATGAAGATATTAAAGTGAAGAATAATTCCATGATGAATTGATAGATATGCATGTGATGGATTTAATGATGAATGCGACTACATGATGATGCAACTAAATGATGATGATGATGATGATGATGATGATGATGACGATGATGATGATGATGATGATGATGATGATGATGATGATGATGATGATGATGATGATGATGATGATGATGATGATGATGATGATGATGATGATGATGATGATGATGATGATGATGATGATGATGATGATGATGATGATGATGATGATATGCAATTAAATGTAATGATTAAATGATATTCAACTAAATTTGCTTTATTTAAATGATATGCACCTAAATGCAATGGTTAAATGATATGAAACTAAATTCAATTGTATTCATCCTATCGATCAAATTTGTTGTGGTCCTTTTATCATCACCAAGCCTTTAAAATGTTGAAAGTTTGTACAAGCATCATGGTATAATTGAACCATGATGACCTGAGTGTAACTTACATGGATTTTTGATATTGCAAGATGACATAAGACTAGAGGTACAATTGAACCAGGATTACCTGAGTGTTGCTTACATAAAACATACAAGAGTTAACCTTTGTCCTATGCAAATCAGTCATGTCCTTAGTAATATGTTGCTTGATCACGTCTTAAGACAAATTTGCATAATAAGAAGGCTTCACTCATAAATAGTAGACAAAGAAAATATCATATTCCATCCTGCTTATCTACTTTCAAGATGTCTTTCAGTCTCTTAGGATATATGATAACAAATATCAAACCACCATAGGTGAACATGCAGTTTATCCTATGTAACTTGTCGAATAAATTTCTTGCAAATGGATCTTTGTTCGTTGCAAAAATCATTTTTGTGGTTCAATTTTTGGTGTTGATGTTTACCATTGATGGTTATGATCTTCATTTTTGTTTAGATGCCCATTTTTTTTAGTTCTTTGCTTGTTTAAACCCACAAGACAAGATGCCCCTAGTGAAGTCATGATTTGGCCTCTCGCTTTGGACACTACTTTTGGTAAATGGATATGTACACTGATCACCAAGCCATGGTAAGATGTTATTGCGATGGTCAAGGTGGATAAAATGCTTCTTATTATTGATATGTATAATGATAGAGAAAAGAGGATGCATGATATTAATAGATGGAAGAGTTTATCTATCAAAAATAGCGATCCTATTTCCAAGTTTTCACCACTTGCTTTTATTGCACTTCTTGATTTTTATGATTTTTTTTTAATTTTAAATTTTTTAATTTTTCCCTTATCTGTGCATTGGATAGCTCATGTATAGAACTTTTTGAGGTGAACGTTGTTGATAGATTTTTCCAGCAAGTCCCCTTCTAATGTAGACAACTAATATGCCCCTAATCCATAGGTTGATATGATGACAAAAGGACCTATCCATTGGTTCAAACTTTCCCTTCTTTTCTCTATCTTGTTGATTGCAGGGGTTTTCCTTGAGTACCAAATTATCGATTTGAAATGCTCTTAGATTTACTTTGTGATTGTAGCTCCAACACATGCATTTTTGATATGCTTTGAGGTGATCAAAAGCACATTGTCGGTGCTCATCCAATAAATCTGACTCTTGCAGTCTGTTTACCAAATATTCCTCATTCGGAATGAGTCCCTTCATTGATACTCTGAGTGATGTAATATCAACCTCAATAGGTATAATATCCTCTAATCCATACACAAGCATGTATGGTGTTTCTCCTATAGGTGTGGAAAAACTAGTTTTGTAGGCCCATAATGCTAGGTTCAGTTGGACATGCCAATCACGACCAACTTCGTTAACTATTTTCTTGAGGATTTTCATGATGGTTTTGTTTGAGGCCTTTGATTTTCCATTCCCTTGTGGATAGCAAGGTATGGAGAAATGATGTTGGATATGGAATAGTTCACACAGTTCTTGCACATCTTTATTTTTGAAGGGTCTTCCATTATCAGTGATAATGGAACTAGGAATACCATATCGACAAATGAGATAATTTAGGATGAAAGAGGATATTTGTTTACCGATAACAATAGTCAATGGGATAGCTTCTATCCACTTTGTAAAATACTCAGTGGCTATGATAATAAAATTATGTTCATTTGATGAGGAAGGATGAATATTTCCCACTAGGTTGAGTCCCCATTAATAAAATGGCTATGATGTAGTGAATGGTTGCAGCTTTTGTGCTAGTGCATGTATAAGATTGCTATGAATTTGGAATTTTGGACATTTTCTAGAAAACTAGTATGATTCCTTTTCCATAGTCGGCCAATAATATCCCATCCTTAGAAGTTTCTTAGCGAGAATAGGACCACTTGAATGTGTTCCACAAATACCTCCATGAAGTTCTTGTAAGGCAGTTTCAGATTCATTACGATCAAGACACCGAAGAAGAGTACCGTTGAGACCTTAGCAATAAAGCATGTCAGTAGTTAGGGTATAGTAGGTTGCTTGACGAATAAAGTTGAGTTTTTGATTTTGGGACAGATCTAATAAAAGGATATTTTCTTTTAGGTAGGCATAGTTCTTTCCATAGAGGGGTGAGTCAAAACTAACTATGTGGCATATGAGTTAGGGTTCAAAATTATCGTAGATAGGGAAAAACAATTGTTTAACCAAGAAATCACAATGAATTTGTTTATCTATTATTTGAAGGAGTGAGGCAATGGTTGCCATGACATCTACAACTTTGTTGTTCAACCTTAGAATTTACTCAAATTTGATGTCCACAAAGTACTTCTTGAAGTCATCTACCATGAATCTGTAGGGCATCAACTTGTCATCCTTTGTTTAATAGTCATTGTTAACCTGATTAATGACTAATTTGGAGTGTCCAAAGACTTTCAACTTTGTGATCTTCCACTCTAGGGCCATTTTGATGCTTCTTACTTGAGCTTCATACCGAGCTATATTATATGTGAAAGGAAATATCAATCTGTAAGATCTTGGAGTAGTGTGTCCTTTTGGAGTGACGAATAGGACACCAACACTTGATCCATGTTGTCTGTATGATTCATCAAAGTATAAGATCCATGGTTTTGTTGATACTGTGAGAATATTTGTGTCTATAAATTCAACATGGATTGGATGGTTGTCTTGTAATGGTGCTTTTGCTAGCTAATCTATGATAGTTTGACCTTTGACAAGCTTTCTTTCTATGTACTAGATATCAAATTAACTTAGAATCATCACCCATTTAGCAAGCCTTCCTATGAGAGTGGCTTTGCTCAGTAGATAATTTAGTAGGTCAATTTTTACAACTAGCTTTATGTTGTGAGCTATCATAGAGTGTCGAAACATTTAAGAAGGGAAAACAATAGCTAAACAAGTTTTTTTAATCAATGTGTAGTTGAGCTCGTAACCATTCAATGTACCGCTAATGTAGTATATTTCTCTTTCCTTGCCCATTGAATCCTCTTGTGATAACAATGCTCCTAGTGATTCCTTTGTAGCTGATATGTAGAGAATGAGAGGTTTGCCTGCTATTAGTGGTACCAAGATAGGTGGATTCATCAAATATTGCTTGAGTTAGTCGAATGATTCTGCACATCAATCTTCCCATCTAAAAGAGACATTCTTGTGGAGTAGATGAGTGAAAGGAAGGCACTTCTTAGCTAGTTGAGAAATGAATCTTCTTATGAATTGTAGTCATCCCTATAGAGATCTTAATTGACTAATATTTATAGGAGGTGGCATCTCCATGATTGCTTGTACCTGTGTGGCTTATGCCTTGATTCTTTTTCTTGAGACTATGTATCCCAAGAGTTTGTTGAATGTTACACCGAAGACACACTTTTCAAGGTTTAGTCGCACATTGAATTGTTCTAGCCTTTGAAAGTTTTTGTATAGAACCTCCAAGTGTCCTTCTCTTGTGAATGATTTGGCCAATAGGTCATCTACATAATATTCCATTAATATTTGCATCATGGCATAAAATAATGTGGTCATTGCTCATTGACAGGTCTCTCACACATTCTTCAAGATGAATGGCATGACATTCTAGTAGTAAGTACTCCATGGATGATGAATACTAAGAGGGGGGGGGGGGTGAATTAGTATACTGAAAAATACTGAACTTAAACACTTAAACATTTTAGCAGTAAACTGGTATAACAGTTTTACTAAAAAACTGGTTAACACAAATGCAAACCAAACAACAAATAAGGCATTCAGCCATAGAAGCACAATCACCATAACACAAGAGATTTTGACGTGGAAATCCAAATGGGAAAAACCACGGTGAGATGAAACTCACAAGTAACTATCTGCCGAATAGTAACTAGACCGGTTAAGGTCATACAATTTTCTTTACCAGAATAGATCCTATTAGGAATCTCAATCTCTGTTAGGAGATAAGTCCGATTAAAGACTACCTTGTGAGAGGATTTACAAAGTCTTTTCTAGGCCTACCCGGTTAAGGGTTTTAGACTTGTCGAAGATGTGAGTAATCAACTAGTGAGTGATCTAAATACTAGTACAGTATGCTTGGTTAGATCCTTGATAGCTCATTGTTAATGCATTTTAGCATTACTTCAGTCTTCAAAATCTCCACACTCTACTTCTTCACACAGACCTAATCTTCTTCTGTGATCGCACATGCAAAAACCTCATCAACCACACAAAACTCTAACAACTCTTATAACCATTGAATCCCTAGACATGATGTCCTTATAAAGGAATCTGATTTCATGTCGGCCCAATAGGATTACATTACAAGTTCCTAGGTTCAGTGCATCTGGACACATTTGGTAACACGACACAGAATCACTGCCAAAGTGTCGGTGCATGATAACTCATCACAAAAATAATACCAATTGGTAACTCATCACAGAGTAATACCAGTTCATACATTTACCTATTACCAGTTCACATATTTTACCGATTACTGGTTCACACATTTTACCAATTATCGGTTTGCCAAAATGAAGACTGGGAAAAATGATAACAACTGCTTTGTTTCTTTGTACTGCTTTGGGATCCTCGAACCACTTGAGGTCTTCATACCGCTTGGGTCTTCATACCACTTGAGATTGGTAAACACTTTCTGCAAAACATGAATAGTCTAAAGACTATAATACATAATACCAGTTGGAACAAATATCGGTTGAGCATAACTCATACATATAAAAAGTGATCTCAAAGCAAGTGTGTGTCCATCAATGAAAATCAGAACAACATCATCAAAAATGCCAACAATTTCCCCCTCTGGCATTGATGGTAACACTTAGGAAATTTTTTGATATCTAAGTGTTTTACAACAAAAAATATGCCATAATCAAAATTACTCTCCCTAAGCATATACACTACCCCTTTTGCAGAAAATACAATGTATACTACTCCCTTACAGAGATAAACATGAAAGTATGTATACATAACATGTATCAAAAATTTTAAATACAAAATACTACTCCCCCTTTGCCAACAATGACAAAGTATTGCAGAATAATCCCTATTTCTTATTATCATTAATATAATAAGTGTTTATGACAATAGTGAGTGAACCTTTTAAAAAAATTGATTTAAAATCCTACATAAATGTCTTTATGGATAAGGACCATGACTCAAGCAATGAGGTAGCAACCTCACTTTCCATTTGAATTTGGGATACCTATTCCTCCATGGCGTCCAAGGTACTCATCTCTTGAGTGACCGTTAAGGCATCCAGATTGAGATAGAACTTCTGAAGTATTTACAGGCATTATAGTAGAACCAGGTGAAGTTCCTGTAAATCTCTGATCCGGTTGGTGATCTCCAACTCTATTCTGGCAGTCTGGAGTTGAAACCGGTGAATGGTTTGCCCAAATGTGGTGAAGGAATCATAGGGTGTCTTGAAGGTGCTTATATATGCCTACAAATCAAATTGCAGTTTATCTTTCTGAGCAAGCACATCATCACAAAATAGATGGGGTTGGCTTATCTTACTAAGCAATAATTTCCCCTCATCCATAGCATCTCTTATGTCTTTCTGCGCTTTCTAAAGTTACTAATTGGAGCTCATTTAATTTCTTCACTATGGTAGTGTTTAGTGCCTTTTGATGCTTCTTTTGTGCATTGGCTTCAACAACATCTTCCAAGCATTGCACCTAGTCCTCTACAACTATGCATAAAAGTTTCAGTTGGGCCAGAGAGGAATCGGTACTAGGGAGGCTAGTACAAGGTATCAAACTGGTAAGAGTTTCTACTGTAATTTGAATAACATCTTGTTCCTTCTTCCTCCTTAGTGCTTCCAGTCGCTCTTGGGCAAGCTTAATGCTTTGCAGCAACTCCGTTTCATTTTCAGATTGGAGGTTAATGGGATTTGTAATGTCAGCCGGTTTGGCTTGACTACCGGTTTCCTTAGGGGTCTCCACTTGTGTGCTCTTTGCTGCTTCCTCCTTCTCTTTCGCTCTTTGCTTTTCCTCTTCAACCTTCTCTTGCTCCTCTTCTTTTTTCTTTCTCTTTTCTTCTTCCTTCTTTCTATCTTCTTCTTTCTGCTTGTCTTCTTCTTTCTTCTTCTCCTCTTCCTGTTTCCTCTTCTCCTCTTCCTTTTTATTCTTCTCCTCTTCCTCTTTCTTCTTCTCCTCTTCCTTTTTCTTCTTCTCCTCTTCCTTTTTATTCTTCTCCTCTTCTAATTTCTTCTTCTCCTCTTCCTTTTTCTTCTTCTCCTCTTCCTCTTTATTATTTTTCTCTTTCTCCACTTCCACTTTATCAACCGTATCTTTGTCTTGTTTTTCTTTATCCACTCTCTCTTTGTCAGCCTTGTCCTTTGCTGCATCCTGAGTGACATTTTCACCATCCAAGGCATCAATGTCAATAGGGTCCATTTGTTCAGTGACCGGTTCTTCTTCACTATCATACACTTCATCCAGTTTTTGAGTTTCGGGTTCTTGTTCAACCTTCTTGTTGTCCTTTGACACTTGGTTCAATATTAGAGTGGCTTTAGCATGAGAGTGGGTATCTTTTACCACTTTAGGGACTTTTCCTTCCAATAACAAGAGTCTTCTTCTTCTCATGAAGAAGAGGCCTTTGTACTTTTCCATAGCTTCAAAAAGTTCTGAATTTGACACATCAGGAAAATATTGTGCAAATATTTCTTCTCTTATTTCCTGTTCCTTTTCTATGGCAATGCACCATTTGTTATCTAAAGAATTATATAAAGAATTAGGTGCCTTAGATCTAATTTTTTATGGCAACCGGTCATTAATACATAAATATTGAATGACTTCCTGTTCAACTTCCTCCTTTTCATTATCATTAAAATCATCAAAACATTCTTTCAAATCACTAAGCAATTTTCTTCTAATGTTCTTGATAGTCCTTTTACAATATGTCAATGGTTTATAAGAGGAAATGTCTATATTTACCAGTGTTGATGATGTCGTTCATTGTTGGTTGTCTTTGTCTTCTTCCTCATTTGCCTAGTCTTTTTAGGCTGTACCTCAAGTTTTGTATCCTCTGAGTCTGGTGAGGTGTTCTTAGTTTTTTGCTTCCTTTTGAAGACCTTGGCAGGTGTAGCTTCCAGTTTCTTCTTTGTCGGTGACCGCTTGGTCACTTTAGGACTTGCTAAAGTAACTGGTGCCAATACCAATGGCACTGCCTTTCCCTTCTTTACTGAAGGTTCTTCAACCGGTGTTACCCTCTCCAAATAGGTGTTAGTTCCCTTCTTCTTAGGATCAAGAGGTGAGGGAAGTAGGGTAGAGGCATACCCATCTAGCATGTCATACATTACCTCATATCCCATGGGCTCCACTTCTTCTTTTCTAGGCTCAACCACCTCCATTATGCACTCATCTACTATGATGATAAAGTCGATGTCCTCTTCATACTTTTTGACAATGTCACTAGATATTCTCACCCTCTGGCTCATCTTGCGTCTGAACTCATCAAAGTATTTTTTTCGGACTTCAGGATAATTGGTTCCTACTACTTGTAGACTCTCTCTAATTTGCTTGGTAACCAGTTGGTCAGCAGACCATTGTATATCATCTACTCCTCAAAAATAGCCTTGAAAGTAGAAAAACAATCCTACTAGCAGCTGTCCAAATTTAAATCTCAAGGCATTGTCCTATTTAATTGACTTTAGGTTCACCAGAAGTTGCCTTTGCATACAGGTGCATAAATTGAATGAGGCATCTTCCATGATCATCCTATAGGTGGCATTTACTGCTTTAGCTTAGTCATAGTTAATTCTGCTAGCATAGAATATTCGATAACCTATCACCATGTAGACATATTTGACTAGATCATCCTTGATGGTATTGATGGTCATTCCCCATTGGTCACTCATAGAACCAGTGAGCTTGGTCATTTCCATCTTGATGACTTTCCTTAGGGCTAGCACATCTCCAATGTTACAGAAACTAGTGACGACATGAATAGCTTTCGGTGTGATGTCATGTGTGCACTCAAGATACATTTTGTCACCGTGCACTCTTCTTAGAATGATTAAAATGTGATCTTCTGTGACTCTTCAAGAAAATACACTGCATTTTGCAGCTTCTTCTTTTCCAAGATGCTATATTCTGGTTTGATCTTCTTGTCCTTCCCGCAGAATAAACTTAACTGAGAATGTATCACTAGAGATCCTAGGTCTTCTATTTTGCAATCAATATAATTTGAAATACCATCCTCAACTATAACACCAGCAAGTATCTGGGATAGGGCATTGTATTTCGCCTTTCATTGGATGAAATCTACTGAATCATCAGGTGCACTAGGACTAGAGTGTGATGCAGAAGCCATGACAAATGGATAAAGAAGAATTTCGATAAATACCTTCAAAAATCTACAATTTAGGGTTTGCAACTTCAACTTCACCACACACTACTTTGGTTTCTAGATTAACGCTTTGTGTTCTTCACCTAACTGATTGATATTATCTCTAGATTCTTCTTTCAAAGTTTTGAAATCTTTCTGAATCACAAGACAAATCGCCTTTTGTCGCTCTGCACTTGAAATTTCCTTTGCTCGCAAATTGATAAGTGAAAATGACTTGAAAATCCTTTTTAAGTGAATTCTTCACCTACCATAATAAATGCTCCACTATTAGGGCGTAAACCCTAATTTGCCTTTTACCATGTCTAGTCTTCTGTGAATTGATAGGTATCACATACCGGTTAAGGTCTTTTACTGGTGTAAACCAGAGGTTTGAAACATTTCACCGATTTGATCCCCCTAAGCTTTTCTGAAGCTTAGTTTGCCAGTTCAGTGACTTCCACACTAGGTGCATAAACCAGTTCTTCTTGTGACACTTCTTTAGGTTTCTTCTTCCATGTTGTCTTCATATCTATTGTAATGGTTTCAACATCAATCTTTCCTTCTTGAGTGACCGATATATCATGTGATAAGTTCTTTCTCATTCTGCAAGTTCTGGTAGGGTGTCCCAATTTTTTGTAATGATAGAAAACCATTCCAGGTGTTTTCCATGGTCCATTTTTCATTCTACCATTCTTCCTCCTGCATGTTGTAGTAGTGTGACCACTACCATGACAAATCAAACAAGTTTCTCTCCAACCAGTTGCCGCTTGATAGCCACAACCACCTGACTGATGGTCATAGGCATTATACTGGTTTGGATTCCAGTTCAGAGAGGGTTCAGGAAAAACTCCTTGAATCCTTTGAGGATATCTTCCAGTGCTGTGTATAATAGACCTGCAATCAAATGCTCTATGCCCAAACTTGTTGCATGCATAATAGTTACCATTGAATCTATTGGATCTAGGCTTATTGTTTAGAAAGTAGGGAAAATTATTGTAAGCCTTACTTATACATACATGGTAGTGTGTCCTTCCTTAAGACAATTAAAGAAAATAGGTTTGAACTTTTTCTTACCTTTATCCTTTGGTGTTGGTTGCTTCTTTGATGCTCCATCTTTTGTTCTAGAGGTCTCACCTTCCTCATAACTAGAAAAACCAAGACTAGTGGTATTCTTAACTAATTTTGCTGATTCAAGCTTTTGTTCTAGCTTAACAGTGCTCTTATTGAATTTGGCAAGTATTTCCTTTGACTCAGTGAGTTCTTTGGAAATAGCAGCATTGGATTTCTTCAGGGTTGCATTCTCAGAAATAGCCATGTTTAGTTCACCTTTCATTTCTTATTTTTCCACTTTACTCTCTTGGAGATGAGCGGTAAGTGCACTGATTTCTTGCTTCAGCTTGGAGATCTCATGATCTTTGTCTTTTACTAGATCTTCAACTATCCTCCTGTTCTCAAGTTCTTGACACATTTTGATAGTCATTCCTTCTAGTTCCCTTCTTAGGTTAGCATTAGATTCATTCAGTTTTTCAACTTCTTCAAATAGGGCTTCCATGTCTACTTCATCTGAAGAACTATTTTCAGTAAGATCCATCAGTTTCTCAGCATGCTCTCTTCTCTTTGCTAGAGAGGCTTTATATTTGACTTTGAGTTCATCAAAGGCTTTCTCAGTCTAAGTGAGATGACGAGTAAGTTCCCTCACAGTGTATTCCCCCATATCTCCTTCCAAGTCATTAAACTTATAGAAAGGTTGTCTCTGATACCAATTGATGAATACTAAGAGAGGGGGGTGAATTAGTATACCAAAAAAAACTGAACTTAAATAGTGTTGGTAAACAGATTTGTTGCTTTAAGAAACTTTCTTGAAAAACTCTGTTTTGCCCTATAATTAGCAACAAAGCGTTTACAACAGTTGAAGAATCACAAAGAAATGGCAATTCTTCTTTGCATTTGAGAGGGGCAGCTCCCTCGTATAATGGGGGTATTTGGATTTTTCAAAAATTTAAAGAACGAACAATAAAGAAAGATTGAACGCCATATAAGGCATGAATCTAGATTAAAATAAATTCTATATAATCAAGTTTGAGATACCACAACTTGAAATAAACTTCTTCACATTCAATGTTAAAGGAAACGCATTAGGTAATCATCAATTAAACATAAGAACATTGATAATAACCCATGAGAATAAGTTGAACACACATCCAAATTGATCTCTATTGCTTAATTGCTTGAATAACACTATCCAAGTCTCTTATACAAAGTTTGTGAAAAAGTGGGATCCCCCCTTTACATTGAATAATAATGAGGTATATATAGGTGAAGTGGTAACCACCTGAGGTAACTACCCTAACCACCTTTATAACTACTTGAAATAACTTCCTCAACTTTGGGAGAAATAACTACTTAGAATAACTACCCAAAATGAGAACTTAGGATAACTACCTCATATGAAAAGAGCCAAGATTATCTTTCATTACAATACAGAAATAGAGATGAGAGAAAGGAAACTCGATCATGAGAGTTATTTACAAAGAAAGACAAAAACATGATGCGAGTAACACAACAAAAATGAAGACTATACAAGATGCAACTCTGCACTTATTCTAAGCTAACTCCTTGCGCTGTTGATGAGGTTGTTGCTTCTGTAGGCACATTAGGTTGTCCAGGTCCTTTGTCTTTGAAGATTCTAAAAAGTCGAATGGCCGAAGTGATGGATTTTCCTTTGGGAATTAGGATGTTAGCTATCCTCATTTTCCATGTCTTCAAGTTTCTATGAATGCCACTTAGTTCTGCCACCATGCTGAGTGTCTAAGGCATAGAAGTTCTCAAGGAATAGTAAATATCAATCAACCTTTCGATGGTATTTTCACTGAAATTTGTCCTATTAAAAAGCTGTTGATCTACCATGTTCTGGAAGCTGTTCTATAACACCTGCAAATCTTCCATCAATGTCACATCTGGGAGAAGAGTAGTGAGTTTTCCTTGGAGTTTGGTACACACTTGATCACATAAAAGCATGTGCTTTTCTAATTCTGATGAAACTTGATCTATGATCACTAGTTTCTAGTTAATGCTTTCTATCCATATTTCTAGATAATCTTTTTCATTACTAGGTAGGATTTTCTCAGTTGCAAGGGTGTCCATCCCAATTTCTATCATTTGTTTGAAATCATTCACAATTTCCTTCCAAGCTGTTTCCTCTTTCTTGAAATTCTTCAAGTCTTGCTCAATAGTATTTTTCTTTATTAAAGCCTCATCATGGATAGATTTTGCTTGGACTAGGAAATCACATGCAAGAGTTTTGACCTTTTCTACCCAACCTTCAATTACCTTTCCATAGGCTTGGTACTTTTGAAGATTATCCATAACATTCCTTTCAATTACTCCTTCTGGTGTAAATATAATTGGTTGGTGATCTACACTTAGTGGCATAGTGGAGGTATCAACTACGGATCTCAAGTAAGAAGACAAAGTGTGCACTTGTTGTTTCAATTGATCCTTGGATTGCTTATCCTTTTCACTTCTCTCCACCATTTTGGCTGCCATCACATTAAAGTTTTGAATATCAGACTCATGAGAAGAAGGTCCCATATCAATCTTTGTCACAACAAAGTCCGCAGAGGTGGCCTCATTTGTATCCTTCTCAGATATGGGTCGAGCAATCTCTAAGCACATATTCCTTGAATTTGGATCAGTCTTTATTCTTGAGGATACTTTGAGTTTCTTCGGTTTTTCAGCTCTTTCAAACAGATCAGATATGCTACTAAATTTAGGTACCATTAGCTTTTCTACCTTCCTCTTCTTCAATAGACTTTGTTCTAACCATGGGAATGAAGAATTCTCTGTGGACTCTTGGATGCTTTCTTGTCTTGCTACCAATGTTGTAGTCACCTCTCTGATTTCTTCAAATTGATCGCTTGGATTTCTTGGAAATGATGAATCCATGACTAAAGTATTTCATTGTGCTTCTTGTCGTAGGGATTCAATAGGAACTGAGGGAGATATGGAATGCATTCCATCATCAAATCTTGTGTCATCTATAATTTCCACTAGAACTTGATCCTTTACTTGACTTGCAATAGAATTTTCTTCTATGTCTTTTGCTCTAGATTTCTTCCTCTTTTGTCAGGGTTCATCACCACATGTGTTTTGAAGATTGTTCCTCCTTGGAGGGTCTTCATCTCCATCACTTCCTTGAGTATTCTGGTAAGAAGGAGTATCCCTAGCTGGAGTATGAGAAGAATGTAGTGATGTAGAGCTCTCAAGCTAACTTCCTTTCCTTCTTGGAGTTTCCTTTGTTGGTCTAGTAGCAGTCATTTAGGTAATCTTCTTCTTAATCCAGGCTTCAGAATTCTTGATTACAAAACTTGTTCTTTCTCTGACATCTCTCATTTCTGGATCTACCCAATTCAAATTGGGAAGTGGCTAGGACTGGACTTTCTCAAAATAGATAGGATCAACAAATCAGATCCATCATCTTCAATGCCTTCTATGGTCCAATCCATCTTGAAATCATTCATTTTCTTCGAAGTCAACCTTGTCCAATCTCTTTTTCTAACCTCGAACTCATCTTCGCAATCCTCCCAAAAGTCTTCAAGATTAGGAAAATGAAAATAGCTAGGGCCTAACTTTAAGTTGTTCTTGACATAATCCTTATTATCAAAAGGAAACCTCATCTAATATGGATACAAGTTGACCTTGGATAAAGTTTTTTCTGTCTCATCTACTCTTGGACTTGACTCACATCTATAGTGCCCAAGACAAATGGGAAAGGCTACCCCTTTATTCTTTCTATCTCTGCATTTCTTTTGAACTGAAACCAATTGCCGACAAAGCTCAACTAAAATGAGCTTATCATCAACATATCTAGGTAGCTTGTGTGAATAACCTTCAAATCCTCCTACTCGAAGATAGGTAAATCTCGGAAACTGGATGAAGAAACTTCCATATTTCTTTATCAATTTAGCAGCTTCCTTTGATATTCTGGTGGCAATGTCTCCTTGTAATAACCTTACTGCCCACATTGTGAAAGCATCATTCACCCGCCTAAAATACACAAAGCTTTCCTCAGGTTGTAATTGCTTGTAATAATGGTAAACTTGAGTTTCTTGATTCAGGACACCATTAGTACTCAACCCTGGCCATGACCTCAAATTAGCAATAGCATATATCAAGTAAGAGGTCATATGGAAGCGTTGACTTGTTTTGAAGTGCACTAACTGATCATGTATGCAGTTGCTGATGAAATGGCCCTAGTCAATGAATTGCTTACCGACAGAGATGACTGTTATGAAGAGGTACATCCACATTTTGAACTCAGTGGAATCAGGACTCCCTGTCACTCTATGGAGTAAAATAATCAAGTAGCAAATTTCTTTGATGAAAAGAGAACGATGGAGTGTTTTTTGAAGCTGAGACTATCCTCCTCGTGGTGCAAGCATCCATTCTTTAGCCAGATTGTTGAGGCATTTTCTTCTATTATCGCTAAAGTATTTATAAGCTTTTTGCTTATCGATGTGAGTGAACTTTTCCTTATATGGAAAATGAAGAATAATAGCTATTGAAATTCCATCTAGTTTGGCCATTAAGGATCTGTCTACAGCTCTTATCTCTCTTGCATCGGGATTATATCTTTTTGAGCATTCTAGCACCAAATCTATACATTGAATTGAGATGGGAAAACATGCTGCTTCAATCAAGCCACTTCCTGCCACTCTACAAGACAATTTTGATCTGTCACCTTCCATGAAGAACTTTTTGATCTCCTGCAAATTTATGTGCCCAATCTTGGTATCATGAACCTCTGGAATCATGGTGGTGATCATCGGGGCATACTCATACTCGTGAGCCTTGTATTTCATGATATCTGACACAACTCCTTCTTCAATTTGTATTTGAAAAGGATGCTTATAACATATTTAAAGCTCCTTGAGATAGCTAGTATAGGTTTTGAAGTAAACCGACCGAGTCTTCTTCAATGCATGAATGATATCGATTTGAACTAAAACTCGCACAAGTTGCTCTTTATTTACAAGGAAGTCTTTAAAACTCTGTTATAATACATTACTCTGCGAGTGCAGAATGTAATCATGTATTTACCCATTCTTTATGTTTGGATGTACATTTACAGACTTGAAAGTTTCTTAAGACTTCTTTAACTAATTCATTTTGTGTTTTGACCACATTTATTTGAGAAAGTGTCTTTGCCTTTGCTACTGATGGTTCTGCTAGACTCTACATCCGAGTCCACTACTACTGTAAACTGCTTCTATCAAAACCTCTGTCTATGCCACTAGTGCTAAATAAGGAATTGTATCTTTTCAACTAAGCTTAGATCTGGACTCACTTCTTAAACTCATGCTTAGACTGTTGGAAAACATTTATCAAGCATTTTCTGTGCATCATGTTTGCAACCATGGATTGCATCATGTTTGGCACTTCTCAAATGTCTCGGCCAGGTAGGTAGCAGATTCAGTCACACCAATTCAACCCAGACACCCATGATTTTCTCATTGTTGGTTGCTCAATGTAGAAGAGAACCCTTATTCGATATGGTAGCTTCCCAACTATATGTGGGCCAAGTTAAAACCACTGATTAAAGCATTAGTCTTACCTAGGCATTCATACCGAGATCTTCCTACGTTTCGATGGGCACCATCACAACTATATTCACTATTCAAAACTGCAGGAAACTCTATAGTGCGGGCATTTTGCATGAACTATTATCCCGCCCCGAAAAATGAATGACCAAGGGAGTTAAATCAGTCATCTCATTACATCTCATTTCTATGAGAATGCCTATCACAATAGATAATGAGAAGCAGATGGAGGTTCATTGATGCTTACGCAGTTGTTTTGGCTGCAAATAATATGTAAATAGTCACGCACAACATACATTCTCCAGTCTTGCATATCATCGATAACTTGCAGAATACACCTCGAAATGCAATATTTCATCTTTAAAATTTGCAAGTGCGAGTAGAGTTAGGGGGCACGATAGCATGCATCTTTATCGGCATGCAAAGCAAACGGTGAAGGTTGTTATAAAACTGATTTTTTTATCTTTCACAAGCCATGTGGTGTATTCAATCCGCCAGGTGGACGTTCAAGGAGAAGGCGATATCTTTCAAAACACTTTCATATCGCCGCTGAAAACTAAGAAGTTGAAGTGTATCGGCATCTTGCTCATGTTGGCTAATTCACCGAAAGCATGAAACCATTGCATGACTTTGAGTTTTCTCATATTGTGCGTAAGAACGTATTGGTAACTTGATGATTTTTACCAACTTGATGATAATTTCTCATTCACAACTTGAAGTTGGTGTTCATTGGTCCCTTTAACCATTTTACCATGTTGCCGCTAACACTTGGTCAACCACCAGCTTAGACCGTTGATGATCATGTTTTACTTTAAACTCTTTGAAAATGCCAATAACAATCCTAGACAATTCATTTATTGGCGATTCGAGGGATCATTTAACTTGAAGTTTAGAAGTCAACATGTTATTTTGAATCATATCCTTTACTTTGAAAATGTTCATAGGATTACAAATACAAATAAAGAGTTTCTCGATTTTCTCAAAAACATGATTTGTGACCCTTCACCATCATAATGTGAAGTACGATTATAACTTTTAAAGCTTGGGCGAACTTTGGGAATTCACATATAGTCCTTTTTTTTTACGAATACATCCAAATATATAACGAACCATTCACACTAAAATGACCTGTTATTAAATGGAAACGAAGAAGAATTATAGTTGTCAAATTTACAATTAGGATCAACAAATAGTTAAATAGTTTAGCAGTAAACCAGTATAATAGTTCTACTAACAAACTGGTTAACACAAATGCAAACCAAACAACAAATAAGGCATTCACCCACAGAAGCACAATCACCCTAACAAAAGAGATTTTGACATGGAAACCCAAATAGGAAAAACCATGGTGAGATGAAACTCACAAGTAACTATCTACAGAATAGTAACCAGACTGGTTATGGTCAAACCGGTTAAGGTCATACAATGTTCTTTACCAGAATAGATCTTGTTTGGAATCTCAATCTCTATTAGGAGATAAATCTGATTAAAGACTACCTTGTGAGAGGATTTCAGATCCACAGTTGTGAACCACCTTGTTAGAGGATTTACAAAGGCTTTGCCAGGCCTACCTAGTTAAGGGTTTTAGACTTGTCGATGATGTGAATAATCAACCAGTGAGTGATTTAAATACTAGCATAGTATGCTTGGTTAGATCCTTGATAGCTCATTGTTAATGCATTCCAGCATTACTTCAGTCTTCAAAATATCCACACTTTGTTTCTTCACACAGACCTAATCTTCTTCTTTGATCGTACATGCAAAAATCTCATCAACCACACAAAACCCTAACAACTCTTACAACCATTGAAACCCTAGACATGATGTCCTTATAAAGGAATCTAATTTCATGTTGGTCCAATAGGATTACATTGCAAGTTCCTAGGTTCAGTGCATCTGGACACATTTGGTAACACGACACAGAATCACCACCAAAGTGTCAGTGGATGATAACTCATCACAAAAATAATACTGGTTGGTAACTCATCACAGAGTAATACCGATTCATATATTTACCTATTACCAGTTCACACATTTTACCAATTATCGGTTTGCCAAAATGAACACTGGTAAAAATGATAACAACCACTTTGTTTCTTCATACCACTTTGGGATCCTCGAACCGCTTGAGGTCTTCATACCGCTTGGGTCTTCATACCACTTGGGTCTTCATACCGCTTGAGATCGGTAAACACTTTCTGCAAAACACTGATAGTCTAAATACTATAATACATAATACCGGTTGAGCATAACTCATACATACAAAAAGTGATCTCAAAGCAAGTGTGTGTCCATCAATGACAATCACAACAACATCATCAAAAATGCCAACAATGGACATTCAAATGTTATTTAATCTTGGTCCTCTGGTTCTATTTTATTTAATTATAGCTTGAGAAACCATCCATAAGTGATAACATAGCATGTCTTGTTGTTAGATCTATAATTATGTCAATGCTGGGTAAAGGAAAGTCATCCTTCGAACAAGCCTTTTTTAGATCTTTGAAATCTATACAAATTATGATGCTCTTATTTGGTTTTGATATAGGTACAATTTTAGAGATCCATTCCATATAATCTATGGGTCAGATGAATCCTACATCAAGTAGCTTCTTCAGTTCTATTTTAACCAATATTGTAACATGTGGGTTCATTTTTCTTAGTATCTATTTGACAGGATTAACTCTTGGAGCTATCAATAAATGATGCATGATCAAATCTGGATCTACCCCTGGCATATCTACATAGGACAAAGAAAAATTGATTTTGTTTTCTTTGAAGAAATTGGTGAAAATAGGTTGTTCTTGTTATGTTAATGACTTTACCAGGTGTATGGTCTTTGTTGCTTCTTTAGTGCCAGTATTGATTGATTGATTTGTGTGAGGCCTCACCTCGACTCAGTCTGACATTTCAGTGGATTTTATATTTAGACTATTATGGATACTTTATTTTGATGCATTTTGACACTTAGATCTTACATGTTGCTTTAAAGGTGTATATTGCAGTTTAATCTTCCTATTGTAAAATTAGAAGTTTAAATCTAATTGAGATTTTTCCTAATGGAATGGGAGTCTTTTTCCCATTCTGCTTTACTCTCCTCTTTGGTTTTTAGAAACTTGTGAGAACTCAGAGAATGAGCTCCTTAAGCAAGAATTGGAAAAATTGAGGGTAATCACCCACTCTCCATTTTTGGAGACAAGAGAATTTTTGAAAAGAAAAGAATAGTTTGGAATAGAAAATTTGACTAAGGGTAGAAGAAGAAGATCCGTGGATTGGGTAGCTCTTCCTCAAAAATTATACTACCATTGGGCAGATTAAGGTTGGTTTCATTATCCTTTAAAATGTTTACTTTCTTGTATGTGTTTGAGAGTATGATTTGTGTAAGAAATCTGTGTTCTTGAATGTCTTTTTTTTGAATTTCATTTGGTATTTTTCATTATGCTTTGTTATGTTTTGGGAGTTTTCTCAAGACCTCTTACTCTTGGGAGAGAGGAGGATCTTGTGGGTGGTAGCAATGACAACCCTCGAGTGAAAGACTCTCATTTGAGAGCGATCACAAGGGATTTTTGTGTGACCCTTGCTGCATGGCCTATTTGTGCAATGGGGGTCATAAGGAGGGATATAAGGCTAGAATGCCTTTGGGGGGCATAAGGAATAAGGGGTTGAAATTCTTGATGTATTTATTGTGCCATGAGGTGGCTTCTAGTTTTCCATACTTGCAGTTCTCCTCAGGGTATTGGTCCACTACCACCCTTAAAAAGGTCATCACCAAAGTGTGGTGCTGTGAAGCCAAGTTGGGAGTGTGTCTGAATATCTGTGTGTGTATTTATGCCTTCTATGTGTTTGCATGTTTGTTACCCATCTAGGGCTTGGTTCTCCGAGCTCGGGGGTGGCTACCAGTTAGCCTAGGATGGGAGGTGAGCACTCTGTGGTCATATTTGTGATTTATTATGCAGGAATGTCAGGAGAAAAGAATAGTAAAAGAGAAAAGTTGTAGCAGATTATTGTTGAAGAAATTTAAATTTATTTGCAGTTATTAGTTTTGATAGGAGAAATACGCCCTCATTCGTTGAAATGAGAGGCAAGTTGTAAATTTGAAATATAGACATGAGAGCTGGGATTGTAGTTGAAAAAAGAAACATCCTGTAAATTTTGCAAAATATCTTAGAGTTGTAAAAAGCTTGTTTTATTTCTAATCCTGTTTTTAAAAAAAAGCTACTTTTGATTTGCATGCAATAGTCATTTTAATATGAAAATCAGTTGTATTTGATTCAGTATTTTCTCTTATCTGTGAAATTGCCTACATTCTACTTGCAGAAAAATAAGAGAAGTATTTATTGTTAGCATTTAAATGAGTGTATGCATGTTTCTTTTTATAATTATTTACCTCAGACTTTAGAAAAATCATATTTATGACTTTGATAATAAACAGTGTAAAAAAAAAAATCAGAGTGTTAAAAATATATAAATTCCATCTAAATCCTATATTCACAAAGCAAATGGACCAAAAAAAAACACTATACATTTCTGTCATAGAAAATATAAATAAACTTCTATCAATGTTTACCAAGCTATAGAAATAGGAGTCAAAGCACAGAGATAGTTGTTTTATTTAAATCTGTCATTATTTTAATGCAAGAAATAAATCTATAGCTATTTACTTTGTTGTTTTCTTTTTATAATTATTTACCTCAGACTTTAGCAAAATCATATTTATGCCTTTGATAATAAACAGTAAAAAAATAAAAATCAGAGTGTTAAAAATATATAAATTCCATCTAAAAATCCTATATTCACAAAGCAAATGAACCAAAAAAAAAACATTATACATTTCTATCATAGAGAATATAAATAAACTTCTATCAATGTTTATAAGTATACATAATAACAAATGTATATATAAAAATATATGTATATATATATATATATATATATTTATATATATAATATATATATATAAACATATATATATATATATATATATATAATATATATATATTTAAAAAAAAAATTTAACAAATTTTTTTTTTATCAAATTTGAATTAAGCAGAGGGTTCGGTCGGGGGCCGAGCTCACTGTGCAATGCACAGTGGTCGGTGGTCGATCTCACTGTGCATGGCGTAGTGGCCGACGGCCGAGTCCACTGTGTATTGAACAGTGGCCGGCGGCCGAGCTCACTGTGCACTGCATAGTGGCCGGCGGCCGTGCTCACTTTATAATACACAGTGGCCAGCGGCCGAGCCCACTGTGCCCTGCACAGTGGAGACTTCGGCGGTGCCGACTCGCACCTCTCGCCTCCTCCCTGCATTCGCTCATCCCGTTCACCGCCCATGGCCGCCCTGCATAATATTGGGTCAAAAAAAAAAAAAATTTAAAAAGGGAGAAAACCCTAGCTCGGTTAGAGCTAGGGTAGAGGAGGAAAATAAACAAATTTAAGGGGTTTTTTAAAAAAAAAGTGTCAAAGAAGTAATTTTATATTATGATTTAAATTAGGGTTAACATGAAAATTATTTTTAAAGTTGTGGAAAATTTATATTTAAAATTAGTTAGGGTTTCAATTTAGATAGACGGGGGAGTTTTAATTCCAATTAATTATTTTTAGAATTAACTATTTGTGAAGCCTTGATTAAATAGAAAGGGAAATTAATTCCTTGAAAACTAAATTTGACTTTGGAAAGATAATTTTCCTCATCGAATTATGTTATTAAGAAACTAGTTTGACACTTTAATCCATTAAATTAATTAATGATTGAAAATGTCTTTTAGACAATATGGATTCATTGGAGATCAATTTTTATCTACGTCTACCATTTAAATGAGTTTAATAAATTAAACTAACGACTATATTTGACGAGAAAATAAAATTTAAAACATTTAGTTTTTCGCAAATAAAGTTTAATTAAATTTCAATACTTAGTTAGTATCAGAGTTAGTTCGATTATTATTATGGCCAACATGTTAACATATGTCGTGATAGCGAACTTTGTTAATTAACTAGTTGTTTTAAAAAAAAAATCATTTTGTTTTTGCCCTAAATTTTGGGCATGACATTTTGGTATCAAAGCAAGGTTTCCACACTAGGAACCTTACTCCACTTACATTTCGCCTTAGATTATTTAAATTATTTTGTTAAATTGATTTTAACAGACTTTCAAATTTAAATGAATTAATATTATTCTAAAAGAAATTAATTAATTATTTGACCTTATTTTCCTCTTAGGATGCCTCCGACGATGCGACAAGCTCGCAAGTGCGGACGGGGTCCTAGACGTGTGCACATAGCACGTGAAGAGGTAGTGAGGGAGGCATCGGTTCTAGAGGAGAACCCTGGAGCACCTCCCAAATAGCCAAATGAACCTAACCGAGACCTCTTAGCAGCAATACAGAATCTTATTGGCATAGTTCAGGAAAGGATTCCAGCAGAGAACCCTCTGGTTAGAAGTCATGACTCTGGGAGTCATAGATCTGTTGATAGAGAATGAAGCAGAAGCCCAGCTCCGATGCCTGTAGAGAGTCAGGGTGGTAATGAGCCAGAGTCTGTGCATATGCCAGGACCACCTCTAGCAGTGGAACCAGTTTATTTTGAGAGAGCTCGTTGAGATCCAGGGGATCTCATCAGGGAGGTCATGCGCCTCCAGCCACAATCCTTTGGAGGTTCTACGGATGGGGTAGAGGTCGAGGCATGGCTCCTGAGTCTTGAGAGGTGCTTTGTGTTGTGTTCTTACGAGAGCAACTTGAAAGCACGTGTCACAGTTCATCTACTAAGAGGGACGACCTCCACTTGGTGGAGACAGGAAGAGTACAAATGCAGATTAGATCCTGATACTCTCACTTGGGAGATATTCATAGAGAGATTTCGTGAGAGGTACCTATCAGAACACTTCAGGCAGCATCGTATAGATGAGTTTCATGGTCTCCAACAAAAAAGCTTGTCAGTAACCCAGTATGAGAGTAAATTCTTTGAGCTATTGCCTTATGTATATTATCTAAAGGATGAGAAACTTCTTGTAAACCGCTTCATCAGAGGGTTAAATGCCGGTATAGTCGGGCCTGTTAGGATGTCCGCTCCAAAGAGCCTTCGGGTTGCTGTGGAGAAGGCACTGATTGCCGAGGAAATTTAGGTCAGACCTTAGGACAATAGGGATCGGTTTTAGAACCGAAATCCCGCACCTCAAACTTATGGATTCCAGAAACCACATTGGAAAGGAAACAACCAAAATTCTTAGGGGTTCTCCAAACCCCCTCCTCCGCAACAGACACCACAGAACCAGAGGTAGAATCCTCCACAGTATCAGCAAGGCTCCAAGCCCAAACAATGGCAGACTCAGGGACAGAGACATGATCAGAGAGCATAGGGGCAGTACACACAGCCGGCGGGGACTCAGCAGTCCTCCAGGGGTGGGTACAGCGGATCTAGTAGGATAGGAGGTTAGGCTTTCTCTAGGCCTTAGGGTGCCCAGTTCCAAGCACGGGGTGCTTGCTTTACGTGTGGAGCCATGGGGCATATGGCGAGGGATTTCCCTTAGGGATAGGTGGCAGGAAGTCAGCGGATGGCCGCTTCAGAGCCGACAGTTGGGGATATGGGCAAGTCCCATAGAGTATTCGCAGCGGTTGACAACCGCCAGGCTGAGAATCAAGCCATGGTTATCGAATCTTCAGGTATGATCAAAGGTAATAAGGTATCTATTTTGTTTGATTCAGGAGCTACTGACTCCTTTATATCTCCATTGGTTGTGGAGCGTTGCGGGCTAGTGGCAACTAGACAGGCTGTCAGTTGGGAAGTGGAATTAGCTTCAGGGGCTAGAGTGTCAATGGAATCAGAGGTTGTTAGCTACAGATTGGCAAGGCCACCACTTTAGTAGACCTTAGAGTGACTCCACTTGGATCTTACGAAATCATACTTGGCATGGATTGGCTTTATGCCCACAGAGCCAAGATGGATTGCCGCTTGAAAAAGATCGAGTGTGAGGATGATCATGACTCACCCATAGTTATCACCGGGATTCAGAGGCCCATGTCTCTTCGTATGATCTCTGCAATGCAGCTTAAGCAGAGCATGCGGAAGGGATGTCAGCTTTTTGCTATCACTATCAGTGACAGAGGAGAAGAGGAAGAAAAAGAAACATCGCTTGATGACCATCCTATCCTTAAGGGATATTCAGATGTATTTCCTTCAGAGTTATTGGGAATGCCTCCCTGTAGAGAGATTGATTTTCATATAGACTTAGTACCAGGAGCCGAGCCAGTTTCCAAAGCACCTTATAGGATGACCACAAATGAGCTAAATGAATTCAAAATACAGCTCGAGGAACTTCTTGAGAAGGGTCATATTTGTCCTAGCGTATCCCCTTGGGGTGCACCAGTCATCTTCGTTAAGAAGAAGGCCGAATCTCTCCGATTATGTATGGATTATCGACAGCTAAATAAAGTAACCATCAAGAACCGATATCCTTTGCCCAGAATTGATGATTTATTCGACCAGCTTCAGGGTGCCAAAGTCTTTTCCAAAATAGATCTGAAGTCAGGATACCATTAGCTAAGAATAGTGGAAAGTGATATCCACAAGACCGCATTTCGCACTAGATATGGTCACTATGAGTTCACCGCAGTCCCATTTGGACTTACGAATGCCCCAGCAGCTTTTATGAGCCTCATGAATGGGGTGTTCCATAGCTTTTTGGACTGTTTTGTTATTGAGTTTCTTGATGATATACTTATATATTCTCGGAATGAGAAGGAGCATGAGGAGCACCTAAAACAGGTATTGCAGTGTTTGCGGGATAATCAGTTGTTTGGTAGTTTGTCGAAGTGTGCTTTCTTTCTGTCTAAGGTCAAGTACCTTGGGCACGTTATTTCTGGTGATGGGATCTCAGTTGACCCATCAAATATTAGGGCTATTATGGATTGGCCAACACCTACCAGTGTGACAGAGGTCAAGAGTTTCATGGGCTTAGCAGGGTATTACCGACGTTTTGTCGAGGGATTCTCTAGAGTTGCACACCCTATTACTTCTCTCCAGCGTAAAGGGAAGAAATTTGAGTGGACAGAGAAATGTGAGAAGGCCTTTTAGGAACTCAAGAAGGCACTTACTAGCGCTCCTATCCTTGTTGTACCAGATCCTACAGCTAACTTCATGGTTTGTATAGATGCTTCACTAGAGGGTTTAGGGGTAGTTCTTATGCAGGATGGTAGGGCCATAGCTTTCGAGTCTAGGAAACTTAAGACTCATGAACTTAATTATCCCATGCATGACCTTGAGCTCCCAGCAGTAGTACATGCACTTTTGAGGTGGAAACACTTCCTTTTAGGTCATCACTTCAAGTTACATTCAGATCATCAGAGTCTTCAATACATCTTCACTCAGCTGAACCTTAATGCACGTCAGAGGAGATGGATGGAGTTCTTGTGCGAATATGATTTTGACGTTCACTACATCAAAGGAAAGGAAAATGTAGTTGCAGATGCCTTGAGTAGGAGACGTCATGAGGTTTACACCATATCCATGGGCATGGATTTGAGAGACCGTATACTACAGCACTTGCCAGAGGATGGATGGTATGCAGAGGTTGGTCAGGTAATACGATCTCAGGTTACTCTAGAAGGGAAATATGTGGATTATTCTTTGGAGTCCGATGGACTGTTACACCATAGAGGGCACATTTATGTACCCTCCTCCAGAGGGTTGTGAGAGTTCATTGTCACGGAGGCTCATAGAGCTCCTTATGCAGCGCATCCTGGGGTTAAAAAGTTGCATGCTGACTTGAGGTAGTTGTATCATTGGCCAAGAATGCGGCAGCTCATTGCTGAGATAGTAGCTCAATGCCTCGAGTGTCAGAGAGTAAAGGCGAAGCACCGCCATCCAGGTGGGTTTCTCTAGTCTCATGCTATACTAGAGTGGAAGTGGGATACTATATCCATGGATTTCATCATTGGTCTTCCTACGTCTTCTCGTCGCCATGATGCTATCTTGGTGACAGTTGACAAGTTGACCAAAGTAGATCACTTTTCACCAGTCCGTATAACATTCACAGCTCCAGCAGTAGCACAGGTGTTCTTGCGGGACATTGTTAGACTTCATGGTGTGCCCCACAAGATTATTTCTGACAGGGATTCTCTTTTCACTTCTTCCTTTTGGAAGTCATTACAGGTAGCTATGGGCACTAAGCTCAATTTCAGTACAGCCTATCACCCGGAAATAGATGGTCAGACAGAGAGGGTCAATCAGGTGTTAGAGGATATGCTTCGCATGTATGTCATGGATCATCAGACCCGGTGGGAGGAGTATCTTCCCTTAATGGAGTTTTCCTATAACAATGGGCATCACACTTCTTTGGGGATGCCACCCTATCAGGCATTATACGGCAGGCCTTGCAGGACGCCCTTGAGTTGGGATCGCATAGAGGATAGAGTTGCTATTGGTCCTGAGGTAGTTCGGGATATGGAACAACAAGTGGATTTGATTAGGGAGCATCTCAGAGAGGCTTAGGATAGACAGAAGAAATATGCTGATGCAAAGAGGATAGATCGTAGCTACTTGGTTGGAGATAGAGTCTTCTTGAGAGTGTGACCGCATAAGAGTCCAATCCGTTATGGAAAGGGTTCTAAGCTTGCACCTCGCTTTGTAGGACCTTTCGAGATTCTTGAGAGGATAGGCCCGGTTGCCTACTATTTAGCATTGCCACCTAGCCTATCACGCATCCACGATGTGTTTCATGTATTAGTTTTGAGAAAATATATCTATGATGAGTCTCACATTTTAGATTGGGATGCCTTGCAGGTGGAGTCGGACGGGCAGCTAGCTTTGGAGCCCATTCGCATTTTGGCACATCAGACGTTGGCCCTTCGAGGTCGAGAGCTGGACCAGGTTAGGGTCTAGTGGGATTGTTATGATGAGGTCACGGCTTCATGGGAGGACGCAGCACGTATGAGATCAGAGTACCCCCACCTCTTTGATGAACTCCAGGAGGAAGTTCATGCCTAGAGGGGGAGGGTGTGAGGTCTCACCTCGACTCAGTCTGACATTTCAGTGGATTTTATATTTAGACTATTATGGATACTTTATTTTGATGCATTTTGAGACTTAGAACTTAATGATTTCAGGATTTGGATAACATTGCTATGTTTTGATGATTTACTTATATGCTTTATGAGATAGAACACTACATGATTGTTAGATAGGATGATATTGCAATGATAGATGTCGTTATTGAATTTGCAGGACTTTACTATGATAATAGAACAATGATGTATGGTTAAGTTTATGTGAATTGGGATGAAATTGCTTATGTGAAAATTGCTTGATAAAAGATGTATTTAATCTGTGCAGATGGAAATTGTATGCAAGTGATGATGTGTACTGTTATTCCTTTGAATTATATTATATGTGGATATTTGAAAGTACTAATGTGTAAATTGAGATGCGCAGGAAATTTACCATGTGACCATGGAAAATTATGGAGAACCAAACCTAGACTTATGTATGTTCGTAAGCCAAGGGTTGTCTATTTGGAGAGACAACACCCCATTCGTGTTGTATTTTATTCGTAATAGTATACACTGCATGAGTGTTAAGTGTTATTTAAATTTAATTTGTAAAAACCACAAGAGACGATTTCATGTTTTAATTTGTAAAAGTGTTTTATTTGTGTCACTTGACACATGTGTGGATTTAAGTTTAAATGTTTTAACTTTTGTCTCTTGGTGGGAAAGTGTTCAACTTTAGCTTTTTCAATTTATGTAACGTGATGTCATAAATACCTTGGGAAAGGAATCTTTGGAGACGTCAACATATATTTGACCCGAAAATAAACTTCAGAGGGGTTTAAAATGGGTTAAATGAACACCTAGGGGTAGTTTAATAGAGTTTCCTAAAGCCCATAAGGTATACCTAGGGGTTAGGGGTAATTTTAGGCAAGTTTCTACTTTTAAGTGACCTTTTTGATACTTTCAAAATTGGATTTTTTGAGTTGTGCGAAAATTGAAAATTAGAAGTTTAAATCTAATTGAGATTTTTCCTAATGGAATGGGAGTTTTTTTCCCATTCTTCTTTACTCTCCTCTTTGGTTTTTAGAAACTTGTGAGAACTCAGAGAATGAGCTTCTTAAGCAAGAATTGGAAAAATTGAGGGTAATCACCCACTCTCCATTTTTGGAGACGAGAGAATTTTTGAAAAGAAAAGAATAGTTTGGAATAGAAAATTTGACTAAGGGTAGAAGAAGAAGATCCGTGGATTGGGCAGCTCTTCCTCAAATATTATACTACCATTGGGCAGATTAAGGTTGGTTTCATTATCCTTTAAAATGTTTACTTTCTTGTATGTGTTTGAGAGTATGATCTGTGTAAGAAATCTGTGTTCTTGAATGTCTTTTTTTTGAATTTCATTTGGTATTTTTCATTATGCTTTGTTGTGTTTTGGGAGTTTTCTCAAGACCTCTTACTCTTGGGAGAGAGGAGGATCTTGTGGGTGGTAGCAATGACAACCCTCGAGTGAGAGACTCTCGTTTGAGAGCGATCACAAGGGATTTTTGTGTGACCCTTGTTGCATGGTCTGTTTGTGCAATGGGGGTCATAAGGAGGGATATAAGGCTAGAATGCCTTTGGGGGGCATAAGGAATAAGGGGTTGAAATTATTGATGTATTTATTGTGCCATGAGGTGGCTTCTGGTTATCCATACTTGCAGTTCTCCTCAGGGTATTGGTCCACTACCACTCTTAAAAAGGTCATCACCAAAGTGTGGTGCTGTGAAGCCAAGTTGGGAGTGTGTCTGAATATCTGTGTGTGTATTTATGCCTTCTATGTGTTTGCATGTTTGTTACCTGTCTAGGGCTTGGTTCTCTGAGCTCAGGGGTGGCTACCAGTTAGCCTAGGCTAGGAGGTGAGCACTCCGTGGTCATATTTGTGATTTATTATGCAGGAATGTCAGGAGAAAAGAATAGTAAAAGAGAAAAGTTGTAGAAGATTTTTGTTGAAGAAATCTAAATTTATTTGCAGTTATTAGTTTTGATAGGAGAAATACGCCCTCATTCGTTGAAATGAGAGGCAAGTTGTAAATTTGAAATATAGACATGAGAGTTGGGATTGTAGTTGAAAAAAGAAACATCCTGTAAATTTTGCAGAATATCTTAGAGTTGTAAAAAGCTTGTTTTATTTCTAATCCTGTTTTTAAAAAAAAGCTACTTTTGATTTGCATGCAATAGTCATTTTAATATGAAAATCGGTTGTATTTGATTCAGTATTTTCTCTTATCTGTGAAATTGCCTACATTCTACTTGCAAAAAAATATGAGAAATATTTATTGTTAGCATTTAAATGAGTGTATGCATGTTGCTTTAAAGGTGTATATTGCAGTTTAATCTTCCTATTGTAAATTTAAGTTTATGGATCCTAGAAAATAATAGTTGCAAGAATGAAATTTCATAATTAATTGTAGGAATAAAATCTAAAGCATTTTCTCTCTTCTAATCCCTGAACTTTAGTTTAATAAACTTTAGATTGTTAAGTTGTTATTAAATTTATTGATATCTGAAAATTTACCAAGCTACAAAAATAGGAGTCAAAAGCACAAAGATGGTTGTTTTATTTAAATCTGTCGTTATTTTAATGCAAGAAATAAATCTATAGCTATTTACTTTGTTGTTTTCTTTTTATAATTATTTACCTCAGACTTTAGCAAAATCATATTTATGCCTTTGATAATAAACAGTAAAAAAATAAAAATCAGAGTGTTAAAAATATATAAATTCCATCTAAATCCTATATTCACAAAGCAAATGGACCACAAAAAAAACATTATACATTTCTGTCATAGAAAATATAAATAAACTTCTATCAATGTTTATAAATATACATAATAACAAATATATATATATATATATATATATATATATATATATATATATATATATATATTTATATATATAATATATATATATTTATATATATAATATATATATATTTATATATATAATATATATATATTTTAAAAAAAAATTTAACAAATTTTTTTTTTATCAAATTTGAATTAAGCGGAGGGTTCGGCTGAGGGCCAAGCTCACTGTGCAATGCCCAGTGGCCGGCGGCCGAGCTCACTGTGCATGGCGTAGTGGCCGGCAGTCAAGTCCACTGTGTATTGCACAATGGCCGGCGGCCGAGCTCACTGTGCACTGCACAGTGGCCGGCAGCCGTGCTCACTGTGTAATACACAGTGGCCAGCGGTCGAGCCCATTGTGCCCTGCACAGTGGAGACTTCAGCGGCGCCGACTCCCGCCTCTCACCGCCTCCCTACGTTCGCTCATCCCGTCCGCCGCCCATGGCCGCCCTGCTTAACATTGGGTCAAAAAAAAAAAAAATTTAAAAGGGGAGAAAACCCTAGCTTGGTTAGAGCTAGGGTAGAGGAGGAAAATAAACAAATTTAAGGGGTTTTTTTAAAAAAAAGTGTCAAAGAAGTAATTTTATATTATGATTTAAATTAGGGTTAACATGAAAATTATTTTTAAAGTTGTGGAAAATTTATATTTAAAATTAGTTAGGGTTTCAATTTAGATAGACGGGGGAGTTTTAATTCCAATTAATTATTTTTAGAATTAACTATTTGTGAAGCCTTGATTAAATAGAAAGGGAAATTAATTCCTTGAAAACTAAATTTGACTTTGGAAAGATAATTTTCCTCATCGAATTATGTCATTAAGAAATTAATTTGACACTTTAATCCATTAAATTAATTAATGATTTAAAATGTCTTTTAGAGAATATGGATTCATTGGAGATCAATTTTTATCTACGTCTACCATTTAAATGAGTTTAATAAATTAAACTAATGACTATATTTGACGAGAAAATAAAATTTAAAACATTTAGTTTTCCGCAAATAAATTTTAATTAAATTTTGATACTTAGTTAGTATCAGAGTTAGTTTGATTATTTTTATGGGCAACATGTTAACACATGTCGTGATAGCGAACTTTGTTAATTAACTAGTTGTTTTAAAAAAAAAATCATTCCTTTTTTGCCCTAAATTTTGGGCATGACAATTTGGTTCAATAAAAATTGGCAATCTCTCATGATAATGTTAAGGAATAGAATTAAGTTTCTCATCCTTTGGTGCCTCAACGAGGTTTTCACCATTGGATACATCCTTTGTTTTTATGTTTTTGTGATCTAATACTGCCATTAAATGGTTTTCACCATTAGATCAATTTTTTATTTTATTCATTTTGTGACTAAGAGACTTGGCACTCTCCCAATTGAGAACTTTGTTATGAGATTCACTAGTGGAACATGTTTATGGGTTTATTGAATAAATGCAATGAGCAACGTCTTCATCATCTTGAATGATAGGGATATTGAGTGGCTCTGTTTGTTCCCAGTTAATGAGTTTAGGATATACTAATGGTAAGGGGTCATCTGGTGGATTAAGGTCTATAGAAGTATGCATCATGATGGATATGTTGTCAAAGTTGGTAGTAGTGAAGTCAAGGTCTATGATGGTACCCTCTTCAGAATCTATTTCGCTTTGAACCAGATCATCCTCACTAGAGTCATCGATATGTCGAGATCCAAATTCAAATGGTCTAGTCCTTGAATCTTGTCCCTTGTAGGTTATTGGCGTATGTTTTTGGATGATAAGGATCACTTTTTCATCACAAGATACTTCATTAGAGGAATTCCATTCACACTCATGTGAGTCAGTCTTAGAACTATCATGTAGCTTGTGGATCTATTCATATAAATTATGAGTGGCCTCCTCCTTTTTGATAGAAATCTCTTCTTGTTCACGTTAATATTATTCTTCCTGTTGCTTGTGGATTTCTTCTTTTATTTCTTGTTGTTGTGTTAATTCCTATGATGATTGTTGTAGGTGTGCTACCTTTTTGTTTGATTGTTGATGTTGTTGTTGATCTTGTGGTTTATTCTGTAGTCAATATCCTAGACCTGATTTGTCCTTGGCTTGTTCTGAATGAGTTTGAATCATTTATGTGATACCTTCTTGATGCTTGCCAATAGGACCCTTTCCTTTGTATCCCATCCGTTGCATGATTCTGAATCCATTGCCATATTATTATGTTGGGATTGTGATATCAACAACCGCTTCTCTGATTTATTCTTCATCTTTGTATAACCAATTTAGGGCATCCTTGTTGTCTATTTTATCTACTAATGTTCCTTCTTGGATGAATGCGCCATCAAACATTTTGATGGGTTGTGAATATTTTTTCTTTTATATTGATGGTTGCCTCTAAGACATTGGTGATATGGGTAACTGTGATGGACATAGGGATTCAAAAGAGTATTCCCCCATGCCTTTGTCTTTCAGTTATGTCCTTTTTTCAACATCTATGGATAAAGACTTGAGTTGATCTAGATTTCTTGACAATTTGGAAGTAAGAGCTTCCCTCTTATGTGATACTAAGACATTCTGAGCCAATTTCAGATTGTTGTAATAATAAAAAGGATTTGGGTTTGCTGATATTGATATTTCTTGTCCATTGTATGTAAATTTGAGAGATCGGTGATATGTTGATGGTACTGCTTGCATCTCATGAATCCAAGGATGACCCGAGAGTATACATTATAAGATAAGTCTATATCGAAGACTTGACAGATGGCATCCTTCTGAATTGGTCCCACTTTAATGGGTAACACTACCAATCCTTTTGTTCCTCTTTCTTCATAATCATATGCTTTTATAGTTATCTTCCTTTTAGGATCAATAGCTTTATTTGAGAAGCCCAATGCATGGATACGTTTTATAGTACATATATTTGGACCGGCTCCCCCATCTATTAGCACACATTTTATCCAATGTTTATATACCAAAACTTCAATAGGGAGAAGGGTATTGTGGAGATGATTTAGAGATACATCATCATGTTCTGAGAATGATAGATTATTAGGTGTGGTAAAAAGTGTAATCTTGAAAGAGTGAAACTTACAAGAGAGACACAAACAACTCAAACACACCAATGGTACATTATATTTGTGGATTAAAATGAAAAAAACATGTTAATCAACAAAATATCTAAAAGAGTCTCATTATCCTCTATCTCTAGGGATCCTTCAGATTCAAGGTGGCTCTCAGCTTGGAAGAGCACTTGATCTCTAGGATGACAACCTAAATAATGAGAGATATGTAAATCTAAAAATCTAAATGTATGCAACTATGATCTTAGTGATATTATTATTGATATGAAACTAGATATGCTACCAAAATGAGAAGATTAGTGGGAGATTAAGCTAGCATGATGATGAGACTAAGACAATCTATTACTAATATGATATTTTATTATATGCTAAACATGAATTATTTTGATTATAATGCTACTAAATGATCTAATTGCTATTATCAAAGACAGGCTAAAATGCATAATGAAATGAGACTATAAGTTAGATGCATGAAGATTTGAATATCTTTGATATGAAGAAATGAGCTCTATTTATAGAAGAATTGGTCAAATGGATGGCAAAGATTGAATTGGCTTGACAAGGGCTAGGATTGAAAGTTATCAATCCATGTGAGGTTTTCAACCCAATCTCATGTTGACAAGTGTCACCATGAGATTGCTTGAGAGGAGAGGGAATAAGAATTAAATGCTTGAGAAGAATTAATGGTTAACCACATGTGGGCAAGAGTGTTGGATAAATATTTTATCCAAGGTTGTAGGCTATTATCCATTGGTTCAATTCTTGTGAAAAGTTAAAAGATAGTCAAAGGGACAAGCCATGACGGGTTGATGTGTTGAAGGGCTGATGTTTTGTAAGAGCCTTAAAATCTCTTTGAAGACTTTGGAAGTTTATCTTGTGTTAAGAAATAAACCTTCAAGGATTTTACAACAGCCTTTAATGGTTTGGAAGACTCTGGATGTTAATTTGTAAGAGCCTTAAAAATTTGGGGAACTCAACAAGTTAATTTGTTGAAAAGGATAAAGTCTTAAATGCATTTTGAATAATTTCTTTCAAATTTGGAGAAGTGACCCCAAAATTTAGGGATGTGAAATTATTAGAAGAAATTAGGCTAGTTAAGTGTGATTTGAGATGTTCTAGAAGAATGCTTAGGATACAAGTGGGAAATGTAGTAGAATTCAAGTAGGAGGAAATATGATAGAATGTTTTATTTCAACTAAAATGGACAGACCTTGCATTTGTAGAAAAATATAAGTGGGAGGGGAATTTATAAATAAATATTGATTTATTTATATGCAAGAAGATGAATTTAATTAAATGTAGATTTAATTAAATAGGGAAAGGGGATTTAATCAAATAAATAGAATTTATTGAGTTAGTAGAAGAAAGGGGAATTAATCAAATGTTTGAATTTAATTAATGGTTTGTCTAGAAGAAAATGGATATATTAAATAAACCTTAGTTTAATTAATAGGTGGATAACAGATAATTAAACAAATAAAATTCATTTAATTAAGTGTGCAGAATTAGGTGTCAATAACTAGGACTCAATATATTGTAAATAGGCTTTAAACTCAAAGAGAAACTATCACAAAGCAAACAATTGTAGAAAAGATATTTAGATCTCTTCCTCCAAAGTTTGATCTAGTGGTGACAGTCATTGGAGAAAGTGAGAATTTACATTCTTTCAATGTCAGAGTTGATAGGTTCTTTACAATCTCATTAAGAATGTATACAACATTCTTTGGAGAGCCCAATGCACATTTATCAATCTATAAAAAGAATTGAAAATAAATCTACAACTACTTCTTCTCACTCCCATAAATCTCAGGGGGAGTTTATTACAAATAGAGGATGGAGTAGAGAAAGAGGAAGAGGAAATAAAATAGGAAGAGGAGGAGGATGAACTTATATGGATTATAGAAGCATCCAGTGCATGTATGTCAAAGGAATGGACACTATGAATCTGAATTCAAAAAGAAGAAATTTTGAGTTCAATAAATATGGAGGGAACTATACTAGAGAGTCATTTGGAGAAACAAAGTACTCAACATTCTTCGGATGCAATTTCGCAAACAAATCACAAAAAGATGTGTGGTTCCTAGGAAACAACTTCTCAAATCATATGACAAGTAAATATGATATCTTTATCAAGTTAGATGATGTTAGGACCGAGAGGCAACTGAGAGGGGGGGGAGTGGTGAATCAGTTGTTTATGAATTACAACCCAAATATGAGAATCAAACTTGATACTTAATACCGGTAAACCAATGTTAATGTCGGTTGATAGATTAACAATTAGTATTAATACCAATAAAGCATAAAGCATGAAAGAGAAATAGAAACAACATCCACAACACATAACACATATATTTTTGACGTGGAAACCCTGTAAGGGGAAAAACCACAGTGGGAAAACTTACCCACAATTAGATGATACTACTGCAGATAGCATGTGTACATAAATGTGGTCTACACATGCAAAAATGCCAACCTCCTAGAGCACACTACTCAAATGGGAGTCGAAATGAGAACAATAGTATGGTTAGATCCTAGAATAATGTACTGCTCAAAATAGCATCCCCAATGCTGGATTCAGTATCCGTTAAGCTCTGATAATCACCTTCAAACCTTCCTTGAACCTTCAAATGATGTCTACTTGAATAGCTCTACTTATATTCACATATACCAAATGCCACACTGTTACAATACCATTTTGTGTTACATCCATCTTACAAATGAGATCTTACATACATACCAAACCTAAGACCAAATGTGTAGGTTGTCTCACTAAGAATATTACATTCAAATCAATTACAATTAAGTAAAGATGCAATGCATCATGTCGACTCAATACATTTCAATCAATAAATCATCTCCATAACATGTTGTGCTAAACTGGAATAGATAACGTGTGTTGGTGCATAACCTAGACCAATTTGCCGAAAACAACAAATATGTGAAACCGATTAGACCAATAACCAAAGCACCAAAAACAAATATCCAAACCATGTCTTCGACATAGAAAAGTGATCTCCAGATGATAACAAGTCTTCATCAATGTCGGTGAACAATATAACCTACCAATGAACCAAATGTCAGTGAATGTGCATGTCATTATCCATGCCAGTGAACACAATGTGCCAAAAACATAACCATAGCTCTCCAGAAAGATAAGTGTTGACATCAATGGCAAAACTAATGAAACAAATCTATAATACCAACAATCTCCCCCTTTGGCATTGATGGAAACACTAGATGGAAAATCATCTAAGTGCTAAAGTAGAAATGCCAAAAACCAAAAACCAACATATCTCCCAAAATAGAGATCAATACCAGAAATCAAGAACCAAAGTGCAGAGAGAAAAAATCTCTCCCCCAATGAATAATGTCTCCAAAAGAATAATCTCTCCCCAAAGGATAACATTTTTCCATAGATATCTCTCCCCCTTTGACATCAAATGCCAAAGAAAAATAAAATACTAGAACATACAACCAATTATTTTAACCAGCTACTCCCCCTGAGAAGTAGCTCTCCACCATCAAAGCTAGAAAAAAGGTTTCTTTGTTAATTTTTGTTGGTTTGATGCAAAATTTTAACTGTCTAAGTTTCTACCACTGAGGGTACTACCCCCAAGTTGTTCTTTGAGATATTCATAAGCTTCCTTAGGCAAAGGCTTTGTAAAAATATCTGCAATCTGCTCTTTAGTATTCACATAAACCAATCATACTTCTTTTGCTTCAACATTATCTCTCCGAAAATTGTATTTTATAGAAACGTGTTTAGTCTTAGAGTGAAATGCTAGATTCTTTGATATATCAATGGCTACTGAATTATCATAGTAAATGATTATAGGTTCTCTGCATTTTACCTTTATGTCCTTCAACATTTGTTTAATCCATAATACTTGAGTACAATTAGTTGCTGCTGCAACATATTTTGATTCTGTTATTGATAGTGATCTACAACTTTGCTTCTTGCTCAACCATGAAATCAATTTGCTACCAAGAAAGAATGTTCTGTTGGTGGTTCTTTTTCTGTCATCAACATCTCCTGCCCAATTAGCATATGTGTGTGCACATAAATCAAATTTTTCATCTCTAGGATACCATAAACCAAGATTTGTTGTGCCTTGTAGGTACCAAAAAATCCTTTTCACTGCCGACTCATGATTTTCTGTAGGATTACTCTGAAATTTTGAGACAATACATACTGCATTCATTATATCAGGTCTTGTTTGTGTCAAATACAGTAAATCTCTAATCATTGATTTTTATCTTGTCGGATTAATAGGAGTTGAATCATCCTTCAATGATAATTTATAAGTTGTAGTAAGGTGAAGTATGCTTAGCATTTTCCCTTGACAAGTAGTATCAAGATAGATTCTCAGTGAAAAAATTGTATCGGGAAAATTTCCACTAGAGTTTGTGCATGCTGACATTTGTAATGGCATGCAAGAGGAATCCTTTAGTAAGAATCTAAATTTTTTAACTTTTATTGATGGTTTCTCATTTCATGCAAGGTTTTATTTTCTCAAGCAAAAATCCCAAAATTTTGTGTGCTTCAAGCACTTTAAGACTTTATTAGGAAAATTAGAGTGGGCCATTTCTCAAAATCGTAAAAAATGATAGAGGGGGAGAATTTATCTCAAAATAATTTTCTAATTTTTGTGTCACTAATGGCATTAAGAGACAAATAAATATATCCTACACCCCCCAACAAAAGAATGTTATAGAAAGGAAAATTCATACTGTAAAATGGCACAAAACATGTTCCAGTCTAAAAAAATTACCAATTGCTATTTTAGAGTAGCAATAACCACAATAGTATATATTTTGAATAGAATCCCTACTAATTTGGTTAATAATATCACTCATAAGGATTCTTGGAGTGGTGACAAGCCTTTGATGGCCCACTTTCATGTTTTTGGATGTCCTACAGATTTTCTTGTTCTAGATTAGAAGGAGATGAAGTTGGATGCAAAAATACTAACTTTGTATCTTTATGGGATATTATGATACAAATAAAGGGTACAAATTCTATAGTCCTGACACAGACATAAATCATTATTTTAGATGTGTTTTTTGATGAAGGGGGAGCATGACAATGGAAAAGAGGTGTTCAAAAAACCACACCACTCATCTTGGGTATTGATGATGATCAAGTTCCTCCTCTTCAAACAATCTCAATTGGAAGTTAAAGCTCTCATGATAGATCAAGATTGAGTCCTCCAAGATCAAGTCCACCAAGTTCTTGAGATAGCATAACTTCAGATGATAGTTAAAGTCTAGCATCATGTCCAAGATCTTTATGAAAGGTACAAAAATTGAATGAAGTTTATCATAAGGGATCTAATATAAATGAAATTATCAAATTTGCATTATTTAGTTTAATTCAAGATGAAAATTTTGTGTATCAAGATGTAGTTAAAGAACAAGTATGGATTGATTCTATGAATCAAGATATTCATGCAATTGAAAAAATAACACATGGGAATTAGTGCAACTTGAGAAAGACGAAAAAGTAATCGGTGTCAAATGGATCTATAAGGTGAAATATAATGTTAATGGTTATGTTAAAAGACACAAAAGAGGATTAGTTGGCAAAATATTTTAACAAACACCTAGAGTATATTATTCATGATTTTTTTCTCCAATTTCTAGATTTGATATAGTCAAGATTATCTTATCTTTCTTTGTAGAACACAAGTGTCTTGATTATCAGATGAATGTAACATTAGCCATACTAGATGGTTATGTTGATGACAAAGTATATATGGAGTAGGCTAGGGTCTATGAAATTATAGGAAAATAGTAATTGATTTACATGTTTAAGAAAGGACTCAATGAGTTGAAGAAAACTCATCATACTTGGTATGCATTTATTGACAATTATTTCTTAATGAAAGGCTTCCATCAAAGTCCCTCTAAGGTAACCCTCTCTATCCAACATTTTGCTAATGATAATATTATCATTTTCCTTTGTATTGATGATCTTATTTATATAGGTAATATAACAACACTCATGGATAAATTTCAAGAAGAAATGAAACAAGAATTTGATATGTCAGATCTAGGAATCATGCATTATTTTACTGGTATGGATGTACAATAACAATCTGAAGGTATACCCATTTCTGAAGCATAGTATGTACCTAATTTTTTAAAGAGGTTTAGAATGATAATATTTACTCCAATTACTACCCATGTACCCTTTGGTAAAATTAACCAAGGAAGATGCAAGTTACAAGAGAGATGCAACATTATATAAAAGTTTGAGCCTTATGAACGTCACTACTACCAGACCTAATATTATGTAATTTGTGAGACTCATAATTTGAATCATGCAGGATTCACATGATACTCTTTGGCAATTTGGAAAAAAAAACCTAAGGTAGGTGCTTGGTACACAATATTTTGGCATTCATTATCGTCCTAGAATCCCAATTTAAGTTAGCTAGTTACATGGATTATGATTGGGCTCATTTAGTGGATGATAGAAAATTAACTTTTGGTTTTGTTTTCTCATTTAGTTTTGGAGCTATTTCATGTAGTAAAATATAGGCAACCATGGCTCTTTCTTCTATAGAAGTTGGATTTATTATAGAAACAACAACAAGATATGAAGTTATTTCGATTCACAGGATCTTGGAGGATATTTAGTTGGTTTAAAGAAACATCTAACTACAATTTTTAGTTATAATAGTAATAATTTATCCATGACCAAGAATCAAGTGTTTTAGGAAAGATCAAAACTTATTGATATTTGTCATCATTTTATTGATTATTTGGTTCAAGATGGGCAAGTGGAATTGTAATTTTGTCCTACATTTGAAAAAATTTCTAACATATTCACCAAATCTCTTCCTATACTTAGTTTTATTTTTTTAAGAACACAATTGTGACTCATCCCCATTATTTATCTAGTGGGAGATTAAAGACATGCATGCATGCATTATGGATTCACAACAACCTCCTACAATAAAGTATTATTCAATTCATAATTTTTTTCTTCTTCTCTTTAGCTTCTCAATGTCTTTGCATAATAAACTATGATTTCTATCTATGTAGTCTGTAAAGGTAGCTTACTATTTTTTTTAGCATGATCTATTGTTTTCTAGCATTATCAATATTCATGTAGTTGTTCAAGAATAATCATACATTGTATTTGATGCATAATATTTTTTTTCTTTACTTGAGATTTAGCTTTTTATTAGATGTTAAAACATGTTTTAAAGGGTCTCGAAACCCTATACAAATAGGATTTATTGAGATAAAAATATAATAGTAGAACACTACCAAAGATAACCTACAAACCTATTGACGATTTTTCCTACTGCCTCCAACCCTAAGGAGAATAAATACTCCTAGGTTATGAGACTATGAGCCTATTGTATTCAATTAACACTATCATCAAGCTGAAGACAGATAAACACAACACAACTAGGCTACACTTAGTCTTCTTCAGTTCGATTTCCACCAAACTCGGGAGGGTATTCCTTACCATCAAATATTATAAATTTTACCAATGAATATCATTATATAGTGGCTACAGGTTTCTCAATGATGGATAATTCTCAAATTTATCAACAAAGGGTTTTCAAAATCACCGATTATTCAAAACTTATCCTATTTCTTATGATTAACTATTGAAATAATCGCAACTCTTCATTAACATTGTATGAATAAGATGTATAATGTTAACATTTTCATCTCTTATTCTTGCATTATTTATTAATCTGAAGGATGCTTAAATACATAACAACTTGAAAAGGAAAGGGAGAAAGGAGATTAATTATGGTTTTGAAATATTTTGAAATCAATCATGAGATCTCTATAAACCAGTTTACAATCCATGGAATAGAGTCAATATCATATTGAATGCATACACCAAACAAGAACTTGATGATGTTAGTGGGCCCAAAAAAACATTGATGCCTTACACCAGTGTGACCCCTTTTGTCACTACATAAATCATTCTTTAATTAATCTAATGAATACTTCTAAAATTAATGTAATATGATTGAAGGGCATTGATTTATTTTTTGAAGAAAACCTACAAACATTGTATGACATTCACAAAACCTTGTGAAGACAAATAACAAAACCCTTGGTATTTTGTATTCATGTAAAATACAAAATACACTGTAGAGAGATTTATTTTTCATAGAAATTTTCATTGAAAACCATAAGCTAATTCATACTGCCCTTAAGAAAATTTACATTCTCCTTGTTCTTAACAATCTCCATGACTAAAACCCTAATGCTAAATCCACTAATCTCTAAATTTGACCAACCAGAATCCCTTTCTAATAGGCTTGGCATTCCTTTTATAGCAGTATTGAATGCAACAAGATTCAAGCTATTTACAATTGACTTCTTTTCATTTTGACATGTTTCAAATTATGTGCCAAAAAGAAAACCTTTTAAAATTTTTAAATAGGACAAAAATGGACCATGTGTGTACCAAAACCGCTTGTTGGCATTACAGTAAGAAAGATTGTTGATATTCAATAAGGATATTGAGAAGGCTGTTAGAGATTATTGGTATAATTGAAGAAGGATGATAACTATCTTTATAACATTATTTTGTCATTGATGTCAAGAAATTGATTATCTGATTCAGTATGATGTTGCCATATCTTGAGAAGATTGATTTGAAGAGAATTAAGATGTCGATAAAAGACACAAAAAGAATGTGATGAATAAGGGGAGAAATAAGTTATTCAATGGGCAACTATTACCGAGTTAGACAATGGTGAGATCATGATGCTTAGATTGTTTTGATATTCTACATATGTTGTTGATTGTAAGGTTTATACTATACTATGTCACTGAGCAAAGAACCTAGTCGGTAAACCCTAAGGTTATCGATATCGGTTAATGAAGGTGGAATGTCTACCAAGTAAATTTTAGTATTTACTGAGTTTCAACCGAGTTATGATAGTGTGTATTGGATGGATAAAAACATTATTTAATGAAGGACAATGATTAGTTGGAGATGTATAAATGATTGGTATGTCATGCATGAAGTTTGTTAAGGATCTATGGCAAAGGAAAATCGACAGGAAGATCTACAATGCAGATTGAAGCGCAATAACCTTGTGAAAGTTCCAAGAAAGGACTGCAAGTCCCAAGGCAAGGTAAAACATTTTTAGATCGAAGGATACATTTAACCTAGTCAAGTTTGAAGATCTGATGGCTAAGATTGATCATGGGAAATTTGATCAAGGAGATTTAGCGGTTAGCAATTGTTTATAAATAAGGAATTATTGATAAACACTGTATGCGGGCAAGTGTATGCACAGGGATGCTACATAGTGATTACCAAGCACAGAAGCTTGAAGACTTGTTTGAATAATAGAGTAGAGAGCCCAGTAGAGGAACAAATAAGTCCTATGACTAGATTGTTTTGAGCAAATAAGAATCTTCTTTAGCATTTCAGATGTGAAGTTGCAGATAGATTTATATTACTATTATTTTGTAAGTGACAAAAAATCTCTTAACCTAGTGGACTTAACAGTCTTATATGTAAACCCTCTAGCAAGGTAACATTCTAAATGAGTGTTTGAAATCCTTTGATAAGGTCTAACAAAGTGAAGATCCTAACAGATTTGAGGGAAATCCCTTAACTGGGTCACATCTAGCAATGTGTTTGTAATCTTTAACAAGATTTACTTTTAACTGAGCATACTCTAGAAGAGTATATTTCTTAGTGGGTCCGAAATTCCACAGTGGTTTTTCCCTATTTCGGTTTCCATGTTAAATCTGGTGTTGTGAGTGTTATGATGATTATGTGTTTATGAGTTTGCATGTTTAGCAGTTTTGGTCAAGTTGCTGAAGTATATGTTACGGAGGTTGAATCTATTGATTTTATGGAAGTTTAAGTTTGTATGATTCACCCCCCCCTCACATCTTGTTAGCTACTAGCATTATTACTTTACATTAAGTATTAGAACTATTAATTGGTATCAGATCTTTGGACTCTGGAAGAAAATGTTTAAAGGTAGTTGAGGCAAAGATCTGAAGATTTATAAAAGGGATGCATCGAAGCTAAACAAGTCAAGTTTCTCCACATGGCAGAAAAGCATGAAGCTACATTTATCAAGAATTGGAGAATATGCAATATATTATTTGGAAAATGATTACATTGCACCAAGCACCAATCCTATGACCTTGGAAGAGATTAAGGCAAAGCAAGAACATATTCAAGCTATGATGGAAATAACATCAGCATTGACCGACTCAGAGTTTAATGATCTAGAAGGCTGTAATGATGCAAAAGCAATGTGGACTAAGCTCATATCTGTGTATGGAGGTGATGAACATGTTCAAATAGAAAAAGTAGATCATCTAAAAGGACAACTTGAATCCATGAAAATGAATGAAGGTGAGAACATAACACAATACAGTACAAGACTAAAAGAGATTGTTAATCAAATTAAAGGAGCAGGTGGAACTATTGAAGAAAAGGATATAACAAGTAAGTTGTTGAGAACCCTTCTACCAACTTATGCTATTAGAGTCTCTGCAATCAATGAATTGAGGTCTGTACCTAACATGCCATTTTCTTTGGATGCTACTATTGGTAAGCTACATGCATTTGAGTTAAGCAATTTTGATAACAGTGGGTCTTTGGTAAATAAAATAGAATCTCCATTCAGTTATTTTCGTATTGGTGAATTTGATGATTACAATGATAGAATGAGTAAATACTCTGAAGGGGATCACAGTGGAGCAAGTGAAAGATTTCACAAGAACATGGAAAAAGTGCACAAACTGTATGAGGAAATCAAGAAGCAAGAAGAGTTTGAAACATTATTAACCAGAAGGTTACCAAGAGGAAAAGGTAAGTATAAAGGAAAGCTACCTTTAAAATATTTCAATTGTGATAAAATAGGACATATGGCTTCTAACTGTCCTAACAAAGAATCAAGTTAAAAGAGAGAATACCGAGATAACAAGTAGAAAGACAACCAATACAGAGGACACCGAGACTTCAGAAGGAGAGATAAAAAGACATGTCTAGTAGCTAATGAGGAATCCAATGATGATGAATCTGATGAAACTAATACTGAGGAAGTTGTTTATGTGGCTATTAAAGATGGATCTGATGAAGAAAGGTATGAAGAAAAATCCCTAATATCTCACATAAATAATAATGATTCTTGGATCATAGATAGTGGATGCTCACATCACATGATAGGTGATAAACACAAGTTTGTTAAATTAGAAGATTATGACGGAGGCTATGTAAGATTTGGTAATGATGCACCATGTCTGGTGAAAGGTAAAGGATCTATAACACTTCTTGACAATGCTAAATGTGATGATGTATACTGGGTTGAAGGATTGAAATACAATTTGTTGAGTGTAGCACAACTAAACAATACAGGATACCGAATAGAATTATAGAAAGGAATTGTTAAAGTTCATGACAAGCATGGAAAGTTAGCTGCTACTAAGACACAAACAAAAGGTAATACATTTCATCTAGACTCAACTCGAAACAAGTGTCTTTATGCAAAGATAGATGATACCTGGTTATGGCATAAAAGGTTTTGTCATGTAAATTTTGATAATCTGATCAAAATAAGTAAGAAGCACCGAGTAAGAGGTCTACTGAGTCTGGAAAAACCTGAGAATGCTATGTGTTGAGGATGCCAGATGGGTAAGATGACAAGATCAAGCTTTACAAGTAAGTCCTACACTTCTAAAGGGATTTTAGATCTAGTGCATACTAATCTTTGTGGTCCTATGAAAGTTCAAAGTTATTATGGTGATAAATATTTCATATTATTTATGGATGATTACTCAAGGATGATGTTAGTCATGTTTTTAAAAGAAAAATCAGAAGCTTTTCAAATGTTTAAATGGTACAAGGAAAGAGTTGAAAATGAAACAAGAAGACAACTAAAATGTCTTAGATCTGATAGAGGAGGTGAATTCACTTCTGTTGAAGTTAACTTATTCTACAATGATCATGGTATAAAGAGGCAAGTATCTGCACTGAGAACACCTCAGTAAAATGGGATAGCCGAGAGAAGAAATAGATCAATTGTGGATTGTGCAAGAACCCTGATGATAGAAAAGAGGGTACCTCAAACATTTTGGAGAGAAGCAATCAACACTGCAATTTACACCCTGAACCGAGTAACTATGAAGACACCATATGAAATCTGGTATGACAAGAAACCTAATGTAAGTTACTTTAAAATCTGTGGAAGTAGATGCTATGTTCACAAAGATGACAGAAATGGAAAGTTTGATCAGAAAAGTGAAAAGGAACATTTGTTGGTTATTCTTCTAGAAGTAAAGCATTTAAATGTCTGATCAAATCATCTAACAAAATAGTGGAAAGTGCAAATGTGAAAATTGATGAATTTGCAGAAAGAAATGATGAAGGAAATTCCAAAGAACTAGATTATTATGAAGAATTCATTTATGTTCAACCGAGAAGTCCTACTGAGAAAGCTGCTAAAGAAAATGAAGATAATGTCCAGTTATCGAGTGATGAAGAAGATCATACAAAACCTACCGAGCCTATATTAGCCAAGTATGTCAGAAGACATCATGCATCAAGTTAGGTTATAGGAGATAAGGATGATCCAGTGATGACAAGGAAAAAACTGAGACAGAACACATGTCTAATTTCTAAATTTGAACTGAGAATAGTGAAAGAGGCATTTGCCAGTGAAGATTGGGTAAATGCTACGACAGAAGAGATTGATCAAATCAAGAAGAATGACACATGGACATTGATCGCAAGACCAAAGGACAAAAATGTAATTGGTACAAAGTGGATTTTCAGAAACAAGCTAAATGAGAAAGGTGAGGTGATTTGCAACAAAGCAAGACTAGTTTGCAAAGGTTATGCTCAAGAAGAAGGAATAGATTATGGTGAGACTTTTGCACCTGTGGCTAGACTTGAGGGAGTAAGAACATTATTGGCATATGCTGCTTTCAAAAATTTCAAGGTATATCAAATGGATGTTAAATCTGCATTTTTGAATGGTATACTAGAAGAATAAGTTTACATTGAACAACCTGAAGGATTTGTTGAAGACAAGAGTAAAGATCAGGTATGCAAACTGAACAAAGCTTTATATGGTCTGAAACAAGCACCTAGAGCATGGTATGAAAGACTACACTCTTATTTGATCAAGAATGGCTTAATGAGGACAAGTGAAAACAACAATATGTACATGAAGAAAGATGAGGACAATGGAATACTGATCTTAGCCATATTTGTTGATGACATTATATTTTGTGGAAATGACTCCTTATGCAAGAATTTTGGAAATGAAATGTGCAAAGAATTTGAGATGTCACTAATTGGAGAGATTAAGTATTTTATAGGTTTATAGATATTGCAAATGAAAGATGAGATTTTCATTACTCAATCCAAGTACATAAAGGAAATCTTGAAGAAATTTGGAATGGAGGATTCTAAACTAGTAAGTACTCCTATGACTACTAACTTTAAATTATCAAAGAATGATGAATCTGCATCTATTGATGAGACACTTTACCGATCTATGATTGGAAAATTGCAATATGTTGTGCATAGTAGACCAGATATAGCACATGCAGTAGGTATTGTAGCAAGATTATCTGCAGATCCCAAGGAAACACATATGATAACAATCAAGAGAATTTTTAGATACTTGAGAGGCACTGAAGATTATGGCTTAGTAAATGAAAAGAGAAATAATTTTGATTTAAAGGTTTATACTGATGCTGATTGGGTAGGCAACATAGATGACAGGAAAAACATGAGTGGTGGAGCTTTCTTTTTGGGAGAAAGACTAGTGAGTTGGCTTAGCAAGAAACAAGGATGTATCTCACAATCAACAGCACAAGCTGAATATGTTGTTGCAGCATTGAATTGTACCAATATAGCATGGATCAAACAATTGTTGGAAGGTATAAATGAGAAAGTTACTGAGCCAGTAACTATATTCTGTGATAATACTAGAGCCATTAACATTTCAAAGAATCCAGTAATGCACTCTAAGACAAAGCATATATCCATAAAGTATCATTATCTCAGAGAAGAAGTTCAAGAGAAGAAAGTTGTGCTAGAATATATTAGTTCAAAGGAGCAATTAGCAGATATCTTCACAAAGCCATTGCTAAGGGACACTTTTGAATATCTCAGAAACAAGTTAGGGGTCCTACCCCTATCTTCTACTCACTGACCGAGTTCGGTGAAAGCATCAATTCAATGAATCTACAGGATATTATGTGTGGATTGATGTTGATTTACACACTTTAGAAGGTTTTCTAAAGTTGTGCAGGAAATTATGAATAGAGACAAGTTGCTCTGACCGAGACTGAGATGATACACAACAAGGCAAATCACTTCACAGAGGAAGAAATCATGATTTAGTTCTTTTTACTTTTTGGCATTGTTGTCAAAGGGGGAGAAGACTATAATTGGAAGACTAATGATAGGGGGAGAAGATTGTAAAAATGGAGAAGACTAAAAGCAAGTCAATAGCTCAGAAGCCTAATGAAGAAGGGAGAAGACTTTAGAAGATTTTAACAGCTCAAGGATAATAGGAGAAGTCTAATAGCAATCTGAATCCGAATCAATTTGAATATCTTGTTGGTATTACCATTTAATTCTTGGTTTTGCCATCAATGCCAAAGGGGGAGATTGTTGGCATTACAGTAAGAAAGATTGTTGATATTCAATAAGGATATTGAGAAGGCTTTTGGAGATTATTGATATAATTGAAGAAAGATGATAACTATCTTTATAACATTATTTTGTCATTGATGTCAAGAAATTGATTATCTAATTCAGTATGATGTTGCCATATCTTGAGAAGATTGATTTGGAAAGAATTAAGATGTTGGTAAAATATAGAGAAAGAATGTGATGAATAAGGGGAGAAATAAGTTATTCAATGGGCAACTATTACCGAGTTAGACAATGATAAGATCATGATGTTTAGATTGTTTTGATATTCTACATATGTTTTTGATTGTTAGGTTTATACTATACTATGTCACCGAGCAAAGAACCTAGTCGGTAAACCCTAAGGAACCTAGTCGGTAAACCCTAAGGTTATCGATATCGGTTAATGAAGGCCGAATGTCTACTAAGTAAAGTTTAGTATTTACCGGGTTGCAACTGAGTTATGACAGTGCGCATTGGATGGATAAAAGCATTATTTAATGAAGGACAATGATTAGCTAGAGATGTATAAATGATTGGTATGTCATCCATGAAGTTTGTTAAGGATCTATGGCAAAGGAAAATTGACAGGAAGATCTACAACATAGATTGAACCGCAATAACCTTGTGAAAGTTCCAAGAAAGGACTGCAAGTTCCGAGGCAAGGTAAAACATTTTTAGATCGAAGGATACATTGAACCTGGTCAAGTTTGAAGATCTGATGGCTAAGATTGATCATGGGAAATGTGATCGAGAAGATTTAGCAGTTAGCAATTGTTTATAAATAAGGAATTGTTGATAAACAATGTATGCAGGCAAGTGTATGCATAGGGATGCTACATAGTGATTACTGAGCATAGAAGCTTGAAGACCTATTTGAATAATAGAGTAGAGAGCCTAGTAGAGGGACAGATAAGTCCTATGACTAGATTTTTTTGAGCAAATAAGAATCTACTTTAGCATTTCAAATGTGAAGTTGCAGATAGATTTATATTACTGTTATTTTGTAAGTGACAAGACATCTCTTAACCCAGTGGAATTAACAGTCTTATATATAAACCCTCTAGCAAGGTAACATTCTAAATGAGTGTTTGAAATTTTTTTGACAAGGTCACTTTTGACAATGTGAAGATCCTAACAGATCTAAGGGAAATCCCTTAACCGGGTCACATCTAGCAATGTGTTTATAATCTTTAACAAGATTTTCTTTTAACTGAGTATACTCTAGAAGAGTATATTTCTTAGTGGGTTTGAAATCCCATAGTGGTTTCTCCCTATTTGGGTTTCCACATTAAATCTGGTGTTATGAGTGTTACGATGATTATATGTTTATGAGTTTGCATGTTTAGTAGTTTTGGTTAAGTTGCTGAAGTATATGTTACCGAGGTTGAATCTATTGATTTTATGGAAGTTTAAGTTTGTATGATTCACCCCCCCTCTCATCTTGTTAGCTATTGGCATCTGTACTTTACATTAAGTGTCAGAACTATCACCACTTTGGTGGAGAATAAAATACCAGTGGATTCCAACTGCCTTGAGTAATGCCACCATAGTGTTGTAGATATCTCGGAGGAGTAAAGTTTCACACCTTACTAAATGGAAGAAGAGCTCGATTGATGCAGAGGGTTTAGGTTGTTACACCTATGAAATTTTGCCAAGATCAAGGGCATAATGAAAAGCACAAAAGAGAGACAATAGTTTGGTAAGAACAAAATTGTATTCTCATCAATATGCAAATAATCAACTGGATTAACCAGTACAATGAATATGGGTCTTCTTATATAGGAAAGGCCATATGGATATGTGAGCACACCATCATGACATGTGGCTCAATGAGAAATAAGGGTAGGTGAGAAAAAGTAGGGGTACAACCACAAAAGGTGGAAATTATCTTATAAGCTATATGCCTATCTGCACACTTCCCTAAGTGTCTCATATCCAAACTATGATGAGATGCATTATCCTAAGTTAACTTAAGTAAAGTGTAATAATATCCATGATGAATAATTATTTACACCACCACCCCCCCTTATGTGAAACTTAGGGGAATGAAGACTCGAGTCAACAATGCAAGATGGGTCTCGACTACTAGGCCATGATAAGTACCCATGTGCAATATGCAAATGTAAGCAAACCTATCCAATGAAATCTCTCACAAACGGAGAAAGGGAGAAAACCCAGTGGGAAAAAACTCCCCCCCAAAAGAGAGATGAATGTACAAAAAAATCTCAAAGAAGAAGGACAAAACTTCAAAGAGGAAAAATTCCCCCCCATAAGAAAGGAAGGAGAAGTCAACTGACCCCCCCTAATGAAACATCCAGCACCCATAAGAGAGCTCGCAAGTGCTAGAACATACTCTTGGTGAAAGGTTTGGTAAAGATGTCAGCAACCTGCTCCACTATTGGACAATACTACAAATCAATGACTTGCTCCTAAATCCGCTCTTGGATATTGTGCATATGGACCTCGATGTGTTTGGTCCATTGATGCTGGACCGAGTTCTTCAAGATGGCAATAGAACTTTGATTGTCACAATGTAGAACTGTCGGTCGTGGAGTGGTGAAACCAGACTCTGTGAGAATCCACTGAAATGAAATGGTTTCAGTCGCTATGTTAATAGCTCCTCAATACTCAGCCTCAGTCAAAGAGAGAGCAATAGCATGCTACTTCTTGCTCTGCCAACAAACGGGGCCCGAACCAAGGTGAAAGTTGTAACCTGAAGTAGACTTATGATAATCAAAATCTCCAGTCCAATCAGAGTCTGTGTAACCAACCAAGTGAAGTCCTGTGTCTACTACATAGTGAATCCCATAGTGATGTGTACCCTACTCATGTGGTTCATGCATGAAGCGGGAAACCATGCTAGCCACAAATGAAATATCAGGGTGTGTGTGAATCAAGTAGATGAGACTACCCACAAGCTGATGATACAATGTGGCATCAACTGGTGGAGAAGAACACATAGCCTCAATCTTGACTCCTGAAAGAAAGGGAGTCGATGTTGGCTTACAATCAGCCATATGAAAGCATGCAAGAAGATCAAGAGCATATTTGGGTTACGAAAGAGTGATCCTAGAAGAAGACTATGAAATATTTATCCTGAGAAAGTAGTGCAAAAGATTGAGTCATTCATAGAAAATATGTCATGCAAAGTAGATTTGACACTAGTAATGATGGATGTGGTGCTCCCTATAATGATCAAATCATCAACATAGAGCACAAGTATCAAGTGTGAGTCATCCTATCACAAAATGTACAAATTCAGATCAAAATGACACCTGGTGAACCCTACGAAGAGAAGGAAGAAATCCATCTTGGCATCCCAAGCCCTGGGGGCCTGCTTAAGGCCATAAATATATTTCCTTAGTCTATAAACAAAGGAAGAATCATGGATGAAACCCTATGGCTGCTCCATATAAATCTCCTCATCAAGATCCCCATGAAGAAAAGAACTCTTAACATCCATCTAATGTACAACCCAACCATGAGCTACGCCAATAACAAGAGTCAAGCGAATGGAGTTCATCCTGGATATGGGCACAAAGGGCTTAGTATAATCAACACTTGGAACCTAAGAAAAAACTATTGCAACAAGTCGAGGCTTATACTTATCCACACTACCATCTGCGGCAAACTTGGTCTGATAGATCCACTTACATCAAACCATCTTTCTCCCCTTAGGGAGAGGGACTAACTCCCATGTATTGCTCCTCATCAAGGAACTATACTCTTCCTCTATAGCTTGGTCCCACTCAGGAACCCTTGATACTTCCTAAATGTCTATGGATTAGAAGTAGTAGCAATGTATGCATGTGGAAGGTCCTAATCCTATGATTGATTCCTCCATGTATCTGAAGGATCCCCAACAAGAGAACCCACTGACTCAAGTGTCTGTTGAGCCCAATGAGATCTAGGCGGAGGTGGAGGACAAGGCTCCTCAACTACAAGTGGACCTTTTGGAGGTGTAACCCTATGAGTCGAAGTTGAAGGAGTCTCATCATCTAAATCACCGGCATCACTATCCACAATGGACGAAGGTGGAGGAGGTAGAGAGGCTAAGCTAGGAGAGATTTCCTTAAAATGAATACTCCTCTCAATAAACACTTCATGTGTCTCAGGATCCATCAATCGATATGAATTAACACCCTAATGATATCCAACAATAATACAAGGCCTACTCTAAGGTTCCAATGCCTTTCATTTCTGCAGAGGAATGCGAGCTCATGCTAGACACCCAAAGACTCTGAAATGTCTCATAATTGGTTTCCTACTAGCCCAAGCCTCGAAGGAGTAATACCTGTCAAATATTTGTGAAGAACCCGATTTTGTATGTGTGTGGTACAACTGATAGCCTCTTCCCAAAAAGTGGGATCAAGAGAATGTGCATGCATCATACAACTAGCCATTTCTTTGAGAGTTCTATTCTTGCGCTTTGCAACTCCATTCTGTTGTGGAGTGTAAGCAACAAAATGCTAAAGATCAATCCCCTCAAATGTACAAAATTCCTCAAGTCTTTTGTTCACATATTCCCTTCCATTATCTATGCTAAAATTCTTGACCACTTTCTTGGATTGTTTCTCCACATGAGCCTTGAAGTCTTGAAATCTTTCAAACACTTCACTCTTATGTATAAGAAACTAGACCCAAGTGAAGTCGGAGTAGTCATCAATGAAGGTGATTGAAATGGACCTGCTACATCACTATGAACAAGTTGGAGAACTTTCAAAGCTCTCCAAGCTTTCCCCTTATCGAATTTCTCCTCAGGATGCTTGCCCATGGAACACCCTGAACATACAGCCTCTGAAAAACTAATTTGAGGTAGACTCATGACCATGTCTATAGTGCTAAGCTTCTAAAGATAGCAGTAGTTGAGGTGACCAAACCACTCATTTCATATAGTTTACTTTCTGAATTTGAATAAGTAAGCAAGGCCCTAGAAGGAGAACTTGGCACAAAGAGGGAGAATGAATAAATTCTTGAATTGTCATTGAATTGTCCCATTACTACCAAGGCATCATTATCAAGTTCCTTTACCAAAATTGAATCAAGTGTAAACTCAACCATTTTCCCATTCCCATAGTGAGTGATTTGGTAGATAGAGAGAAGATTGGTAGACAAGTTAGGAACATAGAGAACACTCTCAAATGTTCCATCATTCAGGTCAACTAAACCTTTCCCTTCAAGCTCAACTTGTGTATCATTACCTATGTAAATGTGAGGTACCTTTGATGGCTTCATTGAAGAAAATTGCTCCTTTGTAGAACCCATGTGATAAGAGGCACCCGAGTCAAGTATCCACTATTGTGAAGAACCTGTTGTAGCCAGAAATGCTTACCCTTTTCCCCTAGATTGTGAGGAAGAGGAAGGAGATTAATCCTTCTTGTTGTAGGTGGATGGAAAGTTGATGTTATTTTTCTTAAGAAGATTTATCAACTCATCAACTTTCTTGGTGTGACATCAATGCTCATCATGACCATACTTCTTGCAATAAGCACAAGTTGGTTTATCCTTCTTAGGTGGAGTCCTCTTCTTGGAAGAGGATGAAAAATTGCCTTGTGATGGAGAGGATTATTCTCCTTTTTTCTGTTGTGGCTTTGACTTAGATTGATTCTTCTTCTTCTTGGAATCTTTGCCTTGACTTCGTTGATTCCCTTGATTGGCCACCAAAGCCTTGGACTTTGAAGACTTGATAATCCCCATGTTCAACAACTTAGATTGTTCCAACATCAACATTTATGTGAAAGCATCAAATGTAGGAACAGTGTACGAACTCCCCACTATCAAACGATGAGTTTGGAAGCTAGAAACAAATGTTGCATATTAAGGTGCAAGCTTGTCCAATAAGTTGAAAATCAATTGAGCACCCTTTTTTTCAATTCCAAAATCCTTAAGCTTTTCTCTTAGCTCATCTACTTTGGTGACATAATCTTGGATAGTATCAAAACTCTTGGGATCCAAGTTGTTGAGCTCATTGTTAATCTTATAACCTCTGATTTCATCAACTTGACCATACAATTTTAGAAAAATCTCACAAGCCTCTTTGATTGTAGAACACTTCTCAATGTTAAAAATGAGGTCATCTAATACATACTTATGCAAAGTTCCAAGAGCCATGCAATTTTTAGTGAGCCATTCTAACTGAGAATTCGGATTAGTCTTAGGATCTGGTGTTGCTGCTATTATTCCATCTATGTAATGCATGAGTCCTTTTTCCATTAATTTTCTCCATGATTTAATTTTCTAAGATGCATAATTATGTGCAATTAAAGGTGGAAATTAATGAGGACACATTGCAATAAAAAATGAAAGAGCATGAGGAAAGAGAGGCACAATCACACAAGACACTCCCCCAAATTCACTCAGTCAAAGAACCCCCCCCCCAAAATGACGATTTGGCACTTTATACTTAGTGCATGTACAATGGGCCACTTGCAAAAAATGGTAAAGTGGACTTCTAATTTCAACTTTAAAACTGCCTTAATGAGGCCAAAGAATACACAAACTCATAATGCAAGAGATCTAAACTAAGATCTAAACAAATTACAAGTATGCCAAAAAGGACCAATATCTGAAAGTGCAATATCCACTCAAAATATTTACAAATTGGTCATAGATTATGAAAGTACACATAACATTATGTACTTAAAAAAATGACACCTAAAAATGAGGTTGTATGAGCCCAAATGAATCCTTTGAAGTTGCAAAAATGAGGATTGGAAAGGTACAATTGAGAGAATTCAAAAATTATGAAACACTTGTGTGCTAAAATCAGAAAATAACCACACCACTGTAGAGAGAACGCAAAAATAGCCCAAATAAAAAAAAATTACACCCAAAAAGGAGCAAAATTGAGCAAGTTATGAGCCTCCAAAGTTGACCCAAAAAACCAAACTACTTAATGGAAAGGGGTCTAAAATTTTCAAAACATGCTGATGCAGGCTGACGTCATCAAATCACTATGTTTAAATTTGATGGCTATATGACCATCAAAATGGTTGTCGCACCCCTAGCTGACCATATAAAAAGGATGACTGGGGGTTGATTGGGCGTTGACGTTGTAGTTGACAAGGTGTTGACTGGGCACTAACTTGTCAGAGGGTTTGCAAGGGCCAGTGGCCTCCTGTCACATGGAAGGCATGGATTCGCTCATGTTTTACGTTGACTGGGCCCAGTGGTTGAGTGGTAGTCTATCGGGTTCTCAGAGCCGGTGGCCGATGCCGGAGCCGGTTGTTGGCGGTAGGGCCTAATAACAGGATATATAGGGGCTATCGGGGCCGGAGCCACTGGACGAGGGCATTGGCAAATGAGGTTGCTAGGGCCAAAAAGGTGGAGGCGGCAATAGAGAGTAGGGATCAACATGGTGACGAGGAGGTCGCTGGGGAGCAAGGTCAGCAAAGTAGTCAATGTCGCTGGTTATAGAGGATGCCACCGGGAAGAGGATGTCGTTGCAGAGGAGGTACAAGCCTACAAGTGGTAATGCTGCGCAGGGTACGACCCCTACAAAAATCTCCTTTGCCCATCTTTTTTTAATTTTTTTTTTTTTTTCAAAAAAACTTTTGCCTTTTCAAAATGTAATTTTTTTAGAAAAAAATATATTTAAAAAAAAAAAAAAATTCGAAAAATCCGTACCGTACCGCCCAAATTGGGCAAAATTTTTCTACACACCCAAAATCCGACTTTCGCCAAAATAGGTCTAGTTTATACTCGATTTTTATGGAAACGATCTTCCTGATGCAATGGTGAGGTCAAAAATGCTCAAGGATGCCTCCAAAATGGGCAGTACCTCAAATCCACAAAATAAAAGCTTTCAAAGATGTCTCCCAAAACCAATCAATGAAGCGCCAATGACTCTAATACCATGTGACATTTTGCCAAGATCACAGGTACAATGAAAATCACAAAGGAGAGACAAAAGTTTGAGAATAACTAAATGATATTCTCATCAATATGCAACTAATCAACTGCATTAACCAATACAATTGATATGGGTCTGCTTATATAGGCAAGGCCATATGTATATGTGAGCACACAATCATGACATGTGGCTCAATGAGAAACAAGGGTAGGTAAGAAAAATTAGGGGTAAGACCACAAAAGGTGGAATTTATCCTACAAGCTATATCCCTATCTGCATACTTCCCTAAGTGTCTCATATCCAAACTACGATGAGATGCATTATCCTAAGTAAATTTAAGTAAATTGTAATAATATCCATGATGAATAATTATTTAGACCAACAATACCACTTGCTTATTTTCTTCTCTAACGGGTCTCCACTTGGTACCATGCAATGGACCAATATCTTCAACCTTCCCAAGGTTTCAAGAGCTTTCCATAGATCCTTCCAAAGGATCTCTCCACTCAAGGAATCTCACCACTAACAAGGAGTCTCCTAATCCTAAGGTTTCAACCCTTCAACCAAGGACACCTAATAACTCCAAACCCCAACCAACAATATCTTTACTCAAATGGTTGAATCTAACCTAGATGTGAGTGTTTTCACATGCATTATATGGTATTTTCATTGATCTTGACCCCTTTGATGGGTGTTTACTATCCCTTTGTATCTTTTTCCCTTTTGGACGTAGGAAATAGGGCTACAAGTAACTAGCCCTCTATTTGGAATTTTCCCACTTTTCCTCACAAAGTACCTGAATAAACCCCTAAAAGTTTTTCATATTCAAGTACCCTTTTGGGCATTCTACAAGATTCCAAACTTTTACATCTGGGTTTTGAGTACAGATGGTCAAACCCTACTGACCCTATTTAGCCTCTTCAAGTCGGTATTGGGAATTAGGCTCTCAAAAGATTCACCAGTCATAAGCGAAGGAAGGATTAACACTTGAAAAGGGTCTGCAATTGTCCAATGGTCCTTCTCATGCCAAGATTTATCATCATTCAATCTATTGTCCAAGGTTTCCACCCACTTCTTTTGCTGCACAGGCTTGCCACATGAGAGATGTCAAGCCTAGGGAATCATCTTAAGAAGGGCAAATAGAACTTCCTATCTCCAAAACCAATAGGAACATTTAGTATACATATCAAATCAGTGTCACCCAAGGTTTCAGTCTAATCTGATAGAGAAATGTTGATTTGTGTCATTGTTTGCATCCAAACCTTGGTTTTGAGGGTTTTCTCAGGCCAGTGGGAAAGAAAATTCAATTCCTTCGAAACCCAAAGGCCTCAAAACATCAGATCAAATCCAAATGGAAGGTGAACCTCTGCTACAACTTATCAAATTTTTAGTTCATGCCCACCATTCATGAAATTTTTTGCAAGAACGGAATACTCGAGAAGAATGTGGGAAATTGCAATAACAGTTTGTTTTGAAGACAAGAATTTCATTCAATGTCATCTCTAACCAGGTGGAATCTGTTGGAATATGCACACTCCAATGAGACATTGTAGGTGAGTGAAGGTTTTGTCATTGATGGCAACCTTACAATCCTATGGCACCGATAAGGCATTACACCGACACTGGCAAGATCAAACTCTACACCGACACTCAGACCACTGGCACCGATAGAGAAAGGAAGCATACCGACACAGAGGCCGACAGGATTTTTGTTATATTATAGTTTTTTTATTATTTTAAACTCTTTGCAAGACAACTTGGCATCATTGTAAAATGAATCTTATATATGAGAGATCATTATAGAACATTTGAAAGTAAGGTAGAAGAATATATTTAGGCAAAATAAGGCAGACCTATTATGCGAATTATAGGTTAAGGGTTTATGTAAGAAGCAGAGCATCAACCGATACTGGATCTGGCATTATAGATGCTATTCTGAAGCAGTATAAGATACTGAATTTATATAATCCATCATTGTAATTCAATGAGACTTCCCATTGAGCAGTGAGCTCTAGGCAGTTAGCCTTCCTGCATGTGCAGGCCCCTCTTGTAAGTAATATTCTCTTATTGGCCAGTAAGTGAATATTGTGGGTCACAAATCCCACCGAGCTTTTTCCCACACTAGGTTTCATTGTTAAAATATTGTGTTATGGTGTCTTTTTCATGTGGTTGCTTTTAATTCTGTTTATTGCATTATTTCTTGCATACCGGTACACTATTATAATATGTTCTACATGTTTTAAGTTAACAAATTCAATTCACCGGTTAGATACTGATTCATCCCCCCCCCCTATCAGTATTTGTGGGAATCCTAACAATTGGTATCAGAGCTTGGTGCTCTATTTACAAAAGCCTAACAGCTTGAGGAAGATCTTAACACTGGTAAAGATGAAAGATCTGATGAAGCAACTAGAAGCGGCTCTCTCAGACTATGATGCAGAGAAATTGAAAAATATCAAACTAGAAGATGATCTAAAGGCAACCCAGGATATTATTCAAGAACTTCAAGAAAATCTTACTATTTCTAGAAATAAGAGAAGAGAACTTTATGAAAAGATGCAAAATGAGAATGATGAAAAGGAGTCACTTAATGATATGATAAACAAGCTGAAACAAGAGAACATGACAACAAAGAATGAGATGCAGGATATGACTATGAGATTCTGTAAGGAAATTGAAGATAGGAAGAAGAATGAAGAAGAATTGACCATAAGACTAAGTGATGCAGCAAATGAAAACACAAGACTCAATTATGAAAATGATTTGTTGAAGACAGATCTGATGCACACTCAGAATGACTCTAATGAACTGATGAGACAGAAAGAAGTCTTAGAAAGAGAACTAGCTACTGCAAATCAACATAAAGAGAAATTCAAAAAAATCTCTGAGGAACTTGGTAACTTGTTGAAGAATCAAAAACCTAAAGGTCACAATTCTAGAATTATCTTTGAAGTTGGTGAAAGCTCCAGTACTACAAACACTCAGGATCATAGCAATCTGGTAAGGCAACCTAATGCTTATAAATTCAATGGAAAATACTTTAACTGTAATAAGTATGGTCATAGAGAAAATGAATGTAGATCTAGAAATTATCAGAATATCAACACACACACTGGTCAATGTTCAAAATACAACAAAGTTGGTCACAACTCTGAAAATTGCAGAATGAATGTGAGATGTTATGTTTGTGGAAGATTTGGACATTTATCTAATCAATGTAGAACACAAACCGGCATAGGTTATGGGAAAGCTATTCAGAAGAATAATGTGACTTGTTATGCATGTAACAAGATTGGGCATATTGCAAAATTTTGTTGAAGTAAAGGTCACCGGCAGACAACAAAGGTCCTAGTTTGAAAGGAAAAGAAAAAGTTGAAGAGGTTAAGCAAGAGTTCTCAAAACAATGGATTAGAAAGTCAGACCTAAATATTGTTGGGAATACTCCTCCATTGGTAGAACCAGTGAACACTTCACTGGCAGGACAGAGTGATGCTTCATCGGTAGGATAGAGTAATACTCCACCGGAAGGAAGCTCTTCATCAAATTGAAGAAAATTTTATTGAGGGTTTGGCAATCAGTGAGACATATGCTATAATTCCCTCGATTAATGGTGAGAAGTTGGAAATTACTTCTATACCGGCAGACAATGTTAAGTGACTACTTAATCGGCATGCATTAAATGTGGTAGTTGGCAATTCAACATTATAAATTTGTGGTTTTGGCTCCATTTAATTTTAATAAGATTTCAAACATTCAAAGAGCGCAAAATTTGCAAAGCTAAGGAATTTCGAGCAAAGAGGCGAAGCACTTCAAGCAATCAATCCATCTAAAGGAAGAAAAAGGTATTTATCATCATGGCATCCTCCTCTGCACCTGAATTCATAGCAAACCCTACAGTAGTCAAGGTTATAAAATGCCCTAGGCCCATATTTCAACTAGTTCCCAAGGTAGCTAAGAAAGATGACAATGTAGGTGCTTTTTCCCAAATTCCAAAAGGAGTTGTTTTCGCAGAAGATCCCAGAATATACATCCATTGCAACATAGAGGGATTAGGAGATGAAGAAATTAAAAGCATGTATAAGATTATTATATGTGACAATTCCGATAATGTAAAACCTAAACATAAAATTGTTGAAACCCTAGGATTCACTGAAATCCTTTGCATTCCTGAATTTCCCAAGGAGGTGATTAGGATAGTTTTAAGCAGGGTACATGGTTCATTCTTTTGGCTTGATTTAGTACACAAAATTACAAAGGAAGTTGTGAAAGTAGCAATAGGGTTACCTTCCACCGGTAACAGACCAGACAAAACTAAGAAGGTCTCCAATGACCTAGTAATGAACTTAACTGGTGCAACATCAAACAGAAGATCTCTGAGGGTTAATGATGTGACTGATATAAATGTGAGATTTGTTAGCATGATTTTAGGGTACAAAGCAACTCATGCAAATAGACTTAACTCAGTTTCTAGTTTATGCATTAAGAGTGCTTATGACATGGTTAAAGACAATGTAAAAATTGATGTATGTGAATGGTTAAAAGATGAGTTAATTGATAACTTAGGAAAAATCAAGAAGGATAAGAAAGGAACTTTTAGATTTGGAAATCTACTTGTATTCTTGATGCTACCTATAACCAAATAAGTTCCTGGTATAGGCAGTAAGAACCTTGGATTTGATATACCGATAGGAAAACAGTTAACAGACCTATGCAATAACATGGGTGTAAACAAAGAAAAGAATATTCATGACTATTTTCAAGCACTAAAGGTTAGGATGAACAAAAGGATCAGACTATCACAGAAAATTGTCAACAAATGCAAGGATGATATATGTTTTGTAATAAAAAAGGATGAGATCTAGATGGAAGCAGTCATCCCAAGAACAATTTGGGTAACAGAGATGGGGTATTAGACCGATGATCATATAATTGAGACTTATGTTAAAGCACTTCTGGAAGCACCAAATGAACCAAAGGAAGAAGTATTTGGTAGTGCTGAGACCATAGAAAAAAAAATTCAATCTAAAAAGAGAGTGAAAAAGGTTGAAGTAGTTGTGAGAAGAGGTTCTAGATAGGCTAAGGCTATCAAAGAAGATGTACTGAAGCAAACTGGTATCACTGAAGATGAGTTAGGAACTTTATAGCCTAAGACTCACCTATCACCGGTAGCTACTTCTTTGGAGAGTGACATGCTTGCAACTTTCAAAAGAGTTGTAAGGAAAAGAGATCCTTCACCGGCATCCACACCTTTGCCTAGAAGGACTAGATAAAAACAACAGGCAGTGAGGTCTCCGGTTAGAAAGACAACACCAAAGAAAATGTTGACACCAAAGAAGAAGAAGACTAAAAAAAACATGGCCCATCTTGACAAATTGCTATATGAAATCATAGAGGAAGGGAAACTCAAGAACATAGGAAAGGTCTATGATACACTGTCAGTAGATGAAAAAGAACAAGTTGAAAACAATGTCATTTTACACATGGACATCTATAAGAAGTTCTTAATGGAAGTGATAGATGATCTACTAGATGAATTGTTCAAAATACTGGAAGCAAGAAGACAAGATGTTGTAGAGCTTGATAAGAAAATCAAAATTGAAAAGTTACTTGTTGTTTACCTAGTAAACTCACCTAAGGAGATGGATAACTTAATTGCATAAGCCAACCAGTCAGTATTCTCTACTGCACACCGGCACATTACATTAATGGTTGGAAGAGTGAATGAAGTAACAGAGGAAACATAAAATGCATGGGACATATTCCTTGTTGAGAAAGAAAAATAGGAAGAGTACAGGAACCCCAAACCATTAAAGGTATACCAGAAGGAGAAGGACAGAGGAAAAGGAAAGGTTGGTGGACCTCCAAGCATCAAAGTAAAAGACAACTTACTCCCACCGCCTCCAATTACATCACTGGTAACAACTACTGAAGATCAACCGGCAGATGAGAGTATCGATATAGAGGATACAAATCCTAATCCTGAGGTACTATACACAATTGATGTTGATACACAAAAGGTCAGCATTGTGATAGACAAAGAGACAACTGGCAAGACAGATATGGCTAGTGAGCCATTGGTAACTGACATCATTGACAATAATGAAGGAAAAGTTGTAGTTGATAACACAGAGCAATAGATAGAGACTCAGAATAATACTAAAATAGAGCAACAAACAGAGAGAAAAGAAGAGCAACAGGCTCCAGAATAGGAACAGGTTCATGTGGAAACAGTGCCACCGACAATAGGAGAAGATCAAAAATTATTGCTTAAGGAAATGGAAACACAGACTGACCTACCAGAGGTCACTACAAGCTTGGTTACTTCCTCCATCGGCAGAATTCAGAATGTTGGTTCCTCCTCAGTAGGCTACAAATCAACAAATGTAACTGAAGTACTTTTGGACTCCATCAAAAAGATAACAGATTGTAGTTCACAGGCTTATAAAGCTATAGATGACACAATCCCAATTTTGAAGATGATATCTCCTAACTATAACATAGACAATAAGGATTCTTTAAGACAACTTAACACTTTTTGTAAATACATCACTGAGAACACAGTGACTATTCAGCAAATAAAGGGAGAGGCATTGAAGGACAAGTTAGAAATTGAAAAGCAAAAATTCTTTGAAGATCAGATAAAGAAGTGTACTAGGGAATTTGACACACTTCTACTGGAACTATGTAACTTATTGAGGGAATTTAAAACTCTTTACAAAGGTACTTGCAAGACAAACTTTTTGATAGTAGACATAGATAAGAAAATGAGCAAGGTGTTAGGGTTTCAAGCAGATCCGAAGCAAATATGAACTAACAATTATATGCAGATTTAAACACAAAAATAAAGAAATAAAACAAGACACAGATAACACAGAGATTTAACGTGGTTCACCCAGAATGGGTTACGTCCACCATACACAGCTGTCCAATCTTTCTTATTATCTAGCAAAAACAATACATCAACCTTGCAATGCTTTAAGCATCCCAGCCGCTTATAACATGCATTTTGAGGACAACAAACAAAGTTGGCCTTTTTAGGGTTTTATTACAATGTTGATTTTCATCAACGAAAAATGGCAAAAAAAAATTTCTCAGGGGCTGTCGCCTCTGAACCCCTGCCTGGGGCCCAACCCGGCCCCAGACCTCGGCGAGGATACATGCTGAGTGTACAGTACTTTGCTGATCAGTCGCCACATTTCAACAATCTCCCACTTGGAGACTGATCAGGGTCCACACCGAACAATCTCCCACTTGGATACTGATCAGGCTCCACACCGAACAATCTCCCACTTGGAGACTGATACTACACGACGCCACTGTACATGCAACATCCACTAGATAAAACACTAGGACTTGACTAGTATAAATTCCACAATTATCAATCAAGAAGACCAACAAAAACTGATGAAGAAATCAGCTTCTCCTGTGGAACTACCTTTGTGAACATATCGGCAGGATTCTCACTTGTGTGAATCTTCTCAAGCCGTAACCGACCCTCCTCCAAAATAGTTCGAATGAAGTGGTACCTGAGTTGAATGTGCTTTGTCCTTGAATGAAAAACAGAGTTCTTCGCAAGATGAATGGCACTTTGGCTATCAATATACAATGGGCTATCCTCTTGTGTCTGACCCAATTCCTTCAGAAAACATTGCAACCAAATCATCTCCTTACTAGCTTCTGTAGCAGCAACATACTCAGCTTCAGTGGTTGAAAGTGCAACAACCTTTTGCAGCCTAGAAATCCAACTGACTACAGTTCCCCCTATGGTAAAAACATACCCTATAGTACTCCTCCATGAATCAATATCACCCGCCAGATCAGAGTCAACAAATCCACTTAGAGCAGCATTAGATCCTTTGAAACATAATGCCTTCGTAGGAGTTCCTTTCAAATACTGAAGAATCCATTTCACAGCATTCCAATGTTCCATACCCGGATTACTCATAAACCTGCTCACAACTCCCACTGCATGTGCAATATCTAGCCTTGTGCATACCATTTCATACATCAGACTACCAATAGCTGATGAATACGGGATGTTAGACATTTTATTAACCTCTTCCTGTGCCTTTGGGCACATCTCCTTAGTCAATTTGAAATGACTAGCCAAAGGTGTACTAGCTGCTTTTGCATCTTGCATGTTAAATCTTTTCAACACCTTCTTTATATACTCACTTTGGGACAAATTCAAGGTTCTATTTTTCCTATCTCGTGTAATCGTCATACCGAGAATTTGCTTAGCTGCACCCAAATCCTTCATAGCAAATGACCTGGCTAATTTCTGTTTAAGATCATTTATATGTTGCATGTTAGACCCAGCAACAAGCATGTCATCAACATAAAGCAACAGGATAATATAACAGCCATTATCAAATCTCTTAAAATATACACAATGATCAGAATGACATCTATGATAACCGTGTTCAGCCATGAAACTATCAAATTTTAAATACCACTGTCAGGGTGCTTGCTTTAGGCCATACAAACTTTTCTTCAACCTACACACCAAGTTCTCCTTACCTTTGACCTCATATCCCTGTGGTTGCAACATGTAAATTTCCTCCTCCAAATCTCCATGGAGAAAAGCTATTTTGACATCTAATTGTTCAAGATGTAAATCATCTGCAGCCATAAGACTAAGTACAGTTCTAATTGAAGTCATTTTTACAACTGGAGAAAATATTTCATCATAATCTATACCCTTTTTCTGTGCAAAACCTTTTACTACAAGTCTGGGCGTATATCTTTTCTGACCTCCTTCCGCCTCCTTCAGTTGATAAACCCATTTGTTAGGCAAGGCTCTTTTTTCTACAAGTAAAGGGACTAAGTCCCAAGTCTTATTTTTCATCAAGGAGTCCATCTCCTCTTTCATGCCTAGCAGCCACTATTGTTTGGCATCCACCTGCATTGCTTCTTCATATTCTTCTAGTTCACCAGAATCCGTTAATAAAATAGAATACAAAGAAGGAGAAAATCTTTCAGGGGGTCTACTTGTCCTTGTAGAATGTTTAACGCTTGCAGGAGTTTGTGGGACAATCTGTTGTTGCTGAGCATCAAGTACCTGTGGCATTTCATTTTCAGGAATCTCATCCAACACCACATATTCTTGTTTGTCCTATTCATGCTTCTTTTCCTGCATCTATTCTTTATACATAACCTTCTCATTAAATATAACATCTCTACTTCTAAATATTTTCTTATTTTCAAAATCCATAACTGATAGCCATATTCATCTATCCCATATCCAATGAAGGTACATTTCTGAGATTTAGCATCAAGCTTGGTTCTATTTTCTTTATCAACATGGACAAAAGCTTCGCAACCAAAGGTTTTCAGAAAAGAATAATTTACCTTTTTACCAGTCCATGCCTCCTCTAGAATACCACCATCCAAAGGGGTTAAAGGTCCTCTATTTATCAAATAGATAATAGTATATACAGCATCTCCACAAAAATGTAAGGGCAATCCAGCATGCAATCTCATGCTCCTCGCACATTCCATGATGGTCCTATTCATTCTCTCTGATAGACCATTTTCTTGTGGAGTTCCTAGAACTATCTTCTGCTTTCGAATCCCATTTAAGGAATAGTAATCTTCAAATTCTTTGCTGCAATACTCACCTCCATTATCCGATCTGAGACACTTCAACTTTTTTCCTATCTCATTCTCAACCAAGGCTTTCCATTTCTTAAAAGTTTCAAAAACATCTGATTTTTGTTTTAGGAAATATTCCCATATTTTTCTTGTTGAGTCATCAATAAAAATAACATAATAACAAGAGCCACCAAGAGATGATACCTGAGCCGGTCCCGATACATCTGAATGTACAAGCTCTAACTTCTCACTCTTCTTCTCTTTCCCAACCTTGAGAAATCTGACTCTTTTATGTTTACCAAAAACACAGTTTTCACAAAACTCTAAATCAATCTTCTTTAGTCCTGGCAATAGATTTTTGGAGTGAAGGATTTTCATCCCTTTCTCACTCATGTGCCCAAGCCTATGGTGCCACATTATTGAATATGTTCTTGCAACATTTATTGTTGTTGTCCCTGCAGTAACTTTATCTGTAGCAGCTAAGGTAGAGTAGGTGTTACCAGTACACAGATATAATGTGCCTACCTTCGCACCTTTAGCTACTACTAATGATCCTTTAGTGACCTTCCACATACTATCTGAGAAGGTAACTATGCAACCTTCACTACCTAGTTGCCTTGCAAAAATTAAATTTCTTCTTAAATTAGGAACATGTCTTACCTCCTACAGAAACCAGTCATTACCATTCTACAACTTGATCTTTATCTTTCATTTTCCAACAATTTGACAGGGCTCATCATCACCCAAATATACCTATCTAAAATCACCTTGAACATAATCTAGAAAATATTTTCTATGGGGTGTAGCATGAAATGAAACCCTAGAATCTATTACCTAGGAATCATTAACATTATCCAAACATAAGATTAAAGCATCTTGTAAAGTATTACTTGCAATATTAGCTTCCTTACTGTCATTTTCATTTTTGTCTCCTTCTTTGTTTTTCCGAGACCAACAGTCTTTCTTTAGATGACCAGGCTTTCCGCAATACCAACAATCCTTCTTTCCTCTAGATTGAGAGCGTCCTTTCTTTGACTTCCCTTGTGACTTCTCATTCCCAGGGCCTTTTCCTCTTTCCTTTGATCTTTCTCTGTTCTCCACATTCAAAACACTACCTAATGATGTTGAAGTCTCACCTATGCTTTTCCTTCGCATTTCCTCGCTTAGGATAACACCAATAATATCATCAAATACCAAAGTATTTTTACCAGAGACAGAGTTACTTATAGCCATAACCAAGCTATTCCAGCTTTCTGGCAAAGAACATAAAATCAAGAGAGCCCTAACCTCTTTTGCAAAGGTAATTTTTACCAAAGACAATTGACTGGTAATTGTATTAAATTCATTTAAGTGCTCCGTTACAGATCCTCCCTCACTCATTTTCAAATTAAACAAATGCTTCATAAGAAATACCTTATTCAAAGCCAAGGGTTTCTCATACAACTTAGCCAATGTTGCCATCAAATCTATAGTCATTTTTGCTTCTGTTATATTGAATGCTACAGATGATGCAAGGCACAATCGAATGGATCCCAGTGCCTTTCTATCTAAAATGTCCCACTCTTCATCTGATATTGTGGTTGGTTTCTTTGCCTTTCCTTCCAATGGCTACCACAAATCCTTTTGATACAGGTAATCCTCCATCTATATTTTCCATAACTGATAATTCTGGCTGTTAAACTTTTCGACCTTGAATTTGGAATCCTCCATTGCTCCCACTCAAATCTGAAAGTCCTGCCAGTTTACAAAAAACCTCGCTCTGATACCAATTGTTAGGGTTTCAAGCAGATCCAAAGCAAATATGAACTAACAATTATATGCAAATTTAAATACAAAAATAAAGAAATAAAACAAGACATAGATAACATGGAGATTTAATGTGGTTCACCTAGAATGGGTTACGTCCACCATACACAGCCGTCCAATCTTTCTTATTATCTAGCAAAAATAGTACATCAACCTTGCAATGCCTTAAGCATCCCAGCCTCTTATAACATGCATTTTTAAGGCAACAAACAAAGTCGGCCTTTTTAGGGTTTTATTACAATGTCAGTTTTCATCAACGAAAAATGGCAAAAAAAATATTTCTCGGGGGCTGTCGCCCCCGAACCCCTGCCCGGGGCCCAACCCAGCCCCGAATCCCGACGAGGATACGTGCTGAGTGTAGAGTACTTTGCTGATCAGTCGCCACATTTCAACACAAGGTACAGGATGAAATCAATAAACTTGCAAACAATTTTTTAACTCACCTGATACATTATCAGTTTTTGAGCAAAGGATAACAAGTTTTGAGGAAGAATTACTTAAGTTAGAAAGAGAAAATGAGAGAATAGTACATAAGGCAAAGAATTTGAGACTAAGATGGAGTCCAAGATTGGACTATCTAGCATCATTACGGAAAGAAATATCTAAGGCACTAGTACAGGGACAAAGAACACCAGCAGAGCATATGCAGCACCTCACCGGTACAGTTCAAAGAACAGGGATAGCAATAAAGAACAACAAGAATTTTATGGAAAGTATAAACTTGATTTTGGGAGATCTTTTTAAATTGTAACCACCTAGTTAGAAAGTTGAAACTACAACTCTACTGACACCTTGACAACCTTTGTCATTGATGCCAAAGGGGGAGTAGTAGTATGAGAAAATAACTGGCAAAAGACTTATCTGCTCAGGGTGAGTTCTTATATTTTTGGTAACATATTTTTAGAAACATTTTTGGATTATAAGTTTTGGATACACTTTTGAATTTTCTCCTGAGTGTTGCCATCAATGCCAAAGGGGGAGATTGTTGGCATATGCACACTCCAATGAGACATTGTAGGTGATTGAAGTTTTTATCATTCATGGCAACCTTACAATCCTATGGCACCGACAAGGCATTACACTGGCACTAGCAAGATCAGAATCTACACCAGCACTCAAACCACCAGCACCGAAAGAGAAAAGAAGCATACTGGCACAGAGGCCGATAGGAATTTTGTTATATTATATTTTGTTTATTATTGTAAAATATTTGTAAGCCGACTTGGCATCATTGTAAAATGACTCTTATATATGAGAGATCATTATAGAACATTTGAAAGTAAGGTAGAAGAATATATTTAGGTGAAATAAGGCAGACCTATTATGCGAATTATAGGTTAAGGGTTTTTGTAAGAAGCAGAGTAGCAACTAGTACTAGATCTGGCACTATAGATTCTATTCTGAAGTAGTACAAGATACAAGATTTATATAATCCATCATTGTAAGCCAGTGAGACTTCCCATGGATCAGTGAGCTCTAGGCAGTTGGCCTTCATGCATGTGCAAGCCCGTCTTGTAAGTAATATTCTCTTATTGGCCAGTAAGTGAATATTGTGGGTCACAAATCCCACTAAGGTTTTTTCCCACACTAGGTTTCCTCATTAAAATATTGTTTTATGGTGTGTTTTTCATGTGGTTGCTTTTAATTTTGTTTATTGCATTATTTCTTGCATACCGGTACACTATTATAATATGTTCTACATGTTTTAAGTTAACAAATTCAATTTACCGGTTAGATACTGATTCACCCCCCCCTCTCAGTATCTGTGGGAATCCTAACAGAATCATTCCCCCAAGATCATATCATACCACATAACTCATCCAAACACCTCCAACATATGCAATCAACCAATTAATCGTTGGGATAACCATATTTCAAAATCTTGCAAGAAAAGTTGCTTAAGACAATAATGCAACTTTTGTCCACTTGATTAAATTTGGTCATGCCTTCACACCAAAGGTCAAGAATTAACACACCACACATTTTAGACCCCTAAACACCAAAAATACATATAAAATACCCATACAAGGCCTTTGACCAAGTTGATAGACCTTGGGGCATCAGAGCTTATTACACCATCTAGACCTAATCAATAGGCCTTCAAACACACACCACATGTTATATTCCTAAGCATAACCATGAATCAAAATGGTGTAGACACATGTCAAAAATTAATTAGACATGTGTCCTAGTGCCTCTACACCATACTCCCTAGAACAGTAGGTCTCAAGTCCCTTGAGTTGCTAATTGATTGATTGTGGTTCCATGCTTGAGGATATCACTTTCATTCATCCAAGTAGCTTCAAACTCAGGAAGTCCCTTCGATTTGACCTGATAGTCTTTGCATACACCTTTCCTAGTTTGTTTGATCACTTTGGAGTCAAGAATACACTACAATTCCAATGACATGCTAGGCAGTAGATCCTTCACCCACTCTACATCCTCTTCCTCAAGAGATGAATCAGGTGCTGCATCTGTCAAGGATCCTTTGAAGGATGTCAAATCACTTACATTGAAGATGGGAGATATTCCCAAGTCTACTAGGAGTTCAACTTCATATGCATTGTTGCCAAATTTGTGAACCACCTGGAGAGGTCCTATCTTCTTCATGAGTAGTTTAGAGGGTTGAACCTTGGGTAACCTTTCCTTCCTTAAGTAGGTCATTACCCAATCACCTACCTCAAACCAAACATCTCTCCTCTTAACATCTACCCTAAGTTTATATTTATCAGCACTTTGTCGAAGTGAAGTCTTAACTTGTTCATGAATCTCCTTCATGGTGACAACAAAGTCTTCTCCTTGGGAACTCCTTTTGTCTATTCCTCTAAGCTCTCTGATTCAAGTATCTCTTTAGGATGTAGGCCATACACAACCTCAAATGGACTTCTCCCTGTGCTTCTATTGACTGAATCATTGTATGCATATTTATCTTGTCCAATCACCAAATCTTAACTTTGTCCATGCTGCTTGGTAAGGCATCTAAGGAGATTGCCAAGGGATGTATTAACCACCTCATTTTGTCCATCAGTATGAGGGTGGTATGGTGAAGAAAATGATAGATTTGTACTTAGTTTCTTCTAGAGATTCCTCCAAAAATGACCAACAAACTTGGAGAGCTAATCCATGTATCCTTACAACTTCTTTGAAAAATAGACTTACAATATGAGATGCATCATTTTTGCATTTACATGGCACAAAATGAGCCATCTTGCTGAACCTATCAACAATTACAAAGACATTATCAAACCCCCTAGGAGTTTTCGGTAGTCCAAGTACAAAATCCATATGAAGGCTTTCCCAATGCCTCGTAGGAATCAACAAAGGTTGGTACAATCCAACATTAGTTGAAACACCTTTTTCCCTTTGAAAAATAGGACCATGCTCCACAAATATTCTTACCTATGCTTGCATCTTAGGCCAAAAGTAAAACCTTGATACCATCTCTAAGGTTTTGTCCAAACCAAGATGACCCCCAATACTCCCATTGTGTTTCTTTCTAATGATGTTCTCTTTCATAGAGCATTGAGGAATGCATAGCTGATGCCCCTTAAAGACCAATCCATCCTAAAAAATAAAATCAGAAAACTCAACATGAAAAGAGTGTTGGCAATATCGAAGGATTGATTATGTGTTTCATTAATGTTTTGTCATTAATGTCAACAGTAGCTGTTATGGTTGGTTATCAACAAATAGATTTTGGTTACCGGTAGAAGATCTATTGTTACTAGTAGAAGAGACTATCTATTGGACACTTCCAGCATGTTTGGGTCAAAGGAGTATGTTTGGTTCTATGTGTTACATTTTTCTAGAGCATGTCTTGGTCAGTTAGTGTTGACTTGATGATCAAATGCTATCATACAATGTAGTAAATCCTTACCAGCATAGGTTTAAGGTTTTACCGGCAAAAATTTTATTGAGAATCTTTGACAGGATGCATAAGTTGTGTTATGTGGTATGGTTGCATTGTGTTGATTATCTATTTCATTGTTGAGTTGTATTGCTTATCGGTATCTGTTTCTATCGGTATCTACTTCTGCTATTCTAGTGTTTAATGTTTATGTGCTTCAGTTTAAGGTCGTCAAGTGGATTAATTTATATAATGTGTTAACAACTTATTCAACCCCCCTCTTAGTTTCTCACTGGTTATCCTAGCAATTGGTATCACAACTTTGTTCCTCCTTTGTAGAAGTTTAACCACTTGAAGTAGATCCTATGGTAGCTAATCCATTGGCAACTATTTTCTGAAGAGAAAATCCTAAGCTTGATGGAACAAATTATGGGATATGGAAAATATGAATGGAGACTCATCTTAGATATCTTGGAAAGGATATTTGGGAGATGACTAATAAATGGTACACACCTTATGATCCAACATTTGGAAATCCTACTCGTGCAAACTTGGATAAAAATATTGAGAATGATTGCAAAGTTAGAGAAGCCCTACTGTGTGCACTTACTGATCAACAGATCATGGGGTTGACTGATAAATCTTCTGCAAAGGTTATGTAGGATAAATTGCAAACACTGATGAAGGTGACCCTACTATCAAAATTTCTAAACTTGATGGTTATTGGGTGAGATATGAGAACCTAAAGATGGATGACAATGGAAAAATTGCTACATTTATGGAAAGAGTAAATGAGATTGTCATGGGAATTCAATGTTGTGGAGGATCTCTGACTGAAGATGAAATAGTTTCCAAAGTTTTGAGAGCCCTTCCACCGGCTTACAAGATGAATGCAACTGAAATTAATGAATTGAGAACAATGACAAACACCTCAGTTAATAGAGACATTCTAATTGGGAAGTTATCTGCTTTTGAGCTTGAAGAATTTGGACCTTCTGGAGCTACAAAATTTGAACCTGCTTTTCATGCATCATCACCACCTACTAGCAAGAATAATTGCAAAGCACTATATGCAAAAGAACTGGAAGATATGAGGAAAGATGATGAAGAATTTGAGCAACTTGAAGCCTTATTTTCTAGAAGAGTACCTAAAGGACCAATATGAAGTAAGTATGAATGAAAAAATCCTTTTAAATGTTTTGCATATAATAAGATTGGTCATTTTTCATCTAGATGTCCTAAAAAGGAATGCAAGATTTGAAGAAAGAGTTAAGAATTCATTCAAGCCTAATCAGAACAGATATAGATTCAAGAGAAACAAACAAGCTATATAGTAGATGAGGAAGGAGTAACTGATGACTCTTTGGATGAACCAATAGAAGACTTTGCTAGTGGGTTCAACAATGGAAATGAATGGGTTTTCTATGCTCGAAAGGAAGATGAACTAGAACCGGCTATCAAAAATGAAGCAAAGGCCCTGGAAGCAAAATTTGAAGACAAGGATGAATGGGTAGTTGATAGTGGATGCTCACATCATATGACTGGAGATAAAAGAAATTTTTGTCCCTGCATGAATACAATGGTGGTCAAGTAAGAATTGGAGATGACAAAGCATCTATGATCAAAGGTAGAGGTACTATTTCTCTGGATGTTAAGCATAATATTGATAATGTCTATTATGTAGAAGGCTTAAAGCATAATCTTTTGAATGTTGGTGGATTGGTGGACAAGGGATTCCAACTTCAATTCAACAATAGAAAATGCAAAATCATTAATAAGATTGGTTTGGATACCTCTATCGGTACTCAAACTGGAGGTAATATCTTTCACCCGAACATTGGTAATAAGACATGTTTGATTGCTCATATTGATGAGATTTGGCTATGGCATAAGAGGTTGTGTCATGTTAATTTTGATTGCATTGTCAAGATCAGTTCAACAAAGGCAGTTAGATATATACCTAAGATTATGAAGCCTCATAATACGATATGTAAGGAATGCCAATTGGGAAAGCAATTTAGAACTTCTTTTAAAAGAATACAAGATAAATCTAATGATGTTCTTAATTTTATTTATATTGACTTATGTGGTCCAACAAGTACTAGAATCTTTCAAAGTGATAGGTACTCCATTCTAATGATTGATGATTATTCTAGAGTGATGTGGGTTACTTTTATTAGGGAGAAGTCTGAAGCTTTTGAGAAATTCAAGATCTTTAAAGAAAAAGTAGAAACTGAAACTGGACTAAAAATCAAAATGTCTAAGATTAGATCAAGGAGGTGAGTTCACTTCTCATGAATTTAATAGTTACTATGAGACAAATGGAATTCAGAGATAGTCGTTTGCACCTAGGACTCAACAAAATGGAGTAGTGGAAATGAAGAACAAAACCATTTTGGATATAGCAAGAACCATGATGATGGAAGCAAAATTGCCTCACATCTACTGGAGAGAGGCAATGAGTACACCAGTCTACACATTCAACAGTTCATATCAAAGGTGAAACCAATAAGACTCCTTATGAATTATGGTTTGGACATACACCTACTGTTAAATATTTCAAAAAATTTGGAAGTAAATGTTATATCAAAAGGGATGATTCAATTGGGAAGTTTGATCCTAGATGTGATGAAGGAATATTTCTTGGATATTCTAATAAAAGAAATCATATAGATGTTATAAAAAAATATTGCAAAAAATTGTGGAGAGAGCAAATGTGAAAGTGGATGGGAAATACATAAATCAATCTATATCATATGACAGGGAACCAACAATACCTCAACTGGTAGAGGACATTGAGATAGTTACACCGGTACAATAAGAAAACTCAACCATGACTGATGATCATATTAGTGAACTTGAAGTTCAGAAGACTCCAAGGTATGTAAGATTAAATCATTATGAAGATCAAATCATTGGAGATTAGAACAAGGGAGTAATGAGAAGAAGAAGAAGACTAGAAAATGAAGAGGCATTTCTTATTTCTCAAGTTGAACCGACATCTATTATTGAATCTTGTAAAGATAAACATTGGTTAAAGGCTATGGAAGATGAGCTAGATTAGATAGAGAAGAATGAGACTTGGACTTTAGTTTCCCGACCTAAAAAATAAGATTGTTATTGGAATTAAATGGGTTTTTAGAAATAAACTAAATGAGGATGGCCAAGTTATAAGAAACAAGGCTAGATTGGTTTGTAAAGGATATTCTCAAAAGGAAGGAATTGATTATGGTGAGACATTCTCACTTGTAGTTAGAATTGAAGCTATTAGACTATTTCTTGCCTATGCAACGTATAAGAACTACAAGGTCTATCAGATGGATGTTAAATGTGCATTTTTGAATGGTGAACTTGAAGAAGAGCTATACATTGAGAAACCTAATGGTTTTTCACTAACAAATGACAAGGATATGGTTTGTAGGTTAAAGAAAGCATTATATGGATTGAAACAGGCTCCTAGAGCCTGGTATGCAAGGTTGGATAAATATCTTTTAAAGCTTGGTTTTAATAAAGGCAGTGCTGAAAATAATTTATATTACAAGATAATTGATGATGACATTCTAATTATTGAAGTATTTTTTGATGATATCATTTTTGGAGGAGAAGATAAATTGTGCATGGAATTTGCTAACAATATGAAGAATGAATTTGAAATGTCCATGATTGGTGAAATGAAAATTTTCTTAGGTTTTCAGATTACTCAAACTGACAAAGGAATCTTTATTTGTCAAACAAAGTATCTAAGGGAATTGTTGAAGAAGTTTGGTATGAATAATTCCAACCCAGTAAGTACTCCTATGGTGACAAGTGAGAAATTATCTATCAAAGATACATCTGCACTGGTAAATTCAACAAGGTATAAGTCTATGATTGGTGGCTTGTTATATCTAACCGATGACAGGAAGAGCACTTCTAGTGGAGTTTTCTTTCTTGGAAAGAAAATAGTTTCATGGATTAGCAAAAAATAGTCACACATTTCTTTATCTACTGTAGAAGCTGAATATGTTGCAGTAGCAACTAATTGTACACAAGTCTTGTGGATTAAGCAAATATTGAAGTATATCAAGGTAAATTATAGTGAAATGGTAGTTATCTAGTGTGAAAACTTTGCAGCTATTGAGATGTCTAAGAATCCAGTATTTCACTCTAAGACTAAACATATATCAATAAAGTATAACTTTCTGAAGGACAAGGTAGAAGAAAAGGAAGTCAAATTGGTTTATGTGAACAATAAAGAACATATTGCAGATATATTCACTAAACCACTCTAAAGAATCATTTCAATACTTGAGAGACAGGTTAGGGGTATCTACCCCTTCGACAGAGACTTAGCTGATTGTGCTGTGCATAATTTCGGTATGGATCAACAACTCTATCCTTTCCTCTGGATTGATGTAGTGGTGCTACTACAAAGGGGGAGTAGTCAACTTTGAGATTCATAGAATTTTGATATCTATGTCATATCTCTGGCATTGATGTCAAAGGGGGAGAGATATTGATGTGAAAAAGAAAACTAAAGGAGCTTTTTTTTAGAGCTATACAAATATATTATTCAAAGGGGGAGTTTGTTGGTTGTCTTCCATTGGGGGAGACTTTCTTGGCATTTCTTGGTACTTAGATTTTTTTCACATCTAGTGTTTCCATTAATGCCAAAGGGGGAGATTGTTGGAAATATGTTTTGCATTGATATTTTCTCACTGATTTCAACACTAGCAATTATGGTTGGTTATCGACAGATAGGTTTTGGTTACTGGTACAAGATCTAGTGTTACTGGAATAAGAGACTATCTACTGGACAATTTTGACATGTTTGGGTCAATGGAATATGGTTGGTTCTATGTGTTACATGCTTCTGGATCATGTCTTGGTCAGTTGGTATTGACTTGGTGATCAAATGCTATCATACAATCTAGTAAACCCTTACTGGCTTAGTTTTAAGGTTTTAACGATATAAATTTTATTGAGAATCTTTGACATGATGCATAAGTGGTGTTATGTGGTATGGTTGCATTGTATTGATTATCTATTACATTGTTGAGTTGCATTGTTTACCGGTATCTGTTTCTACCAGTATCTGTTTCTGCTATTCTAGTATTTAATGTTTGTGTGCTCCTGTTTGAGGTTGTAAAGTGGATTAATTGATATAATCTATTAACAACTAATTCACCACCCCCCCTCTCATTTGTTCACCAGTTATCCTAAGAAAGTGTCAAAAAACTTAGTACATACATCATATGCATCTTTAAAATCATTATCCTCCTTGTACATGGCTATAAGAAAATCAACACCAACACTTTGAAATTGAATTTCTTGGATAGTGAGGGTTCTCCTACTCAAAGCATCTACAACCTTATTACACACATCCTTCTTGTTCTTGATGGTAAAGGTGTAAAGTTGGAGTTGTTCAACCCACTTGATTTACCTTTGGTTTAACTTCTATTGCCCATTAAGAAAACTCAATGGATGGTTATTAGTATGAACAATAAACTCCTTTAGAAGAAGATAATGGGGCCATGTTGTGAGTGATTTCACCATGGAATAGAGCTCCAAATCATAGGTTGAATACCTTTGTCTAGCCTAATTTAACTTCTCTGAAAAGAATGCCACCAGATGTCCTTCTTGACTAAGGATTGCACCTATTGCCTCCTTGCTTGCATCACATTCAACTATAAAAAGTTGATAAAAATTAGGGAGCCTCAAGGTGAGAATTTTTGCAACCTTCTTCTTCAAAATATCAAAGCTTTGGGATGTTGTCTCTATCCATTTAAGTTTGTATTTGATTTCTCCTTTTATGGTGTCAAGTATAGGAGCACAAACATGACTAAAACCCTTGATGAATTTCTTATAAAAAGTAGCCAACCCATGAAAGCTCCTACCATCACCTACTATCCTAGGTGTAGGCTAATTTATAATAGAATCAACCTTAGAAATATCCATTTTCAAACATCCATTACAAACTACAAAGCCTAGATACACCAACTCAGTTTTCATGAATTCACATTTTTGTAGATTGATTACCAATTTATCCTCATGAAGCTTCCTCAAAACTTGATCCAAATGCTTCAAATTCTCCCCCTTGGACCCGCTAAACACCAAGATGTCATCAAGATAAACAATAACAAATTTTCCAATAAATAATTCCAATACCTCATTCATGAGGCGCATAAATGCCTCCATCCACTCATATAAGCCCTCATTGGTTTTAAAGGCTTTCTTCCACTCATCAGAAAGTCTGATTTTGATCTGATGGTAACCTAACTTTAAATCAATCTTTGAAAAATAGCATGACCTCCAAGATAGTCCATTAGGTCTTCAATCCTAGGCATAGCAAACCAATACCTAATTGTGATCTTGTTGATGGCTCTAGAATCAGTGCACATCATCCATGTTCCATCTTTTTTGGGTGTCAACATAATGGGTACAACAAATGGGCTAAAACTCTTCCTAATCAACCCCTTATCTAAAAGTTCTTGCACTTGTCTATTTATCTCCTCATTCTGACTAGGAGTCATCTTGTAGGAAGCTTTATTAGGAAAGGTCACACCAGAGATTAGATCAATTTGATGACTAATTTCTCTGATGGGAGGAAAGTTATCAAGTATATCTCTGGCCACAACTCCCTTATATATATCCAACATGGCTTGCACTTCACTAGGAGTCTTTCCCTTCTCACCATTTCTGTTCTTGGACTCATATTTTGGTTGTAAAACTAAAGCATAGACTTGGGTTTCTTCTTACTTGAGGACCTCTAAAAAGTCCTTTCCACTAAAAAACATGACATTTGGACTAACAATCTTCTCTTCCCCTTGATTAGGTAAAGGATCCATCCTAAACTGTCTACCATTCTTGGTAATGACATACACATTCTTCTCCCCATCATGTTGTGCTTTCACATCATACTGCCAAGGGCAACCTAACAATAGGTGACAAGCATCCATAGGAAGGTTATCACACAATATCCTTTCCTTATAGTCTCCCATTTCAAAATCCACCCAAGTTTTTTCATCTACTACTACATGCTACCCCTTGTTAAGCCAAAACACTCTATAAGGACTCACATGTGGTAACCTTTTCAATTTTAACTTTTCTACCATTTCTCAAGCAACAATATTCTTTGTGGATCTATAATCTACAATCACCTTGCAAACCTTATCATGAGACTTACAAGTAGTTTTGAAGAATGACTTTCTTTGTGGTGGGTCTTTGCATTAGGGTACCTTCAACAATTTCCTCCTTAGCATGAGGCATTCTCCATCCAAGGTGGGACCCACATTTCCCATGAGTGAATTGAGACTTAGTCCATCATCTTCTTGCACAAGTTGAGTCCTTTCTGGTTCATGTGAACTAGAAGCTTTCTTCGGGAATCTACTCATGTTGTGACCCACTTGGTTGCAATTGTAACATTTACCAGTGAAATAACCAAGCCATGTGCCTTGGTTTTCTTTCCAACCCCTACCAAAAGGTCTTCTTCCTCCTCTAAAGCCTCCACTCTTATTGTTGAAATCTCCATTGGACTCTTGTTGGTTAGTTTCCCCATCTCTAAAAGGGGTATTCCTTTCGCCATAGCCACCTCTCCCTCTAAAATTCCTACCTCCCCTTCCTCTATTGTTTTGTTCTCCTCTTATCCTTATCTTATCTTCCACCCTTAATTCCAATTGGAAGAATTTGTTTATAGTGTTTGGAGCTATGATGTTGATCCCATCATGGAGGTTTTGTCTTAACCCATTCAAGTATCTAGCCACCTTCTCTGCCTCTTCTTCATGCTTCTTGGACCTAAGACTTAGTTTATGAAATTATTCAGTACATCCATTCACATCCAACTCCCTCTATCTAATATTTTGCAGCTTCTTATCCATTTGAACCTCATAGTCTATTGGTAGGAATTGGTCTTTGATTTTTCTCTTCATCCTCTCAAAAGAGGATATATTCTTCTTCCCTATGTTCACCCTTTCTTCTTGCAACATTGTCCACCATAACAAGGCAGACCCCTTGAGTCTAGACTTTTCCAAACTCACTCTTTTCTCCTTTAGGACCTCTTTGTACTCAAAGTTGTTATTGTGTGCTTCTATCTATTCAAGCACCTCTTCTCCATTCATTGATTTCCGCATTGTCCATATTCATTGATTTCAAAGCATCCAAGAACATCTTTTGATCAGGTGCCATATTTTGAGGGATGGCCTCATGCTCCTCATTGTCCTCTTCTGATGAACATCATCACAATTATTTTCCTTTCCCTTCGATAGTCCGATCTCTTTGAGTTTTTGTTCAAGCAACTCCTTTACCATCTTCTTGATGGCCTCTGGGTTCATTTCCTTAGGAGGCATTATAGCAACTTCTTCTCCAAATTATGTGTTTGACATACACTATTCCACCCTTGGTATTCCTCTGATACTAATATGATGCAGAGGGTTTAGGTTGTTATACCACTTGTTTGGTTTCTTCTCTAAAGGGTCTCCACTTCGTATCATCCAATGGACCAATATCTTCAACCTTCCCAAGGTTTCAAGAGCTTTCTCTAGATCCTTCCAAATAATCTCTCCACTTAAGGCAACTCACCACTAACATGGAGTCTCCTACTCTTAAGGTTTCAACCCTTCAACCAAGGACACCTAACAAGTCCAAACCCCAAGCAACATGATCTTTACTCAAATGGTGGAATATAACCTATGTGAGTGTTTTCACATGAGTTATATGGTATTTTTATTTATTTTGACCCCTTTTATGGGTGTTTACTAGCCCTTTGTATCTTTTTTACCTTTTGGACCTAGGAAATTGGGCTACAAGAAATTAACCCTCCATTTCAAATTTTCCCACTTTACCTCATAAAATAGTTGAACAACCCCCTAAAAAAATTGATATTCGGGTACCCTTTTGGGCATTGTACAAGATTTTAAACTTTTGCATCTGGGTTTTAATTACAGATGGTCAAACCTTAATGACCCTATTTAGCCTCTTCTAGCCGGTATTGGAAATTAGGCCTTCAAAAGCTTCACCAATCAAAAAGGAAGGAAGTATTAATGCTTGAAAGGGATCTCCACATGTCCAAGGGTACTTTTCATGCCAATTTTGACCATCATTCAATCTACTTCCCAAGGTTTCCACCCAGTTCTTCTGCTGCGCAGGCTTGCCAAATGAGCGATGTCAAGCCTAGGGTATCATCTTAAGAAGGGAAAATGGAACTTCCTATCTCCAGAACCACTAGGAACATTTAGTATACATCTCAAATCAACATCCCCCAATTTATCAGACTGATCTCATAGAGAAACGTTGATTTGTGTCATTGTTTGCATCCAAACCCTCGTTTTGAGGGTTTTCTCAGGCTAGTGGGAAAGAAAATGCAGTTGCTTCTAAACCCAAAGGCCTAAAGACCTTAGATCAACTCTAAATGGAAGGTGAAATTCTGCAACAACTTATGAAATGTTTATTTTATGCCCACCATTTATACAAAATTATGCAAGAATAGAAAACTTGTGAAGAATGTAGGAAATTGCAATAACAGTTTGTTTTAAAGACAAGAATTTCATTCAATATCATCTCTAACCAGTTGGCATCATTCCAATAAGCTTATATCACACCAAGGAACTCCTCCAACCATCCCTAATTTATACAATCAACCAAGTAACCATTGGGATAAACATATTTCAAAATATTTCAAGAAAAGTTGCTTAAGACAATAATGCAACTTTTGTCCACTTGATACAATTTGGTCTTGTCTTCACACCAAAGGTCATGAATGAACACACCACACATTTTAGCCCCCTAAAATCTAAAATAAAATATAAAATTACCATACAAGGCCTTTGACGTAGTTGACACACCTTAGGGGCCTCAGACCTTATTACATTGTCTAGACCTAATCAATAGGACTTCAAACACACATCAGACATTCTATTATGTAGAATAACCATAAATCAAAATGGTGTAGACACATGTAGCATTTTTCACTGTCTCTTTGAATCCCTCAATCTTGCTGCATATAAGGCTTTTTGACTACCCATCTTGAGATAATCCTATACAAGAGATTTGACGCAATCTTCCTGTCTTTTGATCATAAAATTCATGTTTCCTAGTTCCATGCACTTTGATTTCCCTCATGTCAATATTTTCAATCTTATCCATTGATTTATACAACATCTATCACTGCTCACAAAAAATCGATGCTAACACATGTCATTCCTTTTGACCTTTCTTTGAGTTCACTTGTACCTGCGATATTTCTTTCTTCTATATAAAATTAGAAAAAGTCATCCTGTTTGTCTCGCCACGTGTCGAACTAACATGTCAGACACCCTTTTCATCAGCTGATAGAGAACTTGTCCTCTTTTACTTGGAGCTCATTGAAATGAAGAAAACATCCCCAACAAGTGCCAAGTGCCTTTGATATATCTACAAGCAGTCTCCTTAGATAGTCATTTAATTAGAGGTAAGAAGTTCACCGAGTACTGATATCTTAATCTTTAGTGCCACCACTTAGGACTTGATAGAATAAGAAAATCTCCTTCATCATGTGTCAAGTTCCTTTTTGAAATGTTAGTTACCTGCCACATCGGACAACAACTCAAAAATACATGAGGAACACCTAAAAAATGGGGCCATATTTAAAAAAAATTTAAAACACATACTTTGATTTTAGTTCCTAAGACATCATGCGAGAGGGGATAAGGTAAATTAATCATTCAAGTGATTGGTTGAGGAAAATGAGATTAGGAACTAGGGGTAGGTTTCCAATGATAAAAATTCCCATGGAAGAGTGACTTAAATAATAGGTGACTAAAACAAAAGATTGATAACAAAAAATAACATGCCCACAAAAGGGACATTTAAATTATTTCTCAAATATAGTTTTGATTCCCTTTTGGTGCTTCAAAATTTCCTAAAAAGTCTTGAAGGTGTTGGTAGTAGCTCTACTTGGGGATGTATGCCCCTTGTGGGCATAATAAGGATCAATGTTTCTAGTTGAAGAAAACCAAGTACCAATTCCATTGGGTAATTTATTCAATCATAAACAAAAGTCAAATCCGTTCATCCATTTGTGGCCCTAGGCACCCCAAAAGGAAACCAACATCTTCCTTTGTCAAAGACTTGATTCTTATCACATAACAATTCACTCCATCTAATAATGTTTCTAAAAATAATCTGATCATAAAATATGCTATTGATACCGTAAATCCTTCCTTTCCCATTATGGTTATTTTATTTGTCATAGTCATTAATGCAATCACATTCAATTGCATTGTTTGTTTCATTGTTTTTTTATGAAACATATGGAGAAATATTGCCACATGTTGATCAAAAAATCATTAGGCACATGAAAGGAGAAACATTCATATGCTGATTCATTTTGTATTGACATTATATCACATGTATAAAATTTCACCTATTTCTTTTGTATTTGCCAAATGGAACATGCTCTGATCATTATTATTTATATCCCATGTAAACCTCTCTAATTCAGGTTCATAGATAGAATCTGGTTCAATTGTGATGGTATGGTCAAAGTCCACACAAACAACCTTCAAAACTGGTAAGAGCATATCTAGAAATGAGTCTTTTACATTATAATTGTATTCCTTTCCATATTCATTTCTTGTTAGGTCCATATCAACACAAGACTCGGTTTCCAATCTCTCCACTCCATCATTGTCATACAACTATGCAACCTTCATTATTTCCATGTTATGAGGTCCTTCTGAATCAACCAAGAAATAATCATATCCTGAACAATTTAATTCACTCATATCTAAGAATCCATCATCTGAAAATATTTCAGTCATTGAAACTTTTGAGAGAGATTGACATTTATTCCTAATTTGTTTTATCAATATGCATACTTGGATCAATCAAAACTGAAATGAAACTATCATACTCTTTTGTATCAATATCATCTTCGCTTACTCTAAATAGTTCCATTTCAATCTTAATTAAGTCACTAGATATGGAAAAATGGTTGTCAACTAAATTAACCCTATGAGGGGATTCTTCATTTTCAGACTCACGATTATTATTACGGTCATTACCATCTTTAGAGGCTACGGTTCTTTCTATAATCTTTCATACAAAATATTTTGAGCATCAGGGTGGCAAAGGATACTACCACAAAAAGGTGTGTCAACAAACTTGAAAACATTGTAATCATAATCATCTAGAACTTCAACATTTGTATACATATGATCAATGTTATTATACCTTTGTTCACTTGCCAATAGATGCACTTCTTCATTATCGTCAACATCTTCCAAGCCTTCACTTGGGTTATTTTCATCAAAAAGTTGCTCTCAAACTTTTTTTAATATAAGACCTTCATTATTTACAACCTTTTCTTCCTCTTTGTCAATCAATCTCTAGAAACATGGTTTTGTATCAAAAATAATAATATGTGGCTCAACTTGATTCATTGTGGTAGAAAATAATTAATAAGGGGTATTGAATTCTTGTAATCTGAGACAAATATTTAAGGAACATATTTGTTTGATGGCTTCTCATATGTACTTGGTTCTGAAACATGAGCCATGACTACTAACTGGGGCATGTTTACTTTATTCAAGTTTGCTTTGTCATCCAGTAATTCTAGCATCACCTCTTGACAAATGTTACAATTAGTTTGACATGTACTAATACTTGATGGAACAAATTGGTGACTAGAATGAAAATTATTTGCAATCTCTGATCCTCTACATACATCACCACAAACAAGTACATCAGAGCCATTATTTTTATAGCTATGAAATTTCACCAATCCATATTTCATCATTCCTTCAATATCCATTGCCATCTGGAAAGCTTGATGCAAAAATTGTGGTTCTTTGTTTCTCAATATGTAACTCATCTTCTTGTCAAAGGAACCCAAATACACAATTCATTCCATTACATTTTGAGGCCTATAGCTATTATGAATTTTTTTTAACATTTTTTGAATTTGGGGTTAAATTCAGGCATTGATTCATCATCTCTAAGATGAACTTTCGTGAAATTGCTAAATATTGAGGATACACAAATCCTCTCACAAAATTTCTCACTAAAGACTGAGTTGAACCTTTCTTGTGTGGTAATTGAACTTGAGAACAAGTCTAGTAACCATTCTACGATATTATCCTTTAAGAGTTGTATAAACAATCTCATAATAACATCTCCATGCTCGATTTCATAATCATTTATCAATTGATTGAATATTTGAAGGTTCTTGTTTGATTCAAACTTTTGACCACTAAACTTTGGTACTTTATTTCTAATTTCAGTTGGTATGAGATTTGGGAAGCTACGAATATCTCTAATATCTATAGCGTTGTACCTCAGAATATTAAAATTACTTCTCAAGCTACATGGCTGAGGCTTATTACATGGTATGATCACATCTAGACCCATACACAAATGCTTATTCTGGAAATACATTCTAATAATTATTCTTTTTCAAACTCCTTACAACAAAAAATCTTACAACTACATAGTAAATAAATTTTAATAGCACAATGATAAGATTTCTTTCAATGATCATAAAAGTGAAGAATATACATATTTCTTCATACAATACTGTGAATTCAGAAGATAACTAAGAGGTATATATAAATTATCACAATAGTTCCCCTTCCTTAGTGCTTTCTTTCACCCAATAGGGAACTTTGTTTATTCATTAAAATATTAAGAAATACTTGGAGTATTATAATAGCTGCTAGATATATGTCTAAAAGCTTTATAGATTTGGAGATTTCTTTCTCAACTTCACGAGGTTCTTTACTCAAAGTAGCCACCTCTTTGATAGAGGAAAAATTTCAAACAACAAGAAACCATTTGAAACAGATCTTCATTTTGGGTTTTTATCCATCAGCAGAATAACACAATCTTTTTCAAATTGGTTGTAATGAAACTTTCTCCAAGCCAAAAATCCTAGATCTGAAATAAATTTCAGATTCCAAATATCTCTCGACTCTTTACCCACAAGATTTTTAACATTGTGTCCCCAATAGAGTAGCCATTTCTATCAATGACTATTCCTGCTACCACCAACCCTAAGGAGAATCAATACTCCTAGGTTATGGGACTATGAACCTATAGTACTCAATTCACACTATCATCAAGCTAAAGACAAAAAAACATAACCCAGCAAGGCTACAATGAGGCTTCTTCACTTCAAGTTCCACAAAACTCAGGAGGGTATTCCTTACCTTGAAATATTATAAATTTTACCAATGAATCTTTACACATTAGCTACATGTGTTCGAAATTTTGAATTGATTATGTGTTGCATTGATGTTTTGTCATTGATGGAAAAACTGGTTGTTTTGGTTGTTTACCTATTTATGATTGGTTCACGTAGAGTGGTTGATTATGATATTGATTTAGTAGGATCCAGTATGATTTGGTTTGTGGAACTAGTTTGGATTAGTCATTCATGCTATTCAGATGTGTCTCACGATCAGTTGGTTTGGGATTTGATGACTCCAAAGTTATCATTTAATCTAGTAAGCCTTTTGGTCATTGTTAAGGGTTTTACCGACAGAGCTTTGTTGAAGATATTTTTATGCACGTGATAAGTGGTATTGGTAGGGATTTGAGATAGATTTGAGGATGTTTTTGGTTATCTTGTTTGTGTTCTAGTTCATCGATGATGTTGGATTTGGTTTATGATGACCTATTTTTGGTCTGACGTTATCTAGGCTATAGACTGGTTTTTGTAACATGTTGGAGGATGTTCTTGTATGCGGGAAAAGCGGGTCGATAGAACTCAATATGTGAAAATATTCCAAAAGACTTGTCCACACACACACACAGGACTTCTTGGTGCAAGAGATGGAGTAATGAAGTATTACTCAGCCTCCCAAGGTGGGTCTTATGGTTCTCTATCTTACAATGTGCCTCAAACCAATGTTTTTGCTCTCAGATCACTGAGCAAAATGGTTTAGGGATGGCAAATGCAAGAACGAGGGATGCTTTGATAGATTTTTAGAATGAAATGCATTCTAAGCTATTCATGATCTTAGAAATGCAATAAACTAGATGATAAGATGACAAGGTTAGTATGAGTACTATCCTAACATGATATATTTAGTCTATGATTGAGCTAAATGATAAAGAAAATATTCTAAACATGCATATTTAGACTAATTCCTGATTTAAAAATGGCTAAAATGATGAGCATAAAAATGATATATGAAAGCTTGAATGTATTTGAGCATAAGTATGATACTACAAATTTGGAGGATCTATCTGTAAAAAATGGAGGAATGAGAGCTCTAATTATAGCAAAAATAGGGCAATGGATGGTTAGGATTGAAAGGTTTAATCAAGGGCCAAGCTTGAAAGTTGGGAATCCATGTTTGCAACCTGCACCAATGAAATGGTGACAAGTGTCAACATAGGGTTGGGTTGAGAGAAGGGGTTGGAGGCATTAAATGCCTGAGAAGACCTTATGGTTATCTAGAAGGTAAGGGTCAAACCTAAATTAAGATTACCCATTGGATTAAGAGTTAATCCAAGGATAAACCCTTGTGCAAATGATTAAGAGATAATCATGGTCAAAGCATTAAAGGCTTGATGAGACCCTTGGGTTGGATGAAGGTTGAGTTAAAAGAAATTCTTTAACCATGTAAGAGGGTTTGAGTTAACCATTAATGGTTATTGAAGACTTTGGGGAATTAAGTGGTTGAAGGCTTGAAGCCTTTAATGGTTATCAAAAACTTTGAGGATTTGAGAAGTGACCTCCCTTTGCTTAGGGATGTGAAAAAGTTTAGAAGATGGTTTAGGCTAATTAGAAGCGATTAGAAGAGTGTAGAAGGGATTGGAAAGGCAAGTGGGAGATGTAGGAAAATGCAAGTGGATGGAGGGATAATAGGATTTAATTGAATTTAATGAATTTCATTCAATTTGGTTGTAATTAAATAAATTAGATTTATTTAATTTAGGATAACTATTTAATTAAATTTGAATTTAATTAAAAGTGGATAGGGGGAATTTAATTGAATAAAATGATTTATTCATTAAATGGGTATAGTGAATTTAATTTAAATAAACTGAATAATTTACTTAATTAAATAGAGGAATGCGGGTAATTTAATTAAATTGGATTTAATTAAATAGAGAAATGGACATAAAATATTCATTTAGGAATATGGTCATTTTTATACGTCTACATTTTGCCCCTCTTTGAAGTGACGTGTGTGCACATGTTATTTCAAAGAAAATGATGCATTATCATGATTTATGATCAAATGCCATTTATGTGTCGCTCTTTTGATTTGCAAGTTGTGCCCCAGATTTGATTTGTTGTGTGATGCCCCAGACTCAATTTTTGATGGTGATGCCCCCTCGGGAGATGAATCAATATTTTGAAAATTTTTGATTTGATTGGATGAGTTGTGTGTGATGCGTAGGATTTCGTCTATGCGAAATGTGTGCAAATTGATTCATCTCCTGATAAGTTACAAATTTTAGGGTATAAGGGAGACCGCGACCATATTATAGGTCCATTTGGCTAACCCTAATTTCATTTTCCTCCTATAAAAAGGGGAAAAGAATTTTGATTTGATTCATTTGTGCCTTGTTGACTTTGGAGAAAGAGAATTTGGTCTGAAGAGAAAATGCCTGTTCCATATTCCAGACACCGTTTCGAGCGCGTTCGGAGGTACCGGAGACCTATAGTGTATGGACCACCAGTAAGTCAACATTTTTGACCCTCTTTTGATTTCTGATTTGGTCGTTTTTAGTCATTTTTTTATTTTTAAAACTCGGTTTGAGCATTTTAGCACGTCAAAGTCATAGATTAGCGCATACAAAGTTTTAAGTAGCGCATCAAGTCAATTTTTAGGGTCGCGTCCGAAATAAAATAGGGTAGCGCATAGGAAATATAGGTTAGCGCATAGACGTAGAATAGCACATGGTGATAGTCGGGTAGCACATCAGGTCAACAGGTTAGCACGTAGTGTTAACCTAGTGCATAGGAGCCGCAAAGGTTCGCATGGGTAAGGGGGTTTAGCGCGTATGGTTAACCCAGCGCATAGGGTCAAACAGGTAGTGCCAAGGAGGTATAAATTAGCCCGTGGGTAGGGTTTAGCCCATAGGGTAGGTTAGGTGGCACATGGGGGGAAAGATTTAGTGCGTAGAGTCAGTCTAGTGCATAGGGTAAATAGATTAGCGCATAGGAAAAACAGCCTAGCGCGTGGGTGAATTTTAGCGCAGCGGGAGTCTGTTTTAGTGCATCTAAAAAAAATTTTGCAAGATGAGGTGTTTTGTAAATTTGTTGTGTTGTGCTGTCATGATTTTATGGATTTGTCCAATATGAGTGTCGATATAACTTGTTTTGATTTGCGATATTTCAAGTTATGTATAGATATCAATGTGGTGTTTTGATCAAAATATGATTTATTTGCGTACCCTGTTTCAAGTTCAATGTGTGAAGCCTGATTTGTGTTACAAGCTGATATGGGTTGGAAACTTGAGTTGTGTTACAAGCTGATATGGGTGGGAAACCTGAGTTGTTTTACAAGTTTATGTGATTTTGGAGACTTGAGTTGTGTTACAAGTTTTGATATGGTTTATGAGAACTTGAGTTGTTTTACAAGTTGATATGATAGGATTTTGAACTTGATGTAGATGAGCAAATTGTTTCATGTTGTTGATGTGAGTTTGATTTTGATATCATTGTTTTGATGTGGAAACTGATATTCGATTTGTTGTGCTTGTGGACAGGAGCGATTAGGTGTGGTTCAGTCACGAGAGAGATTTTTGAGACCATGGTCATTGATACCGTGGTTGACCCAGGCTGATCTGGATATCATTGAGAGATGTGGGTTGACCCCCTTATTAGATATGCCTTGGTTCACTATGAACTGAGGGCTACTGACAACATTGGTAGAGAGGTGGCATAGCGATACGAACACCTTTCATTTTGCTACTGGAGAGATGACAGTCACACCAGAGGACTGTTACAGGATCCTGCAGATTCCCGTAGTAGGTGCACTACTACCATATGAGCAGTCGGAGGAGGGTGGTATAGAGGCACTGCGTCGTATCTTCCATGACGAGACAGTCTATGGTTATGAGATCCTATAGCAGGAGTTTTTAGACCTAGATTATGCACCATTGCCATCTGTACTAGCAGGGTTTATTGGTGGATTCCTTTGTCCTGATCGCAGGTCAAAGGGATTATCTATGGGATGGGGGCTGGTATTGGAGGAGATGGTCACACAGGGCTGGAGGTTTTCATGGGGATCAGCTATGCTGGCCCATCTGTACAGGGGCTTACATGAGGTGGTATACCTTGGTTATGGCAGTTTGTCAGCTGGCGTGACATTGTTACAGGTATGGTGCTGGGAGCACATTCTAGCGGTGAGGCCACTAGAAGACAAAGATAGGCCCATTAGAGTGGCATATGCCTATGGGTACAGGGGTCTAGTTGTCCAGCGCAAGCTGGGCAAACTAGAGCATTGGAGAAGAGTACTCGATGATATTGATACGGTTGCATGGTGACCGTATACAAGATGCGAGGTGTGGGTGGAGGATGGGCTGGATATGCCCTTTGTCTTTATGACTAGATACTTGATCGGGAGGACCCCTTTTGTTATAGAGAGGTTTGTGGTGACCTGAGTTTTGAGAGAGTTTGGGTGCCAGTAGGGTATTCCGCAGGGAGCTTGCCTATATGCATGGTGGCGACAGGATGTAGCTAATTGGGGTCCGACCATTGATAGTGCAGTGGCATGATCGATGAGTTTGCTAGATTGTTTGTTGTGCGGGCGGTGGCCAGGGTATCTGATCCAGAGGAGATGAGGCCAGCTTTTGATTCTGATGATGAGGAGGGAGAGGGAGATGATGATGATGGAGAGGATAGAGGAGGAGGATGAGGGAGAGGAGCTAGAGGGAGGCGGGGAGGTAGAGGGAGGAGAGGAGATCAGGGTGTGGAGAGAGCGGTGAGACAAGGGGTGATAGACAGGGGGAGAGGTGGATTAGTGATTGGAGCTGGTGGAGAGGGAAGAGCAGGGGAGGTGCTAGCTGCAATGGGGGGCACTGATAAGGCAAGGCGACCAACGCAGAGGAGGAGGATGAATGTGCTCCCACCTCCAGCATTGAGGACAGGCAGAGTAGGAGGAGTTGCCCTTGCACAGGTACGACTATGGGTTTGGGTCCCTACACATGTCGAGGATGCTCAGATTTGGACCCTATAGGTGACTGTATAGCAGCTGCAGGCACAGGTTTTGACATATCAGTGACAGATCATGCAATTGACTACTAAGCAAGATACAGAGATAGAGTGGAGAGGGCGAGCAGAGGAGCTGGTATCCAGTATGTAGAGAGCAGCAGCGGGTGGACCGATGAGAGACACCCTGAGAAAGCTAGCATTGAGAGCTTAGGAGGCGAAGTACTACCAGCGGCACTATGAGGCTGCGGTACCCAGGGACCGGCGAGTACAGAGCTTTACACAGTCAAGATCCAGTCGATCTCTAGATATTGGGTCGCGATCTGAGAGTCGAGGTGTCACAGGGCCATCGAGACAGGACCCTCCTGGAGATCCAGGGGTGGGTACATCTAGAGCCAGACCATCTCCATCTGGGGATAGTCATACTTGAGAGACGGGGTCTCTGTTGTATTTTTTATTATTGTATTCTTTGTACTAGACACAGTGTTGATACATTTTGTACATTTTGATCATTTTTGAGATATATATATAGCACCATTTTCTTTGATCATGTGGTGTGTTTATATGGATGCATGTTAGGTGGGTTATTTCATTTATGTGATGATGATGCAAATGCCTAAATATATGATATAATGTATGATGTAGGATGTATGCTTTTATATGTTGTGAGATGTATGTATGATTTGATATGCTGTGAGATGTATCTTGAAAATGAGATGTATGATTTGATATGCAACGAAATGTAAAATGATATGCAAATATGTTAAATGATATGCAACTAATTGTAAAATGATATGCAACTATGTTTTTGGTAGCATTCTCATTCTATATTTTCCATCCGATATAGCCATATTTATGTGCTATCTATTTAGGTATCATCATTGAGCATTGATTTGTTTAGGATATATTGAAAATTTATACAAGCATAATGGTATAATTGAACCATAATGACCTGAGAAAAATTTACATGATATTTGATTTTGCAAGATAGCACAAGCATCAAGGTATATTTGAACCAGGATGACCTGAGTGCTTATTACGTAAACAGACAAGATTAAATCATTTGTATGCGTGAAGTGGAATCAAGCCTTCAGTGATATTCGATGTATCACGTCTCGAGGCAAGTATTCACACAATACAAGTGATCACCTCCCAGACAGAAGACTAAGAAAATATTGGAAGTTCCTTATGATCTCTAGCTTTGAAGCATTTAGTGAGAAAAGGAAGAGAATCCAATAATTTAAAAAGTTCAAAATGCAAAACTAGTCAAGATTTTTATGTGATAATGCAACATTTAGTACTTCAGAAAATCATCCATCCTTGGTATATCTGTGAATTGTTTTGTTTTGTTTTGTGATGAAGCATAGTTTTGGTTTGTTGGATGTCATGCTTCTGAGTTTTGTAAATAATTTTGATGTTTGGAATGTTTGCAAGTTTTTGAACAATTTAATGCCCCTAGTTGAGTGTGCCTCTTGATATGATCATGTATAGTGATTTTCAAGCCATGGTAGAATGTGGTAAGAGGATATATATGAATAACCCAGGATAGTGACTATGCTAAGTGTGTCTTGAATGGATATGTGCTAAGTGTCGGGCGATGGTTGATAGTGTTTTGATAGATAAAATGGTGTGGAGATAGATAGAGGAGCCATTCTTTCATAAGAGCGCTTGTTTACCAGGTTTTCAACATTTGTTTTTATTGTACTTTGTTTTTGCTTTTTCTGGATTTTTTGATTTTTTTTATTGTTTTTGGCTTTTTCCATGCACTAGGTTACTTAAGTGTAGTACTTCTTTAGATGGATGCTGTTAATTGGTTCATTGAGCACATCTCCTTCTGAAGTTGTTAGCTGATAGGCACCCGATCCATAGACTAATATGATAACATAGGGACCCAACCAGTTAGGTTCAAATTTCCCTTTCTTTTCTCGATCTTGCTGATTTCTTGGATTTTCTTTGAGGACTAGGTCACCAACTTTGAAGTTGTGGGGGATGACCTTGTGATTGTAGCTCTTGTACATGCATTGTTGATATGCTTTGAGATGAGTATAAGCATGCTGACGTCTTTCATCTAATAGTTCAAGTTCTTGGAGTCAGTTAACTCGATACTCTTCATCTAGGATGAATCCTTTCAAAGAGACTCTGAGAGATGGGATTTCTACTTCCAGGGGTAAAATGGCTTCGGATCCATATACCAATGAGTATGGTGTTGCTCCTGTAGGTGTGCGGATGCTAGTTCTGTATGCCCAAAGTGCTGGATTGAGTTGGACGTGCCAATCTTGGCCTGCATCATTCACTGTTTTCTTGAGGATTTTCAGTATTGTCTTGTTAGATGCTTCCGCTTGACCATTTCCCTGTGGGTAGTATGGTGTAGAAAACCTATGTTGGATTTTGAATTTTTCACATAGTTCTTGGACATCTTGATTTTTGAAAGGTCAACCATTATCTGTGATGATTGAACTTGGAATACCATATCTGTAGATCAGATAATTGAGGATAAAAGAGGCAATTTGTTTCCCAGTCACTGTGGTCATGGGAACTGCTTCTATCCATTTGGTAAAGTACTCTGTTGCTGTTATAATGAACTTGTGTCCATTTGAAGATGAAGGATGAATTTTGCCCACTAAGTCGAGTCCCCATTGACAAAAGGGCCAGGATGTTGTAAATGGCTACGGTTCTTGTGTTGGTGCATGTATCAGATTACCATGGATCTGGCATTTAGGACATTTCTTGGCGAAGTGATATGAGTCTTTCTCCATTGTAGGCTAGTAGTATCCCATTCTTAGAAGCTTTTTAGCAAGAGTAGTACCACTTGAATGTGTGCCACAAATACCTTCGTGAAGCTCATGTAAAGCAGGATCAGAATCATTACGATCAAGGCAACGAAGAAGAGTACCATTTAGACCTCAATGATAAAAAGTATCAGAAGTAAGGGTGTAACAGGCAGCTTGTCAGATAAAGTTACGTTTTTGGTTACGGGACTGGTCAATTGGTAAGATATTGTGCTTGAGGTAGTCGTATATCGGTCCATATAACGGAGAATCTGAACCAGTCAAGGCATAGATAACCTAGGACTCAGAGTGGTCATAGGCGGGGGAGAACAGTTGCTCTACCAGGAACTCGTAATGACTCTGTTGCTTTGGAATTTGTAGTAGTGAAGCGATAGTAGCCATTGCATCGACTGCTTTGTTGTTTAACCTTGGTATTTTCTCAAAGGTGATGTGCATAAAATACTGTTTGAAATCATCCACCATTCACTTGTAGGGTAGTAGCTTGTCATCTTTTGTCTGATAGTCGTTGTTGATTTGATGAATAACTAGTTGTGAGTCTCCATAGACCTTTAACTCTATGATTTTCCATTCTACGACCATTTTGATGCCTATTGTAGACACTCAAAATTGTCATGTCTAATTAAATAAATATTTTATTTATTTAATTATCTAAGCCTAATTCTTCTATTAATTAAATAAATTTTTATTTATTTAATTAATTCATTTATTCTCTTCTAGCCTTATTTCTCATTTAAATAAATACATTTATTTATTTAAATTATCCCTTTCCTAAATTAAATAAATATTTTATTTATTTAATTGTCCTACTTCTTCTATTAATTAAATAAATATTTATTTATTTAATTAATTCATTATCTTTTTCTACACATGACACATGTCATTCATCTCTTAATTCATACACTACCTACCTCTTTCATTATTTTGGTATTTCTTTTACCTACCCTCTAATCCTAGCCGACCTCTCTTTTTAGACCTCTCAATCTTAACCCTCCATTTCTTATTGTGTCTTCTATTTAAGGAGATGCTTTCTTCATTGTCAAACCCTAATGACATATCCTAATGACAAACCCTAATGACTAATTTTGGAGTACTTGGCTACACTACAATTCCACTTGCAACCACATTCCGTTCTTTGTTGAGCTCTTGTGCATATAAAAATCTGAGAGCAAGTATATCAAGCAAGATCAATGGAGATAGGAAGAATGGAGATCAAAACCCTATTGGACATGTGATGGTATAATCTTTGTGATTTTGAGTTATTTGCATTGTCTTAGGTAATCTTCATATGTTATGGTGGATCTTTGTTGATTGTTAGGCTAGGGTTTAGTGGTTGGATTCATTTAGCCTTTCAATATTGTTATTATTGTATCCATTTTCACCATATACATTTTGGCACGCCCGGTGGGACCCTTGTCCCTTTGCATTTAACATTTTTGTTGCAGATTTTGCATTTTTGAAGTTGCAGATCGGACGATTTCGACGACATTTTAGGTTTTTTCCGCGTCTGCGAGTGTTCGGATCGCGTTTTTGTATTTCAGAGGCGTCTGCGATATCTTGGATCGCGTCTGTGTTTTTGTCATTTTCTATTTTTTGCAGGTTTCCGAAAGTCGCGTCTGTGATTCCTAATCGCGTCTGTGTATCATCTTATCGCGTCTGTAGCAGAAAGAAGCGTCTGTGTTCTGTGGCCGCGTCTGTGAATCACAGAACCGCGTCTGTGTCGGACAGACGCGTCTGTGTCTGGTATAACAGCGTCTGTGCATTCTGTTTTGCAAATTTTTCAAGTTTTTCGATTTGGGTTTTCGGATTTTGTACTTAGGGTTTCAGATCTGGTTTATTTTCGGCTAACCTTTGCAGATCTAGCTAACCTGGTTTGTGCAGCTTGCTTTGGAGGCAAATACGTTTTTGTTGAAGGCCCCTTTTCACAAAGTCTTTTTGGGTTTTCTAAAAATTTACCTAACTTGTGTGCTTGCAGGAAGGGGTTATCATTTGAAACAATCCAAACTACTAACAATTTTGTTGCAGGGCCTTAGCTAGGGTTTTGTAATTTTTATTGTGTGCCTTGTTTTCATAGCTTAGCAAACACTTCAATTGGTGCACTAAAATTGAATCATTGTCTTTTGTGTCTTGAGCAATAGGCTCTTTTTGTTTACTCTTTAGAGGGCCTGTCTTCCCGTGTGGTCATTAGGACTACTAGTGAGAAGAGAACGACCCAAGTGGTAGCGAGGAAAACCCACCTCATCCAAACCACTATAATCAAATGTATTCATGGTGAAAACTATGAATAACGTGTGCTGATTAGTTCATACCGACACTATGTCTCCCCATAAACCCATTTGATCAAATTTATTTGATCATTTGTAGGGCGTAACCCCTACCGGTTGGGAGCCTTCTGTATTTACAGAGCTAAAAGTGCCGCATGTATGGCCACACGAGTGGATGCCCTTACTAGCACCATTTTGTTTTAGAGGCCCAAATCCTTCTAGTTGTTGGGGCAGGAGGTCGGACCTCTCGTAGCGGCCCACACACATACGGTTCTTAGTAGAGATACAAAGTTCGCCATGGGGAGTTTTCATGGGGACTGATGCTTGGTTGACCCGAGAAGTGAGTGCCGAGGGTGGAGCCAGTGAGGTCAAGCATCTAAGTATCCGCTCTGAATAGCATAGCCTCGGGGGTAAAACCCCATGTGGGATCAACAACTATTATCTTGGCCAGCCATAAGAATTGTGCTTGACTTATGATAAACATTCAAACAATCAAGACAAAACAGCAAAACATTGTGTCTTTTGTGTCTTCAAGTGTATGCAAAAACTTTTTACATCAAACAACACACTTTCTTAGAGTCATTTTGGAGTCTAAACACTAGCAAACATTGAGTCATCAACACTGTGTCCTCTTGTCACGAAAAACAGTCGAAAAATCAGATTTGGTCACAGCAAAACAAATTCACAGATAGGAAAGATTGCACTAAGGTTACTGAAACGCGTCTGTGTCTGTTCAAACCGCGTCTGTGTCGGATAAACGCGTCTGTGAAGTACAGAATAGCGTCTGTGTTTTTATCAGCGTCTGTGTTGAACAGAGACACGTCTGTGTTTGGGAATCGCGTCTGTGAAGTATACAGGCGCGTCTGTGTCCACAATTGCAAAAAAAAAAAAACTGTTACAGTCCCGGCAAACATCAACAGGAAAATCTCAGAATCACGTCTGCGTCAAATAGAGTAGCGTCTGTGTCTTAAAACCGCGTCTGTGAAGTATACAGAGGCGTCTGTGTCAGGATTTGAAAATTTTAACAGTCAAGCAAATAAAGAAAATCAGTTTCGGCATACTTGAGCTTCCTAGGTTGTCTCTTCAGGTTTAATCTAGCATTCAGCCTGTTCTAAGGTCTTACATAGTCCATCATTGCTTCATACCTCATTTTACATTCATACTTGTCTAAACTTGAGTCAAAAGGTCACTTTCTTGTCCTCATCATACTTTGTCAACACACTACATACAACTACACTTTGCTAAGTGGTCCCTCATCAAGGTTTCTTACCTTTGGGTCTCATTTGGTCTTACTTAGAGTCAAGGTCAACTTACCTCATCAAGAGAAACTATCCTCTCTTTGGAAGTCACACCTACTCTACTACTTACATACTTGGTCTTACACTTTGGACATTGCAAGTACACCTCAAGATTCATTTACACTCCATACAACTCTTGGTCTTCCATACTCTTTTCATATTTTTCATCTAGTCTCCCACATATTGGTCAAACACCTAGTTCATGGTTGAAACCCGCCTTCAAAAATCTAGGAGAATAGCTAAAGAAGCTCAAGAATCCATAAACATGAGTTCTTATGAGTATGACAATGATCTATTCTACAATCCTGAGCACACTACATTACCAGACATGAATGTTTATAGACACAATCCAAATGTGGAAAGCGCAAACGCTATAAACAACAATACTACACACAATGACACCGTGGACAATTCTTCAATACTATCAGCGGACATACAAGAATCTATAATGGATCCTCAATTCAATAGATTGGTTGAAGAGATAATGAGGAGAGATCGTCAATACTTTCTAAACATGATGGCACAAAGTGGAGCCAAAATACCGCATGATTTTGACTTATCTCAACTTATGGAAAGTAGACCCTCACAACAAACTCAACACAACATGGATCAAAGGAGACCAAAATTCATCTTTTCTGGATCAAGTTCTACAAATAATCAAGTGAACACTCAAACAACTTCTAAACCACGAAGGAAGTACACTCCATTGGGAGAACCACTTGAATCAGTATTCAAAAAGCTTGTAGCAAACAAAGTGATCACGGTCCCAGATTTTCCTCCATATGAACCAAAGGTAAAACCGAATTGGTGGAATGATGATGAGTTTTGTGAGTTTCATAAGAGCAAGGGTCACAAGACAAGTAATTGCAATCGATTGAAAAACATTGTGCAAGATCTCATTGACAGAGGAGATATAGAGATTGAGGGACATTCATCTAACCAAGAGCATGAGGTGTTTAAGGAACCATTCCCAAAACATGACAAAGGAAAAGGCAAAGTCACAGATGATCAAGCCAATTACACTAGAGCACCTTACAATTATGATTCTACTATCAATCACATCTCAATGGACAATCATATCTCTACTATTACTATCAAGAACAAAAATCCTGAGAATCCTTCTCAAAGACCCAAGATTGTCCTAAAAGGTGTGGGATCTTCTTCTGAGCATACCTCTAAATGTCATGTTACAACTCGTCGAGGTAAAATCATGTTGCCAGGTGCCTCCACTAAGAATACCAATCCTTCATCAACCAAGCCTGAGTACGACCTTGTAGAACAGTTAGGGAAGACACCCGCGCTCATCTCTATTCTTGAGCTCTTACGTATATCTCCTGCACATAAAGCTATCCTTGACAAAATCTTGAGAGATACTGCCGTCCCTACTGATCTGAACGTGGACCGGTTTCAAGCCATGGTGGGATACCTTTCCATTCCACATTCCCTTACATTCACAGACGCCGATGATGCCTCCATAAGTCAGCCTCATAATGCACCTTTACACGTTGAAGCCTTCATACATAAACACCGAATAAAGCGAGTCCTGATAGATGGAGGAGCAGGTCATAACATTTGTACCTTGAGTACCATCAGACAATTGGGATATTCTGACAAAGCTATGAATTCTACAAACCAAATCACCATTAAGGCCTATGATGATGAAGAGCGTTCGTCCAAGGGCACGGTCACCTTACCATTAAGAATAGGGCCAGTCACAAAGGATGTGGTTTGTCAAGTCCTAGATCTAGATCTCACATACAACATACTCTTGGGACGTCCTTGGATTCATGAAATGAGAGCAATACCATCTACATATCATCGATGTATCAAGTTCCCACACAATGGAGCTGAAGTGACTGTCAAAGCGGATCCAAATCCATTCATATATTGCAACAATCTACAACCTAGATCAGAAATAACAATCCCAGTCAATTGCGAAGCTATTCCTTCATCGGCATATGTGGATCCTGAATCCTTAAAAGTTTCTACATCAAAGCAAACAGAGCTCGAAGACAAGTTCAAGATTAAAGACATGGGATGTGGTGAGTATATCTTTCATGTTGATCAACTCCCACAGTCTCCTAAGACATTCAATCGACAGGAACAACCTACAAATAATTTTCAATGCCAAGGAATTGGGTGTGAACCACCTAGTGTTGTGGCTACTAAGTCTGAATGCAAATATCCTCTAGTGGTGCAAGCAACTCTTGATATCAATAGTCCTAAGAGTGGTTCCAACAAAGAATCTATTGAGCATATCGCCAACCCTCTTGAGAACTCAAATAGCCTTACCATTTCATCCACTCATTCCATTTCCACTTCGCTCCCAAACTTGGATCAACAAGAATTACAAAAGCCCTTACTCATTGGGGATCACAAATCAAGCCTTGAAAAGAAAAATCTAAAAGTCAAAACTAAAGAAAAATCCTTTAGTCCAAATCAAAATCAAAAGCTACTGGACTCTGCAAAAATCAAAGTCAAGGATAAAAATCCTATGCAGCAAAAAGAGCAAGAGTTGATCTCCTCTAATATCAAAATAACTGGGGGCAAAAGTTCTAAAATTTCAAGTCAAAAAGCATACTTGTTGATCCTAAGTCTCCATCATGCTATCCTACTTTCACTTCTTTTCGCAATCATAAGCCTTCATCATTCATCCACTTGTTCGACACATCCTTTTCCTTCTAGTGATACATCATGGACCTTTAATGGAGCTTCCTCGAAGGACTTTTCTATCAGTGATGCCCAAACTTCTTTAGGTGACATGCATATGGGCCTATGTAGTCCACACACTAGTAATTCTATCTCAATTCCTTTATCAAGGAAGACAGACACTCAAGCTACACATCATTCAGTCAAGGAACAATTCAGTTACAATCACAAGGTCAAGCCTCGCACATTTGAGGTAGGTGACTTAGTCCTCAGAGAGAACCCCAAAAATCAGCAAGACAGAGATAAGAAGGGCAAGTTCAAACCAAACTGGCTTGGTCCTTACATCATCACAGCGGTATATGGATCTGGGGCATATCAGCTCTCAACTATAGAAGGTGAACCCTTGGAGAATCCTATCAATAGCATGCACCTTCGCAGGTTCTACACATAAGCTCTTTGGAACATCCTAATTCAAAAATACAAAAAAAAATCAAAAAATTTTCAAAAAAATACAAAAAAATTATAAAACAAAAAAATCGTTACTTGGTGAAAACCTAGCAAACAGGCGCCTTGTGACAACAAAAAAATTGAAAAATCGAGAAAATTAAAGAGAAATAATTTCGTCCAACGGTGAAAACCACTTCGGTGGCGCCTTGGGCAAGTACCATGGTGAAAAATGGGTCACCAGCGCCATGCGTAGAGACTTTTCTCCTCCCTCTTTCAGGATTCTCTTTCATCTTTCACTTTGCACACACTCACAACCTATTCGTTCATAAAAAACTTACCCATTCCCATCATGGCTTGTTATTGATCTACCTAAGATTGGTTAGCCATCCATAACCCTCCCTTTTCACTCCCTTTCCATCCATAATAAATCAGATCCTATCTGTGGCTAAGGCAATTCCTAAGTCTAGTAATGGGTGTGGAACTAAGAACGTCACGTGTTCAAGGAGTACAGTTTCTTCCAGCTTCCTTCAAGTCTATCCGTGCACAATCCGCAATAAAGCAACATTTGCATTGCAGATCCGCAATAAAGTTTCGTCTTCTCCGTAATAAAGTATCAGTTTCATGGATTCAGTCAGTTTCAAAGGAGACATAGCATCAACAATGGGCTTCAATAAATCAAATCTTTCAACAGACTTAGACAACATTATGGTTCAGTGCTATCTATCCTTTTTGTGAAAGTGAACATTGTGACCACAATCAAAATTCGACTTATACAAGTGACAAGAGACACTAAACTTGAGGACTACAGTGGATGTTGGTGTCGAGTCTTGGTTTTCTTTTGATTTTATCTTTTTGGTGACATGTCTTTTAGCTTTTCCAGGATGTCTTTGACTAGAGATTCTATCTCTAGGATGTCTTTGACTAGAAAGGTGAGGATGGGGTATCGTCACCTATTTGCATTTGCTGTCTGTGGATTGTCTTTTAGTAATGCTATGACTTGTCCAAGGATATGAGGACACTGTGAGTCTAGTATGAACTGGGGCATTCCTTGTTTGTGACTGTCTTATCTCCATGCAAACAGGTACAATGACTTTCTGGGCCGAACAAATGCCTCGATTGTCATAACCTATTCTGCCATAATAAAGCTCAATGATGATAACGCACAAGAAGCTCTTTCACGTTCATATCTTCTGTCTTCCATCCTCCTTTCTTGATTGACTTCCATTGTCCTTCTCGAGTCTGCGTAGCCCGCTATCACATGACTGAGTATAATGACACACCAAAAACATTTTCATTTCATATAGCTACACCTACATCACCACATATAAGCATTTCATACATACATATAGATATCACAATTGCATCACATCCTGCATACAACACATGTTATCACATCTCACATTTTCATTATGTAAATAATCATTTGCATTATCATATTCATCTGCATCACATACATTCACATTTGCATCATGCATCACATATACAACATAAAAGAACAAAAATATATTGCATTGCATCATATAAGCATCCATATCATAAAACATGTATCACATAAGAACATTTCATCACATAAGGTACACATGCATATAGCTGCCGCAAAAAAATGGATCATCTCTCATATATAATCAAAAAGTGTCATGATACAATGATGTCAAAAGAATCATATGGCTACAAAAGAATCACCCGCAGGTGTCTACAATACAACAATGATACATATACTGATACAATGGGAGCCCACTATAGCTATGAGGAACTCCCTCCCTCGGAGCCGCCTGGCCTCGATGGAGTTTGAGCCCTAGAAGGACCCACCCCAAGATCAACTCTCCTGGCCCCTGTGTCCCCTGCAGCGACCCCTTGTGTCATCCTATCCAGACAGAGGAACCCACTGATAACTCCTGCCAACACTATTGGTAGTGCTAATTCTATCCATGTCATGGTATCCCATGCCACATGTCCCACCCTCATCTCTAGTCCTGGATCCTAGAACACTCGTCTCAGTGCATCCCTATCTCCGTCTCGATCATAGGGTACTAACTCCCCATCGATCGGTATCCGTAGAATCTTATATACATCCTCCAAGGTGACTGTCATCTCACCCATCGGCAAATGCAAACTACAAGTCTCTGAGTGCCATCTCTCAGCCAGTGCAGTTAACAATCCCATGTTCACCCGAAACTCAGGCACATACAGAATGTATCTCAATCCCATAGCCTCAATTGTGGCTTGGTCTTCAAGTGTCAACTCAGGTCGCAACCTCTGAGTCGATGGGAATCTCTCCCGTGACTCCAGCATCGGCAAGTACTCCTGCAGTCAAGCAACTCAATCATGTCAGTTATCGTGGCATTCACTGTTCATCACAAAATGCTACTTTTTATCCAAATGCATATTGCTACCTATCCTAGTGACACTCACTGTTCATCACAAAGTGTTGCTATCTATCCTAGTAGTACTCCCTGTTCATCACAAAGTACTACGTGTGTGACACTCACTGTTCATCACAAAGTGTTACTCACATTTGCACTCCCTATTCATCACAAAGTGCTGCTCATATTTTAGTACTCCCTGTTCATCACAAAGTACTCTATCTTGGTACTCACTGTTCATCACAAAGTGCCTTGATCTATCTTAGTCTTCCCTAGAGGACCTTCTTGAGTATATCCTCTCAGCAGCTTATCCAATCGACAGCATATGTTCATCACAGAACTGCCGATTTGACCTGGAAGACATAAACGTGCATTTATTACATTACCTAGTATGCATTAATGACAACAATAAATGCATCAAAGTACGAGGAGGTTTTGTGGTACTCACTGGCTCTCCTGCCTTCGTTGGCCTCTAGAATCGACGAACACGGTCGAATCTGTGAACAAAAGCCATCGCTGCTGACTGTTGCTGCTTTATTTTCGCTTTGCACTATGCTCTTGTGACGGTGTAGATGACAATGAGGATGTATTTTCCCCCATGGTCTATCTTATAGATTGCCCTAGCTCTCATTTCCCGAGTCAGTCTTCCTTATCCTGTGACTTTGTCACTTTATCTGATCAGTCCATTCTATCCCGTTTTTCTTATCGAGAGATTGTCTGCAATCTTTTCAGACATTTTCATCCAATCTCTCGAGGGGGCATATTATTCCCATATTGGGGCAACTCTGTATCAGTTCATCTTATCTTCTTTGAAACAACGCGACAAGCCGCATTGTCTCAAAGAGGGGCAAAATGTAGACACTCAAAATTGTCATGTCTAATTAAATAAATATTTTATTTATTTAATTATCTAAGCCTAATTCTTCTATTAATTAAATAAATTTTTATTTATTTAATTAATTCATTTATTCTCTTCTAGCCTTATTTCTCATTTAAATAAATACATTTATTTATTTAAATTATCCCTTTCCTAAATTAAATAAATATTTTATTTATTTAATTGTCCTACTTCTTCTATTAATTAAATAAATATTTATTTATTTAATTAATTCATTATCTTTTTCTACACATGACACATGTCATTCATCTCTTAATTCATACACTACCTACCTCTTTCATTATTTTGGTATTTCTTTTACCTACCCTCTTATCCTAGCCGACCTCTCTTTTTACACCTCTCAATCTTAACCCTCCATTTCTTATTGTGTCTTCTATTTAAGGAGATGCTTTCTTCATTGTCAAACCCTAATGACATATCCTAATGACAAACCCTAATGACTAATTTTGGAGTACTTGGCTACACTACAATTCCACTTGCAACCACATTCCGTTCTTTGTTGAGCTCTTGTGCATATAAAAATCTGAGAGCAAGTATATCAAGCAAGATCAATGGAGATAGGAAGAATGGAGATCAAAACCCTATTGGACATGTGATGGTATAATCTTTGTGATTTTGAGTTATTTGCATTGTCTTAGGTAATCTTCATATGTTATGGTGGATCTTTGTTGATTGTTAGGCTAGGGTTGAGTGGTTGGATTCATTTAGCCTTTCAATATTGTTATTATTGTATCCATTTTCACCATATACACCTATAACCAATGCTTCATATTCAACCACATTATTTGTGCAGGGAAACATAAGCCTATATGATCTTGGTATAGTGTGTCCTTCAGGAGTGATGAACAAAATGCTAACACCCGAACCATGTTGTGTATAGGATCCGTCAAAGTATAGGGTCCATTGTTTGGTAGAAAGAGCAAGAACGTCCCTGTCTGGAAATTCAATCTCCATGGTGTGTTTGCCTGGTAGCGGTGCTTCAGCCAACTGATCTACAATTGCTTTTCCTTTGATGGCTCGTCTTTCTATGTATTGGATGTCAAATTCATTGAGAATCATGACCCATTTAGCCAATCAGCCTATAAGAGCTACCTTGCTGAGTAGATATTTGAGAGGATCAATTTTTGCAACTAGCTTTTTGGTGTGTGCTAGCATATAATGTCGGAACTTCTGAGATGCGAAGACCACTATTAGGCAAGCCTTTTCAATGAATGTATAGTTGAGTTCATAGCCATTCAATGTCCTACTGATATAATATATGGCTCTTTCCTTTCCTTGTTGATCTTCTTGTGCCAATAGTGCCCCCAGTGATATATTTGTTGTTGAGATATATAGGATAAGGGGCTTTCCTACGACTGGTGGTACGAGAACTGGTGGATTCATCAGGTATTGTTTGATTTGGTAAAAAGATTCTGCACACTTGGTCTCCCATCTGAATGGTACATTTTTGTGTAGTAAATGGTTAAATGGTAGACTTTTATCTGCTAGTTGAGCGATGAATCGCCTGATTGATTGAAGTCATCCTTGTAAAGATCTGAGTTGACTGATATTCTATGGTGGTGGCATGTACATAATGGCTTGTACCTTTGTTGGATCTACTTCAATACCTTTAGCGAAGACAATGTAGCCTAGTAACTTGCTTGATGTAACCCCAAAGACACACTTCTTAGGGTTGAGTCAGACTTGGAATTTCTCCAATCGATCAAATATCTTTGTTAGGATGCTGAGATGTTCTTCTCTGGTAAAGGATTTAGCTAGTAAATCATCCACATAGTCTTCCATAAATGTGTGCATCATGTCATGGAATATTGTTGTCATTTCTCTTTGATAGGTGGCCCCTGCATTCTTTAAGCCAAAAGGCATAACATTCCAACAATACGCTCCCCAAGGATAGGTGAACATGGTTTTATCTTGATCTTCTGGAGTGATTTTGATTTGATTATAGCCTGAGAAACCGTCCATTAGTGAGAGCATTGCATGGCCTATTGTGAGATCTACAATTATGTCGATACTGGGTATAGGAAAGTCGTCTTTTGGACAAGCTTTGTTGACGTCTCTGAAGTCAGTGCATATCCTGATACTACCATCTGGTTTTGATACTGGAATGATGTTGGAAATCCATTCTGCATAGTTAATGGGTCAGATGAATCCGACATCTAATAGTTTCTTTAGTTCAGTTTTGACCATGAGTGCCACCTATGGATTCATCTTTCGTAGCTTTTGCTTGACTGGTTTAACTCCTAAAGAGATGGACAAGTGATGCATGATTAAGTGCGGATCCACTCCAGGCATATCAGCATATGACCAAGCAAAGTTAATTTGTTGTTCTTTAAAGAAAATGATGAATGCTGGTCTTTCTTCCTCTATTAGAGATTCTGCAAGGTGTAGGTTTCTAACTTCTTTTGTGGTACCAATGTTGATTGATTGAGTGGGCTCAATCAATATGGGTGATCGTTCATGAAAGTTCTCAAGAAGAGTGTCAAGTCACCCATCGTTAGGTGCCTTAAAAAGGTTTTCACCCTCAGATGCATCCTTTATTTTTACTTTTTTGTGATCTAGAACTGCCATTGACTGGTTTTCAGCATCAGATCTTTTACTTGGTTCATTTTGTGACTAAGAGACTTGGCACTCCCTGGTTTGTAGATATTGTTACTTTGTTCACTGGTAGAGCCTATTTCCAGATTTATGATACATAGGTAATGGATAATAGATTCATCATCTGGGAAAATTGGTATATCATGGATTTCAGGTTCATCCCAGTTGATGAGGTCAGAAAAGACAAGCGGTAAGGAATCGTTAGGTGGATCAAGTTTGGCTACTGTGAGTGTTAGGACAGAGTTTTCATCATGATTGTTCTTGGTTTTAAAGAAGTCTAGGATTTTGTCGAGGTCTTCGATGGTATTATCTTCCACATAGACTTGTTCATAATGTTTCTGTTCGCTTTCCCCGACGTCATAGATATTCCGCAGTCCAAATTCAAGAGGTCTATCTTCTGCGTTATGTTCTTCTTGAGAAAGAGATATAGAATCAGTATCATTAGGGATATCTGTAGTAGCATTGGAGCAGGTACCCCATTCATATTCATTGGAATCAGTCTCCGAGGCATCATCCCAGATTCTATCAGTGCTGTAAACTGGTATGTTGTATGGTGAAAACAAATCTTTGATGATAGATACCATTTTGATAGATTTTGTTGATTTTGTGTCAGATCCGTCTTCTATTTTCTGTATTTGTTCATAGATGGTGCTTCCTCGGGGAGGAATAATGGTATCTGAAGATGATTTTATTGTTTCTTGAGATATTGGTGTTTGAATACGAGCTACTACTGCAGATATGGCCCTTTTGTGTTTTAGAAGCTTTTCCTGATGTAACTTCTGATCTTGACATTCCCGTGCCTTGCGAATTGTTTCTGCCAATTCAAAGAGTGCTTCCTACCAGGATTCTTCTTTGTACTTCGTTTTTACTTTCCATTGAGGCTTTGTAGTTAGGTGGGGTGGCCTTTTTAATAGGAAAGTGAGCTCACAACCCAATCCTGCTTTGTTTCCATTGGGCCGTGAAGGAAGATCTATAGGTTCAGTGACTCCTTCCTTGCGTTTCCCAATAGGTCCTTTACCATCATATCCCATTTGCTGCATGATTAAGTATCCTTTTCCATATAGGTGTGTAGGTAGAACAATGTCTAGGGTAGCTGCTCTATTATCTTCTTTCTCATCTTTGTATAACCAACTAAGAACATCCTTGTCTTCTGATTCATGTGCTAGAGTGCCCAATTGGATAAAGGTACCATCAAATTTGGTGATGGGCTGAGTGACCAGATGTGTTGATGTAGTAGGCAATCCATGAGATCTAGGTGATGTTGGCAATTTGGCCAAACATAAAGGCTCCAAAGAGTATTCTCCCATACCTTGGTCTTTGATTTGCATTTGCTGTTCGAAATCTCTAGATAAGGAATTGGGTGTTGCTGTTTGTAGATCTGATGATAAAGATCGCTGCTTTTCTCTATTATGAGGAACCAAACTGTCTTGGGCTGCCCCCATTGCGTTGCAATGTTGAAATGGATTGTGATCAGCAGATATGGAAACTTCTTGTCCATCATAAGGAAATTTGACACACTGGTGATATGTAGAAGGTACTGCTTGCATTTCATGTATCCAGGGTCGCCCTAACAAAATATTGTAGGTAAGATCTATGTCTAAGACCTGACATATAGTAGCTTTTTGCACTGGTCCTACTTGAATGGGTAATATCATAGTTCCTTTAGAGGACCTTTCCTCATCATCATATGCCTTTATAGTAATTTTCTTGCAGGGATCAATAGACTCTTCTGAGAAGCCTAATGCATGGATAAGCTTTAAAGTACATATATTAAGTCTGGCTCCTCCATCTATTAGGACTCTTTTTACTCGGTGTTTGCAAACAATGACTTCGATATGGAGAGGAGTATTATGCGGATGGCTTAAGGAAGCATCATCATGTTCTGAGAAAGTGAGGTTATGAGTCCGGTCATATGGGTGACCATGGCTTGAAATCTGTCTTTATCCAAATTTTGAGGTACATTGGTTTCCAATAGCGCTTGTTCTAATATGTCTTTGTGCTTTGGTGATAGTTTCAGCAATTCTAGTATAGATATCTATGCTGGAGTTTTACGTAGTTGGCTAACCAAGTCATATTGGATTTTTGCCGTGGTAGTTGTAGGTGCAGTATGTCCTTTCAAGACATATTTCTGAGTTCGGGTTGTTACATTGACAGATTCATGATCACGCTTATCTCGGATGGTGATGACATTTACTTGATGAGCTTCAACTGGTATGTGATTTATGGTGTTGTTGTAGATATGGTTGACACGAGCTCCGTGTGTATTATCCGAGGTTGAAGCTCCATCTTTGTAATTTGGAAGAGGATTTTTAAAGGCTCCATGATCACCATTTGTTTTGAGATCATCTATTGTTAAGTCACCTCGATCAATCATATCTTGCACCACATGTTTCAACCTCATGTAATCGTTCGTCTGATGACCCTTGTTACGATGGTAATCACAATAGTGTGAATCATTCCACCAAGGTGTTTTGATTTGAGGTTCATAGTTGCTGATTGGAGGCAAAAAAAGAATCTTGTGTGTCAAAAGTTCTCTGAATGCTGATTCTAGTGATTGCCCCAGTGGTGTGAAGATACGCTTTTGGAAATTGTTTGTGTTATTGTGTGAATTGTTGTTAGGTCCTGGATTCGTGTTTTTGCTTTGATTATCATTGGTGTTGTTTGTGTTGAGTTGTCCTTGATTGGTGTTTGGTGCATATGTGTTAGCATTTGGATTAGCATTCTTAGGATTTTTCGTGTTTTGAGGATTCTAGGATAATGCGAGCATTGGTTACTTAGATTTGGGATCATATGATTCATTGTTGCCTTCATTTTTGTTTCGAGTCCAAAATTAAGATTTGTCAAGGTTGGTGTTGTTTTGGTTATTGTAGTTTGATGAGTTTGTTCCTTCCTTGTAGAATTTGAGTGTTCCCTTTTTGACACATGCTTCCTCTACTTGAATGCCATTTTCAATCAATTTAGCGAAAGATGGTATGCATTGAAGTTTTAGTCTGTAACTCATTTCACCATTCAAGTTATTGATGAAGATTTCCATTTTCTCTTTTTCGGGAATATCTCGAGGATATCTGGATACCATACATCGCCAGCGTTGAAGGAATATCATGAATGTTTTGTTGTTCTTTTGTTTGGTGTTGCAAACATCTAGCATGGTTATGGTATGTTGGATGTTATAGGAATATTGGGTTATGAATTTGTTAACCAATTCATCAAATGATCTGACAGGTGGTGTAATTTTAGATAACCATTCCATTGTTTTCCCTCCCAAGCTTCTTGGGAATAACCTCATTAAATAGGTGTCATCATGAGAAAATTCAAGGCTCATGGTGCAAAATTCTCGAACATGATCTCGGGGATCACTTTTCCCATCATATTTGTCAAATTTGGGAACATCAGAGTTGGGAGGAAAAGACACCATGTTCAATCTTCTGTCAAATGGATAAGGACAGATTTCGTTTAAAGAGTACCACACTGTTGTCCCTTGTTGCATATCCTATATTTGCCTTTGCAACATTTGCATTTGTTGAGTAAGGGCAGCCAAAGGTATATTGTCTTGTCGAGGGAAAAGTTCTTCCTGTGTATTTGTTCTTAGTTGAAAAGGTGTGGTAAATGGTATATTTTGCTCTGGAGTTTCTAGCTCAGGTATATGCATTTTTGGTATGCGTTGTTCTGGAATGTGTTGCTCAGGTATGTGTTGTTCAAAGTTACGAGTTTCTTCTTCTCTTTGTTGTTCTTGATATGCATATTGTCGAGATCCAGTTTTAAAGATGTTTGAGTCTAAATCTTCGGGAAGTTTAATGCCTTTACTTGTAAGCATGAGCAGATATTTTTCTTTGTCATTCTCTATGAGCCTTTCTACAAGCTTTTGGAATGAAGGGTTTTCCTGACATTCCTGAAGAAGTGCTTCAGAAATTTTAGGTTCTTCTAAGTGTGGAACTTCAAAAGGATTTGACAATCTTCGATTCATACTAGACTCGGCGTGTGTCTTGCTTTGTTGGTTTCTTTGAGAGTGAGTAACAGGCATTTTAGTAGAAACTTTCAGTGATGAAGGGGACAAAAGCCTCGTTGATATGTTGCTCGGGGTGGGTGGTTCTGGTCGAGATGTGTTATAAGTGATACACTCATTGGGCAAAAATGCTAGATTGATTTTTCCTCCGCGGTTTATGATTTGATTAAAAGCAGACTTTTGGCATTAGGCTCTTGTCTTCAAGGGTTCTTTATCAAATTCGTTGGATTTGTTTTGGGTATAACTTTTGACGTGATGAAAGAATACCCAATGAGATTTGAAGAGTTGACGATTGATGTATAAAAACTTGTTTCTCTTGATGAATTTGGAAAAACTAGGTTGTTGTTTCTTCAACGTGATGTTACGATAAAGGTTTTTTCTTCTCAGAATATGAGGATTAGTCATGCATGAGTGATCAATAGTTTCCTTTGATTTGTTTGGATTCAATTGATCTTGTTTGAAAAATTTCAAATCTTACTCTATCAAAGTGAAGGTTTAGATGCCCCTTCATGACAAAGTGTGTCAAATGATATGGATAAAAGCCTCTCGATATGGAAACTTGATTTGACAACTTGAAAATTTTAAACAAGTGTTTTTGTGAGATAAAATCCGTAAGATGGTAAAGGATTCTGTTGATACTAATGATGAGGTTTCCAGATTATGATAAGATAGACATGTTTTATCACGCGATTCGTTTAGGATTTTACAACATTTGTTTTGACACAAATTTAGCTCAAGAAATAGTCTTAACGGTTTGTTTTGGCTATTCTGTTTTGATGAAAAAATGTTGTTGGTAATGATAAGCTTTTGAAAATGTTTTCAAACATTTTAAAATTCTTCACTGTTTTGCTCTCTATTTTTATGTTTTTGATCATTCGCTAGAACATAGACTACATGTGCTACAAAAATTACCCCACGTGCTAAAATAATAACCACACGCGCTAGGCTGCCCCCCAAACACGCGCTAAAGTTTTGACTGCTCAAAATTGTTTTTTATTTGTTTTGAAAAATCTATGTGCTACCCTGGGCCTTTAACATGCTAACCTGTGAGCCTGATGTGCTAATGTCTAGTCTCCACGTGCTAAGCTGATGCTTCCATGCACTAAACTATTTCTTTGATGCGCTAAATGTTTTCACACTGTTTTGCTTTAAGATGAAACGCTACTATTTGGAACTAACACGCTAATTTGATGGTTGGATGCGCTAACAAAAAGTCCTCACGTGCTAAGAAGTTGTTCTTATGTGCTAAACTGCCCTGATTTTTCCTTTGGTTGGTTTTTTTGTGAATTTTGAATTTTTGTCGTGAATTTTTTCAAGTTTGATGGATGATTTTCTGAAGTAGTAAATGCAAGCACAGCACAAAAAGTACAACCATTTTGTCTAATCTAACAAAAAATGTATGTTCTGCGAGGATGTGTTCAAATCCCCAATGTTTTAATAGGTTTTGATATGAATAATACACTTCAAAAAGATTCTTTATTCAAAGGTCATAAATAACATCATAGCCCACTAGTCTCGATACTCCGTCAGCTCAAACAGTCGTGTCACCCCCTAGAGGGTGCCCATTTTTTTGCCTTTTGCCAGAAATTAACCCAAAGTGAATCACTTCACAGTTGAGTAGTTATCTTGGGAGATATATGGTGAGTAATCTTAGGGGCGGATTCTTCCCCACCCTTGCACTATGATGTTATAAATGTCTGGTTACTGACTCGGTTCAAAGCTTCTATTTCTATGGTTCGTAATCAGGCTTCCCGTTCGGTCGTCAGTGATAAACTCCCTCAGGAGGCTTCCCAACCTTTAGAACAAAGGCTTTACGTATCTCAAGGATACTGAGGGAAGGCTAATCGCTAAGCAAAACTGTTGAAAAGGACTTTCATCACTTTCCACGTTTGATTATAGTGGGGTGGAATTCTTGGCATCAAAGTCATTCCCCACTTAGGTCGTTCCCTTCACACCGGCCATAAACGACTTTAAGAGTTGATTTCAACTCCTCGGGAAGGCAGGCCTGCTAAAGGATTTATGCTTGAAATATATAAAACTTTTAAGAGTGGTCTGAAGTTTTTATCACCCAGTTAAGGGGAGAGCATATTCCTTCCACTTTCGAGACAAGGTAAACAAGGTTCCTTTTATCTTTCAAGGCAATGATTTGCTAAAATCTATATGGAGATGTTGCTCCATGAAAACATGGTGTTTATTTTATCCTTTTAAGGCAATGATTTTCTGATCTACGAAAAAGGATTTGTCAACAAAGTAAATTCGATGTTTCATCAACAAAAGAAATCAATCAAAAGGGGAAGATCTTCCCTCTTTAGTTGCAAATGACTTCGGACATGTGTGATTCTTTTACTTTGCAAAAATTTGAAGTGGATCTTTTTATGCACCAAAGGATGGTGAAGTTCTTTTTAAACACCTTTATTTGCAAAAATGAAAAATTGACTTATTCTTTTTAAAGCCCAAAATGAAAATTTTGTTTTCCTAGGAAAAGCAAGAAAAGATTGTTTTTGTGGTTCTTTTTATAGCCCAAATAAGGTGAGTTCAATTTTATTTAACAAGAATTAAAAAGACTTTAAATTCTAACTAACTTTAACAAGCTAGTAAAAAGTTAAACAATTTATAATTCTAAAAATAACACTAAGCTCCTCCCTGCAATAAGATGTCAGAAATCCTGTAAAATACCCACCACAGTAGTTAGAAAAATATAGGATTTTGCGGACTTCAACAAGTCTAATTTTAAACTCGGTTACAATTTTAATTTTTGCCTTCTGTCTGTGATGCGCTATAGAAAGAACTGTACGCGCTACAATATAACTAGATGCACTAAAATAATGTCTCAATGCACTACATTGTTTTCTGGATGCGTTACTCTGTGCACCGAAAGTGCTGCTCTATTTTTCTCCCGTGCCGAGACCTATAGGAAAATTAGTGATTTGATACGCTAATAAATAAACTTCATGCACTAGATGATGGACTCCACGTGCTAAACAGTGAACTGGATGCGCTATGTTGTTAACCGGATGCGCTAAACAGTCAACTTAACGTGCTAATTCATTTTTCCCACGTGCCTGCAAAAGTGGTTAAATTTAAAAACTGATTTGATATATGGGGTTGAGCCCCACGGTGGGCACCAAAAATGTATGCGGGAAAAGCGGGTCGATAGAACTCAATATGTGAAAATATTCCAAAAGACTTGTCCACACACACACAGAGGACTTCTTGGTGCAAGCTATGGAGTAATGAAGTATTACTCAGCTTCCCAAGGTGGGCCCCATGGTTCTCTATCTTACAATTTCCCTCAAACCAATATTTTTGCTCTTAGATCACTGAGCAAAATGATTTAGGGATGGTAAATGCAAGAACGAGGGATGCTTTGATAGATTTTTAGAATGAAATGCATTCTAAACTATGCATGATCTTAGAAATGCAATAAACTAGATGATAAGATGACAAGGTTAGAATGAGTACTATCCTAACATGATATATTTAGTCTATGATTGAGCTAAATTATAAAGAAAATATTCTAAACATGCATATTTAGACTAATTCCTGATTTAAAAGAGGCTAAAATGATGAGCATAAAAATGATATATGAAAGCTTGAATGTATTTGAGCATAAGTATGATACTACAAATTTGGAGGATCTATCTGTAAAAATGGAGGAATGAGATCTCTATTTATAGCAAAAAATGGGCAATGGATGGTCAGGATTGAAAGGTTTAATTAAGGGCCAAGCTTGAAAGTTGGGAATCCATGTTTGCAACTTGCACCAATGAAATGGTGACAAGTGTCAACATAGGGTTGGGTTGAGAGAAGGGGTTGGAGGCATTAAATGCCTAAGAAGACCTTATGGTTATCTAGAAGGTAAGGGTCAAGCCTAAATTAAGATTACCCATTGGATTAAGAGTTAATCCAAGGATAAACCCTTGTGCAAATGATTAAGAGATAATCATGGTCAAAGCATTAAAGGCTTGATGAGACCCTTGGGTTGGATGAAGGTTGAGTTAAAAGAAATTCTTTAACCATGTAAGAGGGTTTGAGTTAACCATTAATGGTTATTGAAGACTTTGGGGAATTAAGTGGTTGAAGGCTTGAAGCTTTTAATGGTTATCAAAGACTTTGAGGATTTGAGAAGTGACCTCCATTTGCTTAGGGATGTGACAAAGTTTAGAAGATGGTTTAGGCTAATTAGAAGCGATTAGAAGAGCCTAGAAGGGATTAGAAAGGCAAGTGGGAGATGTAGGAAAATGCAAGTAGATGGAGGGATAATAGTATTTAATTGAATTTAATGAATTTCATTCAATTTGGTGTAATTAAATAAATTAGATTTATTTAATTTAGGATAACTATTTAATTAAATTTGAATTTAATTAAAAGTGGATAGGGGGAATTTAATTGAATAAAATGATTTATTCATTAAATGGGTATAGTGAATTTAATTTAAATAAACTGAATAATTTACTTAATTAAATAGAGGAATGCGGGTAATTTAATTAAATTGGATTTAATTAAATAGAGAAATGGACATAAAATATTCATTTAGGAATATGGTCATTTTTATACGTCTACAGTTCTTAATGTGTTACAGTCAAGATTTAATGATTGGTTTATATTGTTTTCAACTTAAGATAATTTGGTTGATCATTAGATTATTGATTTATGTTATGAATTTATTGTATTATCTTTTAGGTGGTTGACCTAATTATTTAGGTCTTGGGCTGGTATAAATATGATGTAAGATTTCTTTGTAGATCATGGGTTTATAGGTCGAGGTTATGGGATGATCTATGTGTGAATAATGTTGTAGTAATATGCAGAAGGTTTAGTTGATCGTAGGTGATGGAATTGGGTTTGTAAGAGACATTTAAGGCCTTTGGTATTCAGCTTAACTGGAAATAAGCTAAGGCATAGGAGATGCTATGCTAATAGTTCACTTTTCTTTTGAGATTGTAGTTCAATGTTTATATAGTCAGTGAGGCTCCTTTTGTGATGAGCAGTGCGCTCTAGGTTGTTGGCCTTCCTACATGTGTAGGCCCCTCATATTGTAATCACATACTTACTACAGAAGTATTATCTAACTATGGGTAGGCTTCCCACCATGGGTTTTACCTTTACTGGGTTTTCACATAAAAATCCTGGTGTCATGTGTTATAGATGGATGACAACTTTTCTTTGATTTACGTTTATATTTAAATTCTTTATCAGTCATTCCGATATTTGGGTTTTGCATTACGATATTAAGTTTATGTGTTCCAGTAATAAGGATTTGAATGATTAAAGTTCTATAATCTAATGACAACTAATTCATGTCCCCTCTTAGTTATCCTCGGGTTATCTAAGTTGTCTAACAATTGGTATCAGAGCCTGGTCATCTCTACAGAAGCTTAACCACTTGAGGAAGATCCTATGGCATCTAGAAGTTCAAGTTCATCTAGTTCATTTGTTGTTGTTTTCCGAAGATAAATTCCTAGGCTTGATAGAACAAATTATAGGGTATGGAAGATTCAGATGGAGACTCATCTAAGATGTATTGGATAGGAGATTTGGGAGATCAAAGAGAATTGTGTTAGATCATTTAATCTATCATCTGACAATCCTCCTCTGGCTCATCTAGATAAAGAGCTTGAGAATGATTGTAGAGCTAGAGAAGCTCTTTTGTGTGCACTTTTTTATCAACAAATTATGTGACTAACTAACAAAACAACTGCAAAGGCTATATGGGACAAATTGGAGACTTTGAATGAAGGTGACCCTACTATTCAAATTGCTAAAATTTATGGTTATCAGGTAAGGTATGAAAATTTGAAGATGGAAGAAGATGAAAGGATTACTACTTTTCTGGACAGAGTAAATGAGATTGTTTTGGGAATTCAATGTTGTGGTGAATCTTTGAGCGAAGGTGAAATAGTTTCTAAATTACTAAGAGCTTTGCCACTAGCTTATAAGATGAAGGCTACTTCAATTAATTATCTTAGAACTATGACAAACACCTCTGTTAATAGGGATATCTTGGTTGGGAAATTATCTTCTTTTGAGCTTGAGCAATTTGAACCTTCTAGAGTTGTTAAATCTAAAACTTCTTTTCATGCATCTACATCATCTACCAGCAAGAGTGATTGGAAATATTTATATGAGAAGGAACTAGAGGATATGAAGAAAGAATATGAAGATTTTGAGGAAATTGAAGCCTTATTTCCTAGAAGAGTACCTAAAGGATCGACAGGAAGTAAGTATGAAGGAAAAACACCTTTTAAATGCTTTGTATGTAATAAGATAGGTCATTTTGCATCTATATGTCCTAAAAGGAATTCAAGATTTAAAGAAAGAGCTAGAAGATATCTTAGGCTTAACTATGATTATCATAACAAGAATAAGTATAGGAAAGAAAAGACAAATCATGCTACTATGCAGATGAGGAAGGTGTGACTGATTCTGATCATGAACCAACACAAGATTCAGCTAGTGGATCCAACAATAGAAAGGAATGGGTATTTTTTCTATCAAGGGAGATGATCCGGTACCTGAAGAGAAGGCCCTTGTTGCTAAAATTAAAGACAAGGATGAATGGGTACTTAACCGTGGATGTTCACATTATATGACTAGAGATAAAAGGAAGTTCTTTTCTATGCAAGAATTTGATGGTGGTCTGGTTAGATTTGGAGATGACAAAGCATGCATGATCAAGGGAAAAGGAGAAATATGATTCGATGGTAAGAAGAAAACTAATAATGTTTATTAGGTTGAAGGTTTAAGGCATATTCTTTTGAGTCTAGGACAATTGCTGGATAAAGGATTTCAGTTACAGTTCGAGGATGGAAAATGCAAGATTATCAATAGATTTGGTTTGGAAATCACAACCAGTACACAAAATAAAGGTAATATCTTACATTTAAACTTTGGTGAGAAGACATGGTTGATTGCACAAATTGATGAGAGTTGGATATGGCATAAGAGGTTGTGTCATGTGAATTTTGATTTCATTGTGAAGATCAGTTTGACCAAGGTAATTAGAGATATACCTATGATTTTAAAGTCCTATTATCCGATATGTAAGGAATGTCAAATGGGAAAGCAAGTTAGGATTTCTTTTAAGATTATAGAAGATGAATCTAATGATGTTCTTGATCTTATTCATACTGATTTGTGTTGTTCTGCTAGAATGAAATTTTTTTCAGGGTGATAGATATTTCATGCTAATCATTGACGATTATTTTAGATGATGTGGGTTACTTTTCTAAAGGAGAAGTCTAAAGTATTTGCAAAGTTTAAAATATTTAAAGCTAAACTTGAGACAAAAACATGATTGAAGATTAAATTCTTAAGGTCAAATCAGGGTGAAGAATTCACATCCGATGAATTTAATAGCTATTCTGAGAAAAATAGGATAAGCAAATAGTTGTCTGCACCTCAGACACCTCAGAAAAAGGGAGTTGTTACAAGGAAGAACATAACTATCTTGGATGTGGCTAGAACCATGATGATGGAAGCTAATCTGCCTCATATCTACTGGAGAGAAGCTATAAGAACGACGGTATACACACTCAATAGAGTTCATATTAAAGAAGATATCGATAAGACACCTTATGAGTTATGGTTTGGTCATACATAGACAGTTAAGTATTTTAGAATCTTTGGTAGTAAATGCTCTATCAAAAGAGATGATTCCATTGGAATGTCGGATCCTAGATGTGATGAAGAAATATCTCTTGGTTATTCTAATGAAAGAAAAGCATATGGATGTTATAATAAAAGATTGCAAAGAATTATGCAGAGCACAAATGTCAAAGTGGATGAGCGAAAAAAATTGAAATCAAAACTTGTGAGAGAGAACCGATAGTGGAAACGATTATAAGTAAACCGATAGCACCTATATCAAAACAAAATATTGAACTAGTTACTCCGACAGTATTAGAAAATTCAATAGTAAATGAAGATCAACATAGAGGAACATAAAATCAAAAGACTCCTAGCTATGTAAGGTTGAATCATTCTTAAGATCGGATCATTGGAGACAAAAACAAAGGATTGATGACAAGAAGAAGGTTGGCAGTTGATGAGGTATTTTTTATTTCTCAAATTAAACTGCAATCAGTAATTCAACCTTGTAAAGATGAATATTGGATGAAAGATATGGAAGAAGAATTAGATCAGATAGAAAAGAATAACACATGGACTTTAGTTCCCTGACCTATAAATAAGAATGTTATTGGAACTAAATGGGTTTTTAGGAATAAATTGAATAAGGATGGAAAAGTTGTGAGGAATAAAGCTAGATTGGTTTGTAAAGGATATCCTCAGAAGGAAGGAATTGATTATGATGAAACCTTTGCACCGGTATCTAGGATTGAAGTTGTGAGATTATTTCTTGCTTATGCTACCAATAAGAATTACAAGGTTTATCAGATAGATGTTAAGCGTTAATTTTTGAATGGAGATCTTGAAGAGGAATTTTATATTGAGCAACTTGGTGGATTTTCACTTTCTGATGACAAAAACATGGTTTGTAGGTTCATGAAAGAGTTGTACAGATTGAAACAAGCCCCTAGAGCTTGGTATGAAAGACTGGATAGATATCTTTTGAAGATTGTTTTCACTAAAGGTAATACTAATAGTAATTTAAATTATAAGATAATTGATGATGAAACATTGATTATGAGGTCTTTGTTGATGATATCATTTTTGGAGGTGAAGATAAGTTGTGTCTAGAATTCTCTAGAAATATGAAGAATGAATTTGAGATGTCTATGATTGGGGAGATGAGATTTTTCTTAGGTTTGCAGATTACTCAAACTGATAAAAGTATTTTCATCTGCCAAACTAAGTATGCTAGAGAACTATTGAAGAAATTTGGTATGGAAAATTAGAGATCGGTTAGTACTCCTATGATTACAAGTGATAAATTGACAAAGAAAGATGCATGTACATTGGTAAATCATACTAGGTACAAATTTATGATTGGTGGTTTGTTATATCTAACTTGGACTAGACCGGATATAATGAATGCAGTTTGTATTATATCAAGATATCAAAGTGATCCTAGAGAAAATCATGAGAGTGCGGTGAAAAGGATTTTTCAAGTATTTGCAAGAAACAACTGAATATGGTTTGTGGTATCCTAAAAATGACGAATTTACATTATGTACATATACAAATGCAGATTGGGTTGGAGATGTTGATGATCGAAAGAGCTGGAGGATGTACTTGATGCGTTACTGATGAGATTTAATGATTAGTTTAATTTTTTTTCGGCCTAAGACAACTTGGTTGATCATTGGATTATGGGTTTGTGTTATGAATTTATTGTATTATCTTTTAGGTGGCCAACCTAATTGTTTAGGTCTCGGGCTGGTATAAATATGATGTAAGATCTGTTTGTAGATCATGGGTTCATAGGTCAAGGTTATGGCGTAATTGTGTGTGAATAATATTGTATTCATATACATAAGGTTTGTTCGATCATAGGTGATTGAATTGGGTTTGTAAGAGAGGTTTAAGGCCTTTGGTATAGAGCTTAACTAGAGTTGTACTCAGGCATAGGAGATGTTATACTTGAAGTTCACTCTTCTTTTCAAATTGTATTCCGATGTTTATGTAGTCAATGAGGATCCTTTTTGTGATGAGCAATGCCCTCTAGGATGTTGGCCTTCCTGCATGTGTACGCCCCTCATATTGTAATCGCATACTTACTGCATAAGTATTATGTGACTGTGGGTAGGCTTCTGATCGTGGTTTTTCCCTTTACTGGGTTTTCCACATACCAATCTTGGTGTCATGTGTTATGGATGGATGGTAACTCTTGTGTGATTTATGTTTATGTTTAAATGCTTTATCAGTCATTTTGGTATTTGGTTTATGCATTTTGGTATTAATTTTATGTGTTCTGGTAATAAAGATTTAAATTCTTAAAGTTCTATAATTTGGTGACAACTGATTCACCGTCCCCCCTCCTGCCTCTTAGTTGTCCTTCGGTTATCTAATCTGTCTAATTACATGTTTCTCAATGGTGGATAATTCTCAAATTTATTGACAAAGGGTATTTAAAATCACCAATTATTCAAAGCTTATCCCATTTCTTATGATTAACTATTGAAATTAATAAAAATCCCACCTTTTGATTAACATTGTATGAACAAATTGTATAATTTTAACATTTTCATATCTTGTTCATTCATTCTTTATTAATCTCAGGGATGCTTAAATATAGAACAAATTGAAAAGGGAAGGGACAAAGAAAATTAATTAAATGGTTTTGAAATATTTTTGAGTTCAATTGTGAGATCCATGTAAACTAGTTTCTGATCCATGGAACATAGTCAAGATCATATTGAATGCATACACATAACAACAACTTTAGCAAGACAAAAAAAACATTGATACCTTACACGAGTACGACACCTTTTGTTCTACATAAATAAATATTTAATTAATCTACTGAATACTTCTAAAATTATTGTAACATGAATAAAGGACATTAATTTATTCCTTGAAGAAAACCTACAAACATTGTCACACATTCACAAAACCTTGCAAACATAAATTAAAAAACCCTTGGTATTTTCTATTGATGTAAAATAAGGAATGCAGCAAGGAGATAATTTCCATAGAAATTTTCATAGAAAACTATAAGCTAATTCATGCTACCCTTTAGGAAATATGCATTATCCTTGTTCTTAACAATATCCTCAACTCAAACCCTAAAGCTACATCCAATAATCTCTAAATAGGAACGACCAGAATTCCATTCCAATAGCCTTGGAATTCCTCTTATAGTAGTAAGGAATACAATAAGATTCATGTTGTTTACAATTGGCTTCTTTTCCTTTTGACACATTTCAAATTATATGTAGAAAAAGAAAACCTCTTACAAATTTATAATAGGACAAAAATGGATCATGTGTTATGATTTTTCTCCTTACAGGGTTTCCACGTCAAATTCTTTGTGTCATGTGTTATGAATGTTTTTTTCCCTTTTGTTTCATGCACTAAGTTATATCAGTACTGCTATAAATGTTAATCTATTTTACCGACATTAAGTTTGATTTACCGACACTAAGTTTAAGTTGGAATAAGTTGTATTTGGGTTATACTTTATTCACAACTAATTCACCTCCTCCTCTCAGTTGTCCTTCCAGTTCCTAACAATTAGTATCAGAGCCAAGTCCTCTTTTTGCAGAAGCCTAACAATTTGAGAAGATCCTATGGTAGCAAATATAATCAAGAAGTATAGTCCTAAACTTGATGGAACTAATTATGGTATATGGATGATCAGAATGGAAACACATCTGAACACCATTGGAAGAGATATATGGGATGTTAAAAAGAATGGCTATGTTGTTCCTACTCTGAATAACCCTCACCCACCGACATTGGCTAAGGACTTGGAGAATGATTGCAAAGCAAGAGAAGCACTTCTGAGCACATTATCATATCAACAAATTATGGGATTATCAGACAAATCTACTGCTAAACCTATTTGGGATAAACATAAAACATTGAATGAAAGAGATACCACTATCAAAATTGCAAAACTGGAATGTTACCAGGTCAGGTACAAAAATTTAAAAATGGAAGAAGATGAAAGAATTTTTGCATTTATGGAAAGAATAAATGAAATTGTTTTAGGAATACAATGTTGTGGATGATCTTTAAGTGAAGATGAAATTGTTTCTAAATTTTAAGAGCTTTGCCATTGTCTTACAAAATTAAAGTAATTTCTATTAACGAGTTGAGAAAAATGCCTAATACATCATTATCTAGAGATACCTTGGTTGGAAAACTTTCAGCATTTGAGCTTGAGGAATTTGGTCCTATTGCCACAGTCAAAACTGATTTATCTTTCAAAGAATCATCATCATCGTCATCACCATCTGACAAATCTAATTAGAAAACACTTTATGCAAAGGAACTTGAAGATATAAGGAGGGAAAATGAAGAACTTGAAGCACTATTTGCAGGGAAGATGCCTAAAGGTCCAGTAGGAAGTAAGTATGAAGGTAAAGAACCTTTCAAATATTTTAATTGCAATAAGATTGGTCATATAGCATGTAGGTGTCCTAATAGATATGCAAGATTAAGAGAGGAAGAAAAAAGAACATATAAGCCTAACCTTGAATATCAAAGATATAGATTTAAGAAAAACAGAGATAAGTCATGTTGCTATGCAGATGAAGGTGTTACAAATGATTCAGATGAAGATCCAATAGATAATGGATGGACATTTGTTACAATAAAAGAAGATCAACTAGCACCTATTGCCAAACCAGTAAAGAAGGCACTGGCAACAAAGATTGAAGAAAAGGATGAATGGATCATTGATAGTGGATGCTCACATCATATGAATTGTGATAAAAGAAAATTCTTGTCATTTCGGGAATGTAATGGAGGTCTAGTAAGATTTGGAGATGACAAAGCTTGTTTAATCAAAGGAAGAGGTATTGTATCTTTGGATGGTAAGAACAATGCTGACAATGCATATTATGTTGAAGGTTTAAAGCATTATCTTTTGAGTGTTCGTTAGTTAGTGGAAAAAGGATTTCAATTACAATTCAAGAATGGAAAATGCAAAATCATAAACAGATCAGGATTGGAGACTGCAACTAGTAATTAGACTAAAGGTAATATCTTTCATTTGAATACTGGTGACAAGACATGTTTGATTCCTCACATTGATGAAAGTTGGCTATGGAATAACAGACTATGTCATGTGAATTTTGATTGCATTGTAAAAATAACCTAAACTAAGGCAATAAGGGATTTACCTAAGATTGTGAAACCTCATAATTTGGTATGTAAGGAATTTCAAATGGGAAAGAAAGATAGAATAAAATTTAAGAGAATTTCTAAGAAATCCAATAATATTCTTATTTTAATTCGTACTGATTTATGCGGTCCGGCAAGGACAAGAAGTCTTCAGGGTGATAGATACTTTATGATAATAATTGACGATTATTCTAGAATGTATTTGGTTACCTTTCTCAGGGAGAAATCAAAAGCTTTTGGAAAATTCAAGATATACAAGGCAATGGTAGAGAATGAAACTGACAAGAAAATCAAATGTTTGAGATCTAATCAAGGGGGAGAATTTACATCTAGGGAATTCAATGCATTCTGTGAAGAGAATGGAATCAAAAGACAACTATCAACACCCTGAACACCTCAACAAAATGGAGTTGTGGAAAGAAAGAACATAACTATTCTGGATGCAGCAAGAACCATGATAATGGAAGCAAATCTACCTCATTTGTACTAGAGAGATGTAGTGAATACAATAGTTTACACTTTCAATATAGTTCACATAGAAGGTGAAACTGGTAAGACCCCTTACAAACTATGGTTTAGTTGTACTCCTACTCTTAAATACTTCAAAGTATTTGGAAGAAAATGCTATATTAGGAGAGATGAGTCTATTGGAAAATTTGATCTTAGAAGTAATAAAGGAATATTTCTTGGTTATTCATCTAGAAGCAAGGCATATAGATGTTATAATAAAATATTGCAAAAAATCATTGAAAGTACTAATGTGAAAATAGATGAACCTTTTAGAGGAGATTCAAAGTTTGTAGATTTTGAGCTGGCAGTTGAAATGATTATAAATGAAACAGTAGAGAATGTAGATCCAGTCACACCAACATCATCAGAAAACTCAATTGTGACTGAAGAACAACAACATGTGACTAAACCCATGTATGTAAGATTGAATCATTCAGAGAATCAGATAATTGGAAACAAAAACCAAGGTGTTATGACAAGAGGAAGATTGGCAAATGAAGAGGTATGTTTAATTTCTCAAGTTGAACTAGCATCTGTTATTGAAGCATGTCAAAATAAACATTGGATAAAAGCAATGAAAGATGAATTAAAACAGATTGAAAAGAACAATGCATGGACATTAGTTCCCCGACCTAAAGACAAAAATGTAATTGGAACTAAACGGGTATTTAGAAATAAAATTAATGAAGATGGTGAAGTAATCAGAAACAAAGAAAGATTAGTTTGTAAAGGTTACTCTCAAAAAGAACGAATTGATTATAATGAAACCTTTGCACCGGTAGCCAGAATTGAGGCAATTAGACTATTTCTTGCATTTGCAGCTCATAAGAACTATAAAGCATATGCGATGGAGGTAAAATATGCATTTTTGAATGGTGATCTTGAAGAGGAAGTTTACATTGAACAGTTTGATGGATTTTCTTTGATAGATGATAAGGATATAGATTGCAGATTAAGGAAAGCTTTTTATGGATTAAAGCAAGATCCTAGAGCTTGGTATGCTAGATTTGATAAATATCTTTTGAAGCTTGGATACACTAAAGGTAATGGTGAGAGTAACCTGTATTACAAAATCACTAATGATGACATTTTGATTATTAAAGTATTTGTGGATGATATCATTTTTGGAGGTGAAGATGGATTATGTAGAGACTTTGCTAACAAGATGCAGGAAGAATTTGAAATGTCTATGATTGGAGAGATAAAAAAATTTCTAGGTTTGCAGATTTCAAAAATAGATAAAGGTATTTTCATATGTCAAACATAATACTTGAAGGAACTTTTAAAGAAATTTGGTATGGAAAACTTGAAACTGGTAAGTACTCCTATGACTACAACTAATAAACTGACATTAAAGGATGATTCAACTTCTATTAATCCGACAAGGTACAAATCTATGATTGGAGGATTACTGCATTTGACACAAACTAGACCTAATATAATGAATGCAGTATGTATTGTTTCAATATTTTAAAGCAATCCTAAAGAAAATCATGAATCAATAGTAAAATGGATTTTTCAATACCTACAAGGCACAACAAATCTTGGTTTATGGTATCCTGAGAATGACAATTTTGAGTTGTGTGCATATAGAAATTCAAATTGGGTAGGAGATGTAGATGACAAAAAGAGTACCACTGGTAGTACATTCTTTCTTGGTAACAGATTGATTTCCTGGATCAACAAGAAGCAGAGTTGTACATCATTATCTATAGCTGAAGTAGAATATGTTGTAGTAGCAACTAATTGTACTCAGGTATTATGGATTAAACAAATATTGATGGATATAAAGGCAAAATGCAAATAGTTGGTAATTATTTATTGTGATAATTCAGCAGCAATTGATATATCAAAGAATCCAGTATTTCACTCTAAGACAAAGTATGTTTCTATTAAGTACAATTTTTTGAAAGAGAATGTTGAAGCAAATGAAGTGAGATTGGTTTATGTGAATACTAAAGAACAAATTGTAGATATCTTTACAAAGCCTTTGCCTAAGGTAACATTTGCATATCTTAGAGAGAAGCTTGGGGTAATCTCCCCACTGGCAGAGAGTTAGATGTTGAAGATTGGCATCAAACCGACTGGGACTAACGGAAAATATTTTTCTGGCTTTGATGGAGGAGAGCTAATTCTCAGGGAGAGTAGTTAGTTGCATGTTATGTTCTAATTTTGATTCTTAACTGCTTTGAAATTTGATGTCAAAGGGGGGGAGATATATATGCAAAAAATTTGTACTTAGAGAAATGTATTTTGGTTTTCATTTCTGGTATTGATCTATTTTGGGTGATTGTTGGTTTTTGGTATTCTTTTCTTTTTAGTACTTAGATTTTTTTCCATCTAGTGTTGCCATCAATGCCAAAGGGGGAGATTGTTGGTATTACGGATGACTTCATCATGCATTGCATTGGTTATGTCATTAATTTCAACACTTATCCTTCTGGAGGTCTACATTGCTGATTTGGCACTCTAGTTATATTGGTTTGTTGTTGAACCGACGCATTGTGTTCACCGACATGGTTAGTGGCTTATGCACAGTCATTGATAGGCTATCTAGTTCACCGAAAAAGATGATGACTTGCTATCATATGGAGATCATTTAGTTATGACGAAGACATGGATTGGATGTTTGGATTTGGTGTTTTTTTATTGGTCTAATTGGGTTGACATAATTAACTTTACCAGCAAATAGGTCCAGGTTATGGACTAGTACAAGATATCATGGTCCAGATCAACACAACACATATTGGAAATGGTTTATTGATTGAATAATGTGTAATTGTACTAAAGCCGACATATTGTATTGTATCAAGGCTTATTTTGTAATTGATTTAAATGTAATATCTTTAGGGAGCAGACCTCATGTTAAGGTCTTAGGTTTTGTATAAATAAGTGTAAGATCTCATTTGAGATATGTAACATATGAGTGTATATGCAAATATTGAAGATCATATAAGAAAATCCTTGTGTGAATCACGCAAACATTATCTAGAGGTTGAAGGTAGGATATGAAGGTCTTTGTCAGAGCCTAAACCGGTACTGAATCTAGCATTGTAGATGTTATTCTGAAGAAGTACATTGTTATTAGATCTAACCATCCAACTGTAGTCAGTGTGACTCCTATTTTGTGTTTGAGTAGTCAACTCTAGGTGGTTGGATTTTCTATATGTGCAGACCCCATTTGTATACACTTACTATCTGCATTAGTATCATCTGATTGTGGGTAAGGTTTCCCACTATGGGTTTTCCCCTTATAGGGTTTCCATGTCAAAGTCTCTGTGTCATGTGTTATGAATATTTTTTTCCTGTCTGTTTCATGCATTATGTTATACCGGTACTGCTATAACTGTTAATTTGTTTTACTGGCATTAAGTTTGATTTGCCAGAACTAAGTTTAAGTTGGAATAATTTGTATTTGGGTTATAATTTATTGACAATTGATTCACCCCTCCTTCTCAGTTGTCCTTCCAGTTCCTAAGATTAATGACTAGCTATTATTGATGTCAACCCCAAGTGTTAAGAAGAAAATTTAAATTGTCTTTAGTATAGTATATGAAATTTTGTTATTTTAGTTTTTCTTATATAGATAATATTTATTAAGTTATATTTTTTAATTAAAAATTGCAAATGTTAAGGAGCATTAAATATAATAAATTGAAGTTTGAAAATAGAATAATGTAAATAATGATTTTTGAAAGTAATATTTTGGATAGGCAAAAAATAGTTATAATAAAAAAAAATAAAAAAGGAAATAAGATCAAAATAAATACATATAAATTGAAAAGGCTATTACCTGATTGAGACATTTATTTATGTAGCCTAATAAAATTGTAGAAGCACTCACATAACAAAAGTAAGTACTAGATGATTTTTTAGGTTTCAAAAGAAGATTGTTGTTGTTGTTGTTGTTATTATATAGTGGATAAATATGAAATTGTAGTGGATAACTTAGAAAGCTTAAAAGATAAGGTTTTTTCATTAATGCCAATAATCCTCAATTTGATGGTTACCCCTGCTTGGCATATGGATTTTTTATGACGGTTTGGTGATTGTAGTGCCTTTTGTTTTACGTTTTAATAAAAATATTAAGTGTCAATTTTTTTTAATTTTGAATAATTTTATTGAAATTTTTTATATTTAAACATTTTTATCAATTTAACTAGAAGCTCTAAATGTACCTAAAAAAGAACCAATATATTAATAATGTATAAAATATTATTTTATAAAATAATTCTATTACAAACTTACAATGTTGAGCAGACACTCTCCATTTGATTTAAAAAAAAAAATGCATTAGTGCAGATTTTATAAAAATGCATAGTGAATACAAATCTAAAGGTGTATATTACCATTTGAAGAGGAAATCAAAGGGAGAAGACAAGGATCGACTTTGAAATTAAAGAGGTGTTTGGTAGGAATGAAAATTTTGGGCAAATATCAATTCAAAGTTGTTGATTTAAAAACAAAGAAAAATTTATAGATTGGAGGGAACCATAAAAGATGTAAAAAAGAAACTTTTGAAGAAATCAGTGAGACAAAATAAGAAAAAAGTTATATATTGGAAAGAATAGGAAGAGAATGGAGGCACTTGCAATGAGAAAAACATTATACATAGACAGAAAGAAAATACATAAAAGAATTACAAATGAGAGATAGACAAAGGGCACCAAAAGAGTTTTTTTATTTGTGTTGGTTTACATTAATTCAAGGAATATGATAACTAAAGTATTGCTAACCTATATCAACAAAGTACAATTTCAAACATAAATTTTATTGAGAAATAAAAAAATAGAACATAATTGTATGAAGTATAAACTACAAAGTAAATACCTTAAGATTCATAGATTGAAGGTAGAGTAGAGTAAAATGCAAACTCCTTTTCTTGAAAAGAAATTAAAGTCTATGTCCTTTCATGATTGTATCTTATATGATATCTTATATAGATAAAAAGAATGTAGAAAATTTAGAAAACAATGATAAATTAGTAACATATTAAAAAATATTAAATTTAGTTTCTAAATTCACACCAAACAATCATTTTTTATAACTAAAATAGAAATTATTTTTATTTATTTATTAAAATATTTTTAAAATCTGAAACAATTAAATCCTATCATTTCAATTATGACAAGTGTCTAAATTGATATTTAAGACAACCTAGAAAAATATTAAAAAAATTAATTGAGAAGGTCTCAAAATTTATATAATAAAAATAGATACTAAAATTTCATATTAAAATAATATAAAAATACAAACAATTACATCTTCACATTTCAAAAAAAAATTTTAAAAAAATTATATTTTTATAATTAACATTTTAAAATAATATATATCAATTTTAAAAAGTATAATAATAGTATAATAGTATATAATATTCGTTACCTATTAATTTTTTTAATGGTTTATTAACAATTTGAAGTGTCAAATATACACTTTTAGACAAAAATAGCATATCAATGCATATAGTTAAATAATTTTACCAGTTGTCATATATGGTCTAAAAGTGAAAATATGACCATATAGACCATTAAATTCTAGGCCTAAATGTCATCTCAACATTGGAATCTTTGTTACTAGAAACGCGAACAATATGCTTGTTTCATTTTTTAATGGAAAAAAATATTTTGTTTTTGATGGTCATTTTTAGGCTATCTCTACACATTTTCTTACTCTTTTTATTTTCAATAAATTAAAAAATGTTTAGTATATATACTTGTATTTAGAAAAATGTAATTTTAATGTTAATAAATTTAGTTGAATCAAATTATATTTATAATCAAATACTAGCAAGTTGTAGGAGTATATAAATAATTAAAGATAAATACTAAACAAAAAATAAATTGGAAAAGGAAGGAGAAGAGGTTGTTGTATGGAAATAAAAAATCATGACAATGATTTTTTTTCTATGATTGATGTTAATAATATGTATAATCATAGGTTATCTATGAGAAATTCTCTCTCTCTCTCTCTCTCTCTCTCTCTCTCTCTCTCTCTCTCTCTCTCTCTCTCTCTCTCTCTCTTATGTGAATTATGATGAAGATATACAAGATCTAATGGATATGTGCATGGTGATACCTTAACTTGTACAATGTAGTAGCATCTCAAAGTAATTCAATAACTATTGAAACCAATAAATTGGATCTAATATTTCTAGGACTTTAAGGCCAAGGCACTATGAAACAATGCAGAAAAGAAGAAAAAAATCTCAAGAGAAAGGATGCACATACGGTGCAATAAAATGGTATTCATAAAATTCTTAGATCCGAAATGTCCTTTGACATCAACTTGGACAAGAAGAAATAGGATGTGCAGACCTCCATGGGGCCCTCTACCAAGACATGGAGCAAAAAATAAGAAAGGGGAAGTTTGAGATTTATCATGGGAGAACTCCAAGCGATCAACAATAGGATGATCCAGAAGAATATCAAGGTTGTGAAAGATCTTAGTTAGTTATTTTTTGGCTTGTGTTTTTTGTTGGCGTTGTGTTGTTTTTGTTAGTCTCTTTGGGGATTTTCTCCAGTTTTTGTTTATGTTGAGACTCTGGTTTAACTCTATTTATTTTTTGATGGATTTGGATTTCGGGTCCTTGTAAAACCCGTTTATCTTAATAAAAAAAAAAGGCACATGAATGGAGTGTAGGAATGTGCATCCTTTTCACATTATAAAATTAAGAATATATTTCTTTCTATAACATCTTAAAGATGAAAATCATTAAAAAAAATTATAACCTTAGAAATTCAAAATCAAAACTTTAAGGGAATAAGTTTGCGTTCATTTCATCATTTAAGACTGTATTTGAAACCTATAAAGTAGTGTAAGACTAATCCTATTCCTTATTGAACCCTATCCCTAACCCTAATACTAATTAAATAATTGAACCCCAATCCATACTCCAAGTGTTAATCTATAATAGTAACCTTAATCATAACCTAACATTACCCCTAGCTTAATTTAACCCCAAACATTATCCTAGAATAGTAAGATTACTTGTACTATAACCCTACCCTAAACCTAATCATATAATATTTGAAACGTAACTATAACCTAACACTAAACTTAACTCTAACCCTAGAATCAAACCTTAACTCCAACTTGAGTTGTAATCTAACCATAATAGAACCTTATTCGTAAAGTTAACCCTAACTCTAATTGAACTGTAATCATAATTGAATTCTATTTGTAGCCCTAATCCCAATTGAACTCTAATACTAATTTGACCCCAACTGTAATATAATTGAATCGTAAGCCCAATTCTAGCCCTTATTAAAATTGAATTTGTGCTATAATTAAACCCTAATCATCATCAAACACTAACTATAATTACACCCTTACTATAATCAAACACTAAATTGAACCCTAATCCTAATTTGAGTTTGAGCCATCGCCCCACCTTAATATGGTATGATTATATTTAGGATTAGGGTTAGATTTATAATTAGCTTAGATCATATTGTTAGGTTATGCTACAACCTAACTCTAACCCTAAATCTTAACCCTAACCATTACCCAAAACCTAATCCTAACCCTAACTATAACCAATATGTAACCCTACCCCTAAACCCTAACATTAATATTAACCCTAATCATGATGTAAACCTTAAGCATAATCGTTACCCTTACAATAAACCCTAACCCTAACCATATTTCTAACTCTAAACCTACTCATAACCCAAAACCTAAACCTAAACCTAACCATGATGTAAGAGATAGCCATATTCCTAATCCTAATTATAACCCTAACCATAATCCTAACCCTATCTCTAAACCTAGCCCTAATCCCAACCATAAACCTAAACCCTAATTCTAAAAATAACCCTAAACCCTAACCCTAACAATAATATATAATAAGTATATATAAGTATGAAACTAGTATTATATATTTAAAGAGCAATTGAACCAAAAGTATATATATTTAAATGTAATATATAATATATAGTTTATAATTTTTACTTTAATAAATACAAAATAATGTTACACTTTACTTAGCATAAAGTTTAATTGATATAATATATAATATATAGTTTATAATTTTTACTCTAATAAATACAAAATAATGTTACACTTTACTTTGCATAAAGTTTAATTACATTATAAAAATCAATTTATTTAATGTCTTCTATGTCGCACCACATTACTACTAGTGTGCATATATATTAATTTTATACATATAAAATGTGTCTTCTTTAAGACACTTATTTTTTAGTCAACCTTACACCCTAAATTTAAATAAAAAGTTCCGTGAATTATCTTTCCTCGTGACTCGTGTTTGCCAAACAAATTAACGAGAACAAAGATGATATAGATGATATCTCTGCCTACGGAGGAACTAGGTTGGGTTTGACTTATTGAAATCCGAAAAATTCGGGAGTAAATAATTACAAATTACCGCGAGCGAAATTGCCGCAAGCGTAGATAAGATGCGTTACATTCATTCCTTTCGCTTTACTTTATACCGATAAAAAGATGACATCAACATGATCACGTCACCTATAGCTTCTGAGTTATTATGTGGATTGTTTTGTCGTAGTTAAAATTCTTCTTATTGATATTAAAGTTAGAAAGTAAATTTAGCAGTAGTAATGGAAGTGCTCAAATCTCAATCTAAATTAGTTGTAGAGAATGTGTTCGTGATGAAAGGTGGCCATAAGAGTTCTTGAAAATTGAAAGAGTTACATGATAACAAAAGATTTAACGAAGTTTGTTGCAGATCTACCTCCACCAAGTCTCATAAAAATATAAAAGAAAGCAAAATTAGAACAATTAGGACACAAAAATAAATAGAATACAAGAGTAAAAGCTTTCTACTTATTATGATGTTTTAATTTCGAATTTCTCAAAATAGAATATAAGTTTTTGGATGTGTTTTCTCGTTCGACGTGATCACTCCCAGTGATCCATAACTACAAAAATGAATAGGATATTTGATATATATATTTTTTATTATGGGCGTAGATAAAGATGTTCCGGACCGTGAATCCAATTCTTGAGCGTAGTATTCATGAGAACTTGAGATAGCAGATTTCGGGTGTGCCACCAGATTGAATACTCTTCTTGTAGCAGACACCATTGTCAGAGATGTGCAATGCACATTTGGAGAAGGAGAGCTACCGGAGTTTGAGGTTTATTTTGTTGATCTTCCCTCAAATGATTTCAATGATGCTTCCAACCGAACAAACCTGTGCCAATGAAGAAAATGAAGGTGATAACAATCCAGTGGCTGCAAGATCTTATTTTGCAGCGGCTGTTTGTGGGTCATATTTCAGACGTCTATTCCCAAGGAAAAGCCTGCATTTCTGCCACTCTTTTTTCAGTCTTGAGTGGCTTTCAAAGGTGGGCAATAAACCCTAACTTCTGCATATATGAATTTGGTATAGTTTTCTCATCATAAGATGTAAATGCAGGTGCTAGAGAATGTTCAACAGACAAACTCTCCTCATGTGTCCGTTTCAAGTGTTGTGAGGAGGCAGTGGGAGCTACTTATCTGCAACGATTTGACAGAGAGTTCACATCGTTTTTAAATGCCCGCAGAAGAGACAGTTGATGGGGGGTGCAAATTTATGTCAATGGTGGGTCGTAATGGAGGGACACACATAATTTAGGAGTAAGGAACACTAGGAGATATTGCTTGTCAGTTTGAATATGCATTCCAGGAGCTAGTGAATGAGTTAGATATATTAGATTGTTTTCTTTTTGTTGGTAATATGAAACTCAATGGTCACATGACTGTTTGTCTTCCTCAGACTGTTCATTTCGTATCTGATATATTTATATAAATGGCTGAATGCAGTCCATACTGGATGTACTCTGTATTGAATATTTGGTTAATAAGATAATTCATGTGTTTCTGGTGGACGTAGCCACCTAGTGGTGAACCACGTTAAACTTTGTATTATGTGTTTTCTTTTTTGCTGTTTTGTTTTCGATTCTTTGCTCGTTTTAATCTTTACAATTGGTATCAGAGCCATGTTGGCTTGAGCAGAGATGGAGGAAGGAGGAGGAGGTGAAATTTAGAACTTCTATGACACTTTTACGTTCCTTGTAAAACTATGCTTCAAGCATCGCGTACATTGGTTGGATGGCTTGAAGAAAGAGGGGAACTCGGCTCAAGAAGAAGAGGGTTTGTTGTATTCACGGTTTGAAGAAAAAGAGACTGGTTTGTTTCCCTTCCAAGATGAGGAGGATGCCTCCCAGGATGAGGAGGATGTAGTCTCGAATCTAACGAATGAGTATGACCCTGAAGAAGAAGAGGCAGATTGCAGAAGAAACGATAACGATTTATTGATGAAGATTGCAGAAGTGGAGGCAGAGTGAGTTATCGAAGCAAACTTGATGCTACTGCATATGGTGGTGGATATCATGGTGCAGTTGTCTTTGCATGGAAAGGATCTGCAGAGGGAGCTATTGAGGATGCAAGAGGATGTGAAGCTGATATAGTTTTTGTCACTGGTGATTGGCTGGTGCATGGAGCTGGTAGACGAGAAGTAGATCCTGATATTTTCAGGGACCCTATTGTCCACACAAACCGGAACCGCCGTGATTCTATACTAGTAAAGTCTTATGGCAATCATCGCGTAAGGAATGCGGTTGAAAGTAAGCTAAATGATCCCGTCTTGGTGCGCAGGAACAGAGGTGGAGCATCCGGGGTTCAAATCCCACCACCGTATAGTTCTGAGTGGAATGCAATACATATTATGGTAGAACAACCGGTGGAGGCTGCGACCCCTGAGATTGGGGATGAAGCCGAAGGGGTAGAGCAGAGCCGAAGGGATGGAAATCTATTTAACTACCAGACCTTGAGGGACTGGGTCGAAGAGAGAGTTCATGTGGAGGAGAGTAATGAGGAGATCGTTCGCGACAATGGGCGAAAGGTAGGGCGTGACTACAATTCTTGCGCAATAATGATGTCGGATACGAGGCAGGGATTTTGCAGGCATTGAGCAGCAATATGAGCAGCCCGGCGAATGAAGATATCTCTATTACATCTTCGAGTGGACATATATAGTTTGCATCTCCGGTGGAGTTTTGTAAGGAAAATATCGACGCTCTTCTGAATACGAAAATGGAAGGGAAAACTCAGTTCGAACATAAGGGAAAATGCGAGCAAATGGAAGACTACATCAAGAAACTACATGCTTGCATTCGCTGGTTTCAAGAACTGGAAGAAAATAATTTTACAGAGAAGGGGAGCACAGGTGTTGTTGAATGTAATGGAATAATATAATTTGAACTCGTCAAATCGTCAAATCTAGTGTTCCTAGTTATGGAATACAGGATCAGTTTGTGCCTGGAATAGTAGTAGGAGAAGCTGTTTATAACTCTGATTTGGTATGCATAAGTTTAATCCGCAGTATTTGTGAACAAGAGTTTGCAAAGTTAAAATTGTGCGGGCTGGTTTTAATGTGAGTTTCAAAATGAAAGTAGGGATGTCAGAGTGCATGATGACATTTCTCCATAACAATTGTTTAAACTAACAATTGGTGCATGGGGTTTCAATTTGATGGTTGTATGATCATATCTAATTGTCACATTTCAGATTTAAAGGGGTTAAAAATCAATGTATGTGACATTAGAATGAAATTGTTTAGCTTGCTAAAATTTCAGACTAGCTCTCTCATTGAACCTTTAATGCCAACCATTTCAATTTTGATTTATAAACATTAAAATGATTTTTTTCAACAATTAACTATCATTCTTTTTATTTAGTACTATATTTTCTCATTAAAAACTAAATAATATTTATTTAAAGATCATGTTTTGAAATAGTATTAAGATATGGAAAAGTTTAACTGCAACTAAATATCATTTAATCTAGAACTATTCATATAATATTGTAGCACATAAACATGCTAATTCTATCATGAAAATCCATGCGAATTCTGTTGGAAGCTAGGGTTGCCGTTGCACCAAAAGATCAACCTGTCAATGCTCGATACAACCATTAGACTTATAGAATCCATAGGAGGCTGTTAAACCATGTCGCGAATCTCCGTGAGGGACACTAGCCCACTGCCAACAATCCCCCTCCCAGCATCATTCGCCGCGACCTGCGTGATTCGAACCTGTGACCAAGCTCTGATACCACTGAACAAAACTCCAGGACAAGATGTCCAAAAGAGTTCTTCGACATTACCAAGTGTCTTCCACATAATTTTGAGTGTCGGTGATCATTATATCCTGCCAGTGAAGCATATACCAATAATTGTGCAATAGTTACTTGCTTGCCGGTGAATGCTGTTGGATCTCCAAAGTGCTAGTGTTTTAGTAGGTGTTGACATCAATGACAAAACCATACCAAAATACCAACAATCTCCCCCTTTGGCATTGATGGAAAAACCATCAAAGTGCGAAAACAGAAATGCCAAGTATCAAAAACCAACAATCTCCAAAAAGATTATAACCAGATTTCAGAGAGTAATAGTCTCTCCCAAATAACAATCTCTCCACCTGGGAGCAACATGCGTTTTCCAAAGTTTCCATACCAATCTCTCCAAAAGATAATATGTTTTTCCATATATATCTCTCCCCATTTGACATCAAATGCCAAAGTTACAATAATACCAAGTTCATATACAAAATGCCAACTACTCCCCTTGAGAAGTAGCTTCCTCATCAAAGACTGGAGTAAAAGTTTTGTCTTTTAATTTTGCCAGTTGATGACAATCGTCAACTATCTAAGTCTCTACCAGTGGTGGTATGACTCCAAGCTAATCTCTAAGATATTCAAAAGTCTCCTTAGGCAAAGGTTTTGTGAAAATATCTGCAAGCTGATCTTTAATGTTCACATAAACCAGTTTTATCTCCTTTTCTTCAACTTTTTCCCTTAGAAAATTCAGTTTGATAGAAACATGTTTTGTTTTAGAATGTAGTACTGGATTCTTAGATACATCAATTGTTGTAGTGTTATCACAATATATGGTAATAGGTTCCTTGCATTTTACCTTTATGTCTTTCAACATTTGCTTAAGTCATAGTACCTATGTACAGTTAGTTGCTGCTGCAACATGTTCTGATTCTACTATTGATAAAGATGTACAACTTTGTTTCTTACTCAACCAAGAAACTAATCTCTTTCCAAGAAAGAATGCTCCACCAGTGGTGCTTTTTCTATCATCCACATCTCCAAAAAGATTATAAGCAGAAATCAGAGAGTACAAATTCTATAATATTGTAGCATATAAACATGAAACAGGGTGCTGAAAATGGCAGTGAAAATGATAATGCTGAAGCCAATACAGCCTAACAAAATTCATTATTGAATATGAAAATAAAATGAGTAATTTCTTTTCAGAGATATTTTCTATAAATTTCATTGGTAATCATAATGCTAGGGTAATTAAAGATTCTCATTTATTTTATCTACAAAATTCCTTATGAATTTGGAAGCCTTAAACATTCAAAAGTTATGATTTCATCTCTGTTTCTTCAGCATTTAGTGGCGACTAAGTAAAATGTGGATAAAGTCACTTGGGTCATGTCTAATGGATTCAAACACTTAAGCTTGTCTGTGCTTAACTATTGTGAAGTAAGGCTTCAAAGGCTTTGGACATTTTTCACATCGTGTCTGATTCATACTGTTTCTCTACACGTAGTTTATCAATTATAGAGGTTAAAGCTGGGTACTAGCCATAAGATACAAGGAATCTAATATTTATTGAAGTTAATAGAAGTCTTTTAGTGTTTCATGCAGTCTTGTACTTCAAGAAATCATTTGATCTATTATATTCATTATAAACGTCAATTTCAAGTTTCCCAAGCTTCAATAGTCTTAATCATTTGATCTATTATATTCATTATAAACATCATTTTTAAGCTTCCCCAACTTCAATAGCCCTGGGATTATCTTTGAGAGCTTTTTTGATATTATGTATATGAAACATAATTAACATTTATACCATCTAATGTTGACATATCAATCCTTCGTAGACTGCTCACCCAAGGCGTGCGATTGCCCTCCTTTATGAGCAGACATTACAGCACATTACATGATGGACATATATTAGAAAAGTAAAGATAACAAATCATAATACTGTGCCACAGATATTCATAGAATAGCACCGACAAAATGCTCATCACACAACTACATACAATTATAGATAGAGACAATAAATACAAATACCAAATTTTATGATCCGCAGATCTAAGCAAATCAATTTACCAGCATATTGTTTCCTGCATGGCATAAGACACACGGAACAATTAAAGAACTGGATATAACAATCCTTGGTTTGCTGGTGTTTGAGTGAGCTGGGAGTAACGGAGTTTATAATCAGGCTAACGAGTTTTCTAGCCTGGGATTCACTAATTTCAACGCCGAAATATTAGGAAGCGTAGTTACAGATTAAGGTGAGCAAATCTGTCGGTGCTGATAAGACATGCTGCGCGTTACATTCCTAGCGCTGTACATTGTACTGCTAGTATTCAGAGCACTTTCTAATCTGACATACACAGACTTTTGGGCTATAGAATGTAGGTTTGCAATCTTTTTCGAGTAGGCATGGGTTTATTATATGGGTTCATTTATAATAATAGATCAAATTAGAGCAAGGATCTTACAATAAAATCTTTTTGACTGTGAATCAAGGATTGGGAATGAATTCATTCACTCAGAATCAATCGAAACATTCAATTTCTTGAATAAATCAAGCACAATAGTCTTCTAAAAGAGGAAAGTCTTAGACAGAAATATTTTTGACTGAAAAGACTGCAAGTCATTCTGAACCATTGAATCTCACTAATAGATCAATGAACCAAAATGGGGTGTCATCCATTAATGTATATAAAAAGAGTTATATTGCTCTGAGCTCATTATAAAGTTAGCAGGGTCTAATGGAGACGATCCATTATCAGTCTCAGTCTCAATTGGTGATGGAGAATGTACTGGGCATGAAAGGTGGTCATGGAGATTCCAGTTATGCTCTTAATTCTTTATCAGTTCAGGTACCTTCTCTCTTCTTCGTCACGGTTTCACACCCTTTGTTTTATTTCAATGTTCTAAATAGAAGTTTGTTCTTGTAAACTGATGAGTGCAGATAAAGATGGTCCGGGCTGTGATACCATATCTGGAGCGCGCGATTTATGAAAAGATGAGAGTGAAGTTGAATGGAGACGGCCTATTTAGGATAGCAGATTTCGGGTGTGCTACAGGAGGGAATACTCTTCTGGTAGCAGACACCATCGTCAGAGCTGTAAAACGCTCACTTGGAGAAGAGGAAGAGCCAGAATTTGAAGTTTATTTTGCTGATCTTCGCTCCAATGATTTCAATTCACTGCTTCGAATGATGCTTCCAACCCAATTACAATCCTGTGCCGATGCAGATAACGACGGTGATACCAACCCAGTGGCTGCAGGATCTTACTTTGCAGCGGCTGTTTGTGGGTCACATTTCAGACGTTTGTTCCCACGAAAAAGCCTGCATTTCTGTCATTCTTCTCTCTGTCTCCATTGGCTTTCAAAGGTGAGTAATAAACCCTAAATTGTCTATGGCGAATTTTATATAGTTGTCTCATGATAAGATGTAAAAGCAGGTGCCAGAGGCTGTTCGAGAAAGAAGATCTCCTCGTGTGTACGTTTCAAGTGATTGTGAGGAGGCAGTGGGAGGTGCTTATCTACACCAGTTTAACACAGACTTCACAAGGTTTTTAAATGCCCGGGCAGAAGAGACAGTTTATGGGGGATGCGTGTTTATATCTCTGGTGGGTCGTAATGGAGGCACCCATATAATGGAGGAGCAAGGAACTCTAGGAGATATCTCTCGTCATTTTGAATATGCATTCCAGGAGCTGGTGAATGAGGTACTTCTAACACATGTATAACACACCTTTCTTCTATCATATTTGTTGTTTTCTTCTACTTCAATAAAAATTTTAAGAGAGTTGAAATCCAAATTAATGTACCCATTTGGGTATCTACTATGATTATGTGATGATGTATTGTTGTTTACATGGGACAGGGTTTTATAGAGAAAGAGAAGTGGGAATCCTTCAATCTGCCCTGGTTCGGTCCAAATCCGGAAGAGGTGGAGAGCATAGTTAAGAGGCAAGGGGCGTTCACGATGGAGCATGTAAGGGTGTTGGGGGAATTTCCTTTGCATCCCATGACAGAGGTGAGGAGAGGGGAGAAGGAGGTATTCGGGAGTAGTGTAGGAAACCATTACAGAGCACTCTTAGAGAATATTGTGAAAGCTCATTTGGGATGTGAGAGTTTGACAGACGAATTCTTTTTTAGAATTGGTAAAAGAGCAGCTGCTAAGTTTGAGGAGTATCTTTCCAATCATATAGAATTAGTTGTTGTCATGCTGGTTAAAAAGTAATCACGTACAGATATGCTTTAGAGTTAGATTTTTTTATAAGGATGTCATATCTTTTATTGTAACTCAAGCAATTCAATCAATTTTTTTGTTATTGTCTTCAATTATTTTGTTGTTAAATTTTCTCTTTATGTTTGACAGGTATTCTTGAAGAAGATAACTGGACTTATGAGATTCGCATTTCACGAATTCTAACAATAAATGGTTCCCCGTTTTGTGAAAGATCTAGTATCACACATTTTGCCTTTCAGTTTACCATTGATTAATCAGCCACTGGACATGTATTTTGGTTGGAAGGTCTGAATAACCATATCTTCAAAGACAATGCTCCTGGTTATTTAATTTCTTTATGTTTTCTCTTATTCTACCATTCTACTTTTTAACTTGCACCAAATCAAGAGTTCTAGAAGAGGGTATGGACATCCATGAAAGCATAATGGATAGGATTCTTTTTGTGAAATGGTGTGGTCATAAATGCCCTAGTAGATACATATCCAAAATGTGGAAGCATAGACAAAGCACATGAATTGTTTAACAAAATGCTTCAGATAATGTGATCTCATGGATTGGAATAGATGAATAATATGCACAAAATGGTGTTCTTGAGGAGGCTTTACATCTCTTCAAAAAATGGCCTTAAAGTAGTGTTTCCTCCAAAATTGCATTGAAGTTATAGAATGGATGGTACATTAAAATGACATCATCATAGCTGGTTCCATGGGCCATAAAATTTTATGTGGCAGCTTCAATTGAAAATTGTCTCAGATTGGAATCAATAGTCTTTACTTGTCTATGCGGTAACAACAAAATTTAGAGTCGTCTACTATGCCATGATCATGGATCATATCAATTATTAGCATTCTCCACTGAGATATTTTCCTTCATCCAATATGATTTCAGTTAGATCTATTAATTATAAATGCCTTGATAGACATGCATGCAAAATCTAAATGCATACACAAGGCACATGCATTTTTTAACAAAATGCCTGAAAGAGATATTGTCTGATGGGATGCAATGATTGTAGGATACAATTCAAAATTGATGTGTTGAAAGGGATTTAGAAATTTTCAAGTGAATGCAATTGGTGGGTGTAAGACCAATCTCCCCAATTTTTGCCATTATAATTCCACCCTGTGCAAAAATGGGTGCTTCAAAACTTGGTATGGATATCCATAAAACCATAATGCAATGTGGACTTTTCTCAGGTGTAATCATTGCGAATGCCTTTGTAGAAATGTACACAAAATGTGGAAGAATACAAAATCTTTTAAAGAATACAAAATCTTTTAAATTGTTTGACAAAATGCCTCAAAAAAATATGGTCTCATGGAATGTGATGATTTCAGGATATGCATAAAATGGATTCTTTCGAAATACCTCACAATCTTGTAAGCAAATGCAATTAGTAGTTGTAAAGCCAACTTCTTCAACTTTTGTCACTGTGCTTCAATCCTGTGCCTAAATGAGAGCTTTAAAACAGGATATAGACATCCATCAAAGCATAAATGAAAGTCAATATTTATCGGATGTTGTAGTTGCAAGCATAGTTAAACATGAGAAAAACTCAGCCAATACTCAACAAAAACTCGGCAAAAATCCTAAGAACTTAAAAAATTTCTTAAATTTAATTATAAATGAATTTTTTTTTGTAAAATGTAATAAGAAGATGCATCCCATGATTCAATAAATGAGAAAATAAAAGAAGAAAGCTAAATCTAGATATATGTAAACACAAAGTGGGTACAAAATCGCATCCTCATGAGGAATGTTGATGGCTGGAAGCAAAATAGTAAATAGTTTTTGTAGAACAAAAATTAAATAAATCAATACAATTAAATCTTCCTCTTCCAAGCTCTAGTAAAAACTAGGGAGAGGTAGAACTAGACGGTCTATTCCTAGAAGTCTATTGTGGGAGTGATTGATACTCCTTGCTTGATATAACTAGATTAGGTTGTGGCTCATCCTCCATCCTGGATGTAGCTCTACCTTTAGCTACACTTGACTCTAATAATGACTCCTCATCCTCCTCATTTGGTCCTCAATTTCAACCTGTGTGAAACCGAATACACCTGCCTCCTCCTCCATAGCCTATGTCTTCAAATCATTAATGCCATCCTCTGTAAACAATGGAGGTTGCTCCTACGATGTTTGATCACTATAAGGATCTATATCATCCAAATCAATTGGACAAGACAATGCTTCCTCTACCTTCCTTATGTAGAAGCTACGATTATATTGCACAAAGACATGGTGATTGAGGCATGTTTGAGCTAACTTTCTCCTCTTCTTCGTGTGGATAACCTCAAACAAGCTCCAATTGTGTTCATAACTGGATGAACTACAAGGCTGACATAAGATTTTGAGGGTAAGGTTTTTTAGATTTGGGGTATTTCCACCCCAACTTTTCCACCAAGCATGTACAAAGTAAAATTATCTTGATGGTAGCACCCCTCACATAGGTTTGAGGTTCAGAAAGAGAGGGGTAGAGAGATAGGTCTAGATCTTGGGAGAGAGAGGAGAGAGTGAGATAGAGAGTGGTAGAGAGGGGGATAGAGGAAGAGTGATAAGGAGATAGATAGGTCTTAAATTGAGGGTAGATAAAGTGAGTGAGATAGAGAGAGTAAGAGAATGTTGATAGGAGCCCAATGATTACTAAAATTTGACTATCTAAAAATTTAAAAGATCCTCTAAAACCTAGAATTTGTATTATAACTCCTAGAGATCTAAAACCACTCTCAAACACCATGCCAATATATACATGTAATATAACTTAAATTATAAGAAAGGAAAAATACATATTGAAATGTGAATGTTATATTTCATGTATATATTCTAATGAAGAGAATGAGACTGACTTCAAAAAATAAAAAGATAATTTTTTGACATGTTTGGGCATCTTTTTTTAATGTAGCCAAGTTTTTCTAGAAGCTCGTCGAGTTTTGTGAAAAACTTGGCAAGTTTCTTCTACGAGTCAATGGAGTTACTAATCACCGGATAGAAAAACTTCTGAGTTTTAGTAGCTCACCAATTTTTTTATGAGTAGTTCAACTATGGTTGCAAGTGTCCTAATGGACATGAATGCAAAATGCAGAAACATAGACAAGGCATGCAAATTGTTTGACCAAATCTATCAAAAAGATTTGGTCTGATGGACAACAATGATTGTAGGCTATGTATAGAATGTTTTGTTGAAAATACCTTAGAAACCTTTAAACAAATGCAATTAGCAGGCATAAAGCTAGACTCTACAACCTTTGCCAGTATCCTTCTGGCCTATGCCAAAATGGGAGCTTTAGAATAGGGCATGAGCATTCATCAAAACATAATAGAAAATAGAATTTTATCAGCTATTGTAGTTGTAAATGTCTTGGTTAAGTGCGAAAGTATACATACGACACATGGACTATTTGACAAAATATCTCAAAGGAATGTGATCTCATGGAATGCTATGATTGTAAAATATGCACAAAATGGCTATTGTAAGGATGCTTTCAAACTTTATGTATTAATGAAGCAATCTTGAACATATCTACAAAAGCTTGTAAGCTTTTCTTGTTCTTTATTAACATGCAGTCATGTATGTTTGAAGGATGAGGGTTGTCAATGCTTCAATGACATGAAATAAATAGTGCTATATAAAATACAATATCATCTAAATCTCAAATTTATGCTATATCACATATTGGGTTCTTTAAAAAGTGTTGTTTAGATTTTACAATTTTAATCAAACAAGATATGAAAAAAAAATTAATAAGTTTGGAATCTTTGTAAATATAAGGTACTATTATTGGTTCGATAGGGTATATTAATATGGGCCACCAATTCTATATTGAACCAAAAATCAATGTTCAACATGTCAATGAGCATAATATCCAACATTGCTACAATGCCACAATTTTGATGTTGTAATAATTAAGCCCTTCTAACAAGAAGAATTGAGGGAGATTATTGAAAATGAATCATAGCTAACCCCCAAAGAATAATTTTAGATATGCTTTATACTCTAAAAAAATAAAATTCCAATGACCTACAATGCACTAGGTCCAAGAAATAACATCTTCAATCATACAGGAGGAATTTCAATAAATATCGTGTCCTATAATTCTTGACATAAACCAATGACCTACAATGCACCGGGTCCAAGTAATCACATCTTCAATCATACAGGAGGAATTTCAATGGGGGAATGAAATTAGCCTATATCCATATAATTATTATTGATGAGCCAACATACACAAGATTGCAAATCATAGAATTATCATAGAATTATGATGGTCGACAAAATATATCCAAAACAAACATAGACAACATTGCAAATTATTTTTGAGAAAAATCGAACTTGCAAATACAATTTTAGTATGAATTACAACCCCAATTCTCCTATACTTGGTTTTCACATTCCTTGATTTTTACTTTCTAATGTATTATATAACATGGGTATGTGCAAGATCACAATGGCCCAAAAAGTGGCGATATCCTGTTTCTAGTCCTAATTGATAGGTTGATTGAAAAATATCCACAAATTTCAAACGATATCATATTTTTTGAATCCAAAGTATGTGTCACATTATGTGCTTCGTATACTATAGGATTAAAAATAGAAAATTTGAATTTCATAAAGTTTTGACCAAGTTATGGTGGTTAGACATATGAGCTTTTAATATTTTTAAAAAGTTGTAAAAAAATCATAACTAATTATTTATTTCAAAAAAATAAAAATAAAAATAAAAAAATGTGTCACATCTAGACATGAGTCTTCTAATTATATTTAAAATATTATAAACAATAATATGATTTGATCGTGGTTAGGGTGGTCAGACAAACACCTGCATCTTATCATCTTCCTGAAATTTTAGTACTACTGCATTGTGTAGACACCTAAAATTGTCCTGTCTAATTAACTAAATATTTTCATTTATTTAATTATCTTATCCTTAGTCTTCTATTAATTTAATAAATTTTTATTTATTTAATTAATTAATTAATCCTCTTCTAAGCTTTTCCTCATTTAATTAAATATTTTTTATTTATTTAAATTATCCTTTTTCCTAAAGTAAAAAATATTTTATTTATTTAATTAATCCCACTTCCTCTATTAATTAAATAAATATTTATTTAATTAACTCCTTATCCTTTTCTACCCATGACACATGTCACTAATCTCTTAATTCTTCTCTTACCTGACCCCTTTATCATTTAATTATTTCTCTACCTACCCTCTAATCCTAGCCAACCATTTATCTTTGCACCTCTTAATCTTATCCCTCCATTTTCTAAAGTGTCTTCTATATTAGAGGATACTCTCATTCATTATCAACCCTAATGAGCATACTAATGTTACAATCAAGCCTTCTTGTGATCAAGCTATCAACCAAATTTTTGTTCTTTATTGAGCTCTTGTGCATACATAAAATCTGAGAGCAAACATATCAAACAAGATCAATGGAGATAGGAAGAGATGAAGATTCAAATGCTACTAGACATGTGAATGGTATATTTGGTTATTTGGTTTATTTGCATGGTCTTAGGTATCTTCACTTGTGTATGGTAGATTTCTTTCATTGTTAGGCAAGGGTTTTGTGGTTGGATCCTTGTTAGTCTTTCAATATTATGGGTTTTTACTATCCACTTTGTACCGTATACATTTTGGCATGCTCGATGGGACTCTTGCCCGTTTATTTTGATATCTTGTTTGTAAATTTTGTGTTTTTGAAAGTTGTAGGTTCGACATTGCGATGATTCTACATTTTTATGAGTCTCCGACAAATCGAATCACATTTGCATTCTGTTTTTACGTCCACGACTATTATTTTTGCATTTTTGTTTTTTTGTTGATTTTGGAGATCTATCACCTTGAAATTTCACCTGTGCAACATATTATCACATTTTTATTATTATCACGTCTGTGTTGCATATAAATGCATTTTGATTTTTTGTAGGGTTTTTTGCTCAGTTAGCAATTTTAAGTCTCTGGAATCACATCTGTGAGCAGTATTATCGCGAATGTGTCTATATATTGCATCTGTGCAGGTTTTTGCCAAGTCTGCGATTTCACTATTTGTTTTGTAGGTCTCAGATCTAGAAATTGCTTCTCTATCTCATCTTTTTGTGCCTATGATTTGTTCTTACGTTTGCATCTGACTTAATTGTGTCTGTGTTTTCACTTTTCCATTTTTGTTTTTGTTTAGGGTTTTCAAATTTGGGTTTTAAGGCTAACCTTTTTTTATCTAATTAATGAAGTGGTGCAGCTGTTTAAAAAGAAGAAAAATTTCTTGTCGAAGGCCCGTATTTCACAAAGTCTTTTAGACCTTAAAATTTACCTAACTTGTGTACTTGTAGGAGGGGCATTATTCCAAAACTACTAACAAGTTTAGTGTAGAAACTTTGGCAAAGATTTGATTTTTGAAATGTTTTCTTTGTCTTCTTTAGCATAGCAAAACACTTCAATTGGTTCTCTAAAATTAACAAGTGTCCTTTGTGTCTTGAGAAATTGGCTCTTTGTGTTTTACCTTTTAGAGGGCCTACCTCCCAAGTACCCCATAAGGTCAAGTGAGAGGGAACGACCTAAGCAGTAAGAGGCTAAAGCCAAGCTCTTCCAAGCCACTATAAATAAAAGTGTTTGTGACAAAAGTTACAAGAAACGAGTGTTACATACTGCTATAACGACAGTATGACTCCCCATAAACCCTATAGAGTGAAACCTCTCTAGGCTGGGAGACCTTCCATTTAACGAAGCATAACATGCTACTGATTATCGTCACCTGAATGGATGCCCTTACTTGACACCTTTTGTGTTAGAAGCCAAATACCTTTTAGTTGTTCGCACAGGAGGTTGGACCTCGGAAGCAGCTCACATTCTTATGGTTCTTAGTAGAGTTACAAAGTTCACCATGGGCAGTTTTCGCAGGGACTGGTGCTTGGCTTCCCTAGAGAAGTGACTGCAGAGGGTGGAGCTAGTGGGGTCAAGCATCTAAGTATCTGCTCTGAATTGTGTACTATTGGGGTAACCCCCCAAGTGAGATTCAACAACTATTGTCCTGGCCAGCCCTAGGATTTCTACTTGCATGATCAAAACACTCAAACATTTTCAAGCAATAAAAAGAAACATTGTGTCTACCGTGTTTTCAAATGTATGCAAAACAATTTCGCATTATACTTCATGTTTGGAAACATTTTTGATACTTTGAACAAAACACTTTCAAGCATTTAGTCTTCACTATTATTGTGTGACCAAGACAGGTTGACAAAAAAATGAGGCCCTATATGAAGCAACCTTAGATGCTGGAGAGAGAGTTTAGGAGAGATAGGATCCATAGGGAGGAAGACCACAGAGACCACTGAGGGTAGAGGACAACAGGTGTTATACATTGGTGGACAGATACAAGAATAGGTACTAGAGAGAGTACCGAGATAGGTATAGACACAAATTGGATAGGAGGACGATAAGCTGCTAGTGCTGCGAGAGATTATAGTAGGACAAATTGATGATATCAAGCATCTGAAGAGAGACGTGACTCAATTGAGGCACCAGTTAGTAGATATGTAGAGGGAGAGGCATCGGGCCATCCAACAATATACTAAGGATGATGAGGCACTGAGAGGAAGAAGGAGAGAAGATGAGGATGCAGGGGCAAGATATGCATGTCCTATCGGTAGGGGAGGAGATAGCCTATTGGAGATATTGATACTATGCAGCTCTGCCTCAAGAGATGAGGGCTAGGAGCTTCAGGAAAGATTATATGACTACTACCATAGGGGGATGGGACAGATGACAGGCATCTCGTGGTGGAGTTATGGGTCCACCCGCACCACCAGGAGGGAGAGGTAGAGGGGGTGAGCCTGGAGCAGGACCTTCCAGATCTCGGACTCCTTCAAGGCCAACTGGCTCCGAGGGAGGTTCTTCATCAAAGCCCTTTTGGATCCATTTTGTATCCATTTTTTGTATGATGATATAGATACCTTGGGGTGATTTTGTATCCATATGATATTTTGACATCATTGTATCATGACACTTTATTTTTTTGATATATATATGTGAGATGACTCAATCCTTGCGACAACTATATGTATGCATTCCTATGTGATGCTTCTATATGCTTTATGATGATGTAGTTAATGTATGCATGTTCTTATATGATGATGTAGTTAATGTATGCATGTTCTTATATGATGATGCATGTTACATTTTTTATTATGATACTATAATGCTTATGATATGGATGCAAAATATATACATAATGAAATGCAATATATTTTTGTTCTTTTCTTATTTTTAATGCAACTGTGGATGTAATAAATGCAGATGAGTGTATGACTATTAACATGCTATGATTATTTATATGACAAAAATGAATGATATGTATATGATATGTTAATTAATGGTGTCTGCAGGATGTAATGCAATTATGATATCTATATGCATGTATGAAATGAGATATGCTAACATTAAATGCAGATATTTTTGGTCTATCATTATACTCAGTCATATGATAGTGAGCTACACGGAGTTAGTAAGGACAATGGAGGTCAATTACGAAAGGGGATTTGAAGATATAAGATATGGAAGTTAAAGAGATTCTTGTGCTTTATCATCATTGAGCTTTAATATGGAAAATATATTATGACAATCGAGGTATAGGTTTGACCCACAATGTCATTGTACCCATTTGCATGGAGATCAGATAGCCAAAAACAAGGAATTCCCTAGTTCACAATAGACTCATAGTGTCCTCATATCCCTAGACAAGTCATAGCTTTAATAAAAGACAACCCAAAAACATCAAAATAATAGGTGAACATATTGCATCCTCGCCTTTCTAGTCAAAGACATCCTAGAGATAGAATCTCTAGTCAGAGACATCCTGGAAAAGATAAAAGACATGTCACCAAAAAGATGAAATCAAAAGAAAACCAAGGCTTCACACAAACACACAATGAAATATTCAACTTATTTGTGTTTATTGCCACACATGTTAACATGTTTGATTTGGTCATGGTGTTTTCATCCTAATAAAGGACAAATTATATTGAAAACCCATGTTGTTGCCAAAGTTTGCTAAAAGATTTGATTTGTTGAAATCCCATTGTTTCTTGTGTCTCATCTTAAACTAACTTAATCCATGAAACTAATACTTTATTGTGAAGAAGAACAAAACTTTATTGTGGATTGTGCACAAAAAGGAGGAATGAAAAGACAATTCTCCTCAAAACATGCGATGCTCAGGGTACTGCTTCCATCACTAGATTTAGGATTTTTCCCTAGTTATAGATTGGACTTGATTTATTATGGAAGGAAAGGGTGAAAAGGGGGATTTATTATGAATGATTAACCAATCTTAGGTAGATCAATAACAATCCATGATGGGAATGGGTAAGTTTATTATGGAGGGAAAGGTTGTGAGTGTGTGCAAAGTGAAAGCACGAAATTGAATCCTGAAGGAGGGAAGAAAAATCTCTCTACACATGGCGTCAGTAACCTGATTTTCACCATGGTACTTGCCCAAGGCACCACCAAAGTGGTTTTCACTGTCGAACAATTTTTATTTTTTTTTACTTTTTTTCGATTTTTCAATTTTTTTTATGATGGTTTTATTTGTATTTTTGATCATTTTTTGGATTTTTTGATTTTTAATTTTTTTTTTGTTATTGATTTTTTTAGTTTTGATCTTTTTGTATTTTTAAAGTGAAAGGATATTCTGAAAGCTTTACGTAAAACCTACGAAGGTCCATGTTGTTGATATGATCCTCCAAAGGTTCTCCATCTAGTGTTGAGAGATGATATGCACTTGATCCATAGAATGTTGTGATGACGTAAGGACCAAGACAATTTGGTTCGAACTTGCCTTTCTTCTCTCTATCTTGCTGATTTTTAGAATTATCTCTAAGAACTATGTCACCCACCCCAAATGTGCGAGGCTTTACCTTATGATTGTAGCTTTGATGTTCCTTGACTAAATGATGTGATGCTCCCTTGATTGTCTTCCTTGGTGAAGGAACTAAGGCAGAATTACTAATGTGTGGACCATGTTTGACCATATGCGTGTCACCTAAAGAATTTTGGGCATCCTTGATAACAAATTCCTTCAAGGAAGTTACATTAAAGTTCCATGATGTATCACCAGAAGGGAAAGGATGCACAGAACAAGTGGATGAGCGATGAAGGCTTATGATTGTGAAAAGAAGTGAAAGTATCATGACATGATGGAGACTTAGGATCAACAAGTATTATTTTTGACTTGAAATTTTAGAACTTTTGTCCCTATTTATTTTGATATTAGGGGAGATCAACTCTTGTTCTTTTTTCTTCATCTAGGATTTTTATCCTTGACTTTGATTTTTGCAGAGTCCAATAGCTTTTGATTTTGATTTGGACTACAAGAATTTTCTTTATTTTTGACTTTTGGATTTTTCTTTTCAGGCTTGATTTTCAATCCCCAATTAGTAAGGGCTTTTGTGATTCTTGTTAATCCAAGTCTAGGAGTAGAGTGGAAATGGAATGAGTAGATGAAATGGTAAGGATATAGGAATTCTCAAGAGGGATGATGATATATTCAATAGATTCTTCATTGGGACCACTCTTAGGACTATTGAAATCAAGAGTTTCTTGCACCACTACAAGATATTTACATTCAGACTCAGTAGCCACAACACTAGATGATTCGTACCCAATTCCTTGATATTGAAAATTATTTGTAGGTTATTCTTACCAGCTAAATGTCTTAGAAGATACTAGGAGTTGATCAACATGAAAGATATACTTACCACATCCGATTTCTTTAATATTGAATTTTTCTTTTATCTCTGCTTGTTTTGATGTAGAAGCTTTCAATGATTTTGGATCCACATATGTTGATGATGGAGTTTCTTCTCTGTTGATTTGAATTATTCTCTCTGATCTTGGTTGTAGGTTTTTGCAATATATGAATGGCTTTGGATCACCATTAACGGTCACTTCAACTCCATTGTGTGGGAACTTGACACATTGATGATATGTAGAAGGAACAACTCTCATTTCACAGATCCATGGACGTCCCAAGAGTATATTGTATGTGAGCTCTAAATCAAAGACTTGACATACCACATCCTTCGTAACTGGCCCAACTCTAAGAGGCAAGGTGATTGTGCACTTGGATGAGCGCTCTTTTTCATCATATGCTTTAATGGTGATTGCATGTGTATAGCTCATAGCCTTTTCAAAATATCCCAATTGCTTAGTAGTGTTCAATGTACAAATGTTCAAACCTATTCCTCCATCTATCAAGACCCATTTTATTTGATTTTTATGGAGAAAGGCTTCAATATCTAGAGGTGCATTATGAGGCTAGGTTACGAATGCATCATTGGCTTATGTGAATGTAAGTCTATGTGGAATAGAAATGTATCCCACCATGGCTTGAAACTAGTCCACGTTCAGATCAGTGGGTACGAAAGTCTCTCTCAAAGTTTTATCAATGATGGCCTTATGTGCGGGAGATATGCATATAAGTTAAATGATGGAAATGAGGGCGGGTGTTTCCCCTAATTGATCTACAAGGTCATACTCATTCTTGGTATATTAAGAGGTTGTGGTCTTAGATGGAACGCCTTGCAAGGTAAATTTACCTCGATGAGTTGTGACATTATATTTCATTCAAAGGTTTCATCTTTAGAAGATGAGGAAGATGGTCCAATTCCTTTAAAACAACCTTACTCCTTTGGGTAGACCCTTCGGGAGTTTGTTCCTTTATAATGATAGTAGAAACATGATTGTCCATTGAAATGTGATTAATAGTGGAATCATAGTCATAGGACATCTTGGTATAATTGGCTTGATTATCCATAGTTTTTTCTTTACCTTTGTCATGTTTAGGAAATGGTTCCTTAAAGATCGCATGCTCTTCATTGGAGGTGTGACCATCGACTTCTAAATCGCCTCTGTCAATGAGATCATGTGTGATATTCTTCAATCTATGACAATTGCTAGTTAAATTCCCTTTACTCTTGTGATATTCAAAATATTCATCATCATTCCACCAATTTGGTTTTACTTTCGGCTCATATGATGGATTATCTAGTAGTGTTATGAGCTTGTTTGCCACTAACTTCTTAAATGTTGTTTCAATCGGTTCTCTTAAAGGAGTATATTTCCTTTTTAGGATTTTGATTTCCTTTGATTGTTAAATAGATTGTTCTTATTCAAAGAATTTGCATCGAGGAAAAGTTATCTTTGGTTTCAAAACTTTTATATCTACTACCCCATCATTGACTGTGTTCTTATTCTTGTTCCAAAAGTGGGGTTTGTCTTTCCCATTTGATTCCTCTTTGTTCTCTTTGAATATTTTAATGACACCTTATTTGATAAGGAATTTTTATATTGCCATTCCTTTCTCAATGACCTCCTTGAAGGTACACAAACAAACCTTTTCTAGCTCATATCCAATATACTTGTTGATGTTTTGTGTGAAAATTTCCACCAATATTTTTGTCATATATCACAAGAGAATTGACTAGAAAGACCTCTTCATCATTGTAAAACTGTAGAGAAAGATTCCCCATTTTCCTACTTAGTATTGCATAATGTAGCCACATACACATCTGTTTTAATGTTGTATGAAATGTGTTCTATAAAAGCCTTTGCTAAATCACCCCATGACTTAATTCTAGGAGGAAGTTGGGAGAACCATTCCATTGCTTGTTTGCTTAATCTTTTTGGCAACAGTCTCATCAAATACATTCCTTCTCCTGCTACCTAAATGCAAGCTATGAAAAACTATCTTATGTGTGCCTTAGGATCCACTTTGCCTTTATACTTATCAAATTTTGGTGTCAAAAAATATGGAGGGAATGGAGGCATTGGAATGATTCTATCAAATTGGTAAGTAAATATATCTTTCATTGTGTATTGTTTCTTTGGTGTATTCATGTCTACCATTTTCTTTTGTAAATCCTTGATCTGTTGTTGCAAGTCATTCTTGGGTGGTGTCTTTTCTCTTTGAGCTAGTCTCGTTCCTAAGCCACTGAGTGGAGGAGGAGGGATATAATGCATGTATGGATGGTATTTATCATATATGTGTTCATATGGAGGAGGAACATAGTTGTAGGTTGCATATGGATGACTTTATATGGTGTTGTAATGAGGAGCACTAGGTCTAGGTCGATACATGTCATGACCATGAAGACGAGAGGTATCATAAGAGTGATCTTGAGTATTGCCCCTAAATTTGGCATGGGGTATCCTTGTGTCATGATTTTGAATGTTATATTGACTGTAATTGTATGCATTGGTATGATCTTGAGCATCATCATGGTCATGCATGGTAGTGGTTCTTCTCCATGGAAAAGTTCGACTGCAGGATTGTTCATGAGAGGTTCTATCACAACTGGCATGAGAATGAGTGTATGTGTTTCGAATTTCATGTTTTTGGAATAGGGAGGAAGGTGACTCAAGCATGAGATGCTCTTTCTTACCACCACTATTGTCTTGTATTAACTTAATTTATTTGGTTTTTATTATTCTCCAAAGCCTGTCACATATCAAAAATCACAAGGTAGTCTTGTTCCACTTTGTGCCATGACATGTAGGAAATATGTCTATCCATATTCATGATTTCTTGAACTAATTTATTAAAATGGGGATCCATGATAGTTTCCTCAACATCTACAGAATCCATAGATGCAGTGTCATTGTCATTATCATTTCCATTGTTGTTGTCATTGTCTGGTATATTACTGTGATTGTCAAATTAATTTTAAAATTCATCTCCATCAAAATCAGAGGTACTAATGTTTAAAGACCTTAAAGATTCTTCAAGTTCCCTTTTAGACTTTGTGACTAGGTTTCAACCATAGACTAAAGTCTTGACCAAAATGAAAGGATAAGATGAAGATACAAAGACTATGGAAGACCAAGAGGTGTATGAAGTGTAGATGAATCTAGGGTAAACTTTCCATATCCAAGAGTGTAATACCAAATTATGTATGTTTGAGAGTAAGGTGTGGCTTCCAAAGAGATGATGAATCTCTTGATGAGGTAAGTTGACCTTGACTCAAGAAAATGAAATGAGACCCTAAGATGATAGATCTTGATACAGGAATCACCTAGAGTTGTATTGTAATATGTTTGTAAAGTGTGATGAGGACAAGAAACTTAACCTTTTGACTCAAATTTGGAAAATATGTATGAAGGCAATGCAAGTGAAGGAAAATGATGGACTTTGTGTGACCAAGACAGGTTGACTGAAAAATGTTGGACTGTTATTGAGGATCCAGTCTCTATGCATCCCTATCTCCCTCTCGGTCATATGATACTAGCTCATAGTGGATTGATATCCTCAAAATCCCATAAACATCCTCTATAAAAATTAACATCTTTGTAGTCAGAAAATAAAATGAATAGGTCTCAGAGTGCCATCTCTTTGCTAGAGAATTCAATAATCCTTTGTTTTACCGAACCTCAGGCAAATACATGATGTATCTCAATACCATACCCTTGATAGGTTCCTGCTCCTCAAAGGTCAACTTTGTTTACAACCTCTATGTCATAGGGAATCTCTCCTGCAACTCTATCTGAGGCAATTACTCCTGCAACCAACCAAACCAATCATGTCAATGATAGTGGTACTCATGTCTATCACATAGTGTTACTTCTATCTTAGTGTTTATGTCTATCACATGGTGCTACATCCTAGTGTATATGTTCATCACATTGCACTTGGTCCTATTTAGAGGCCCTGCTTGAGTGTATCCTCTCAATAGCTTATCCAATTGGTAACGTATGTTCATCATAGAATTGTCAATTCTATCATATCTCTCAGTTTGTCTTATTAGGGAACTTGCTTAAGTGTATCCTATCAACAACTTATCTAATCGACAATGTATGTTCATCACATAACTGCCGACTTGTGCCCCCTAAGATACAAATGCATTTTCACAACACAGTCATGGCTTCTATCAAACCAAACGTGCATTCCTACCCTAGAGGCACCTAAACAACACAAACGTGCCACTGTTCTACACAAATTCATCTTTGTGACACAAACGTGTTTTCTGCACTTAGACATGACCCTATTGAACCTAGATGTGATTACATTCATAAATGCACCCAAACCTAACCTAAATGTGACTATCCATCACAGACTGCCGTACACCAACCTAGACGTGTTTTAGTGCAAACATCAATTTTGCATTTTTGTTTATCTACTCTAAAATGCATTAATGAGAAAAATAAATGCAAAATTGTACAAAGTGGCTTCAAGGTACTTACCAGCACACCCATGTCATTTGGTCTCTGATATCACCAAACTCGATCAAACTTGTGAACTCTATACATTGTCGGTCACTGCTCTGACTTCTCTAAGCTCTCTCTCTGCACTATGATCTCTTAGGTGTGTGGATGAAAATGAGGATGTTTTCCTTGTGGCCTTATCTCATAGGCTACTTAACCCTAGTTTCTTGTGTCAGTCTTTTTCCTCCATGACCTTGTCACCCTATCTTGCCAAACCTTTCTAGCCTTTTTTTTCTTATTGAGAGACTATTTGCGATCTTTCCAAACATTTTCATCCAATCTCTCAAGTGGGCATACCATTCCCATCATGGGGAAACTTTCTATCAATTTATCTTATCTTCTTTGAGCCAATGCGACAAGATGCATTGTCTCAAAGAGGGGAAAAATGTAGACATCTAAAATTGTCTAGTCCAATTAAATAAATATTTTTATTTATTTATTTTATCCTAAGTCTTCTATTAATTTAATAAATTCTTACTTATTTAATTTTTATTAATTCAGTAATCCTTTTCTAATCCTTTCCTCATTTAAATAAACTTTTATTTATTTAAATTATCCTTTTTATAAATTGAATAAATATTTTATCTATTTAATTGATCTCACTTCCTCTATTAATTAAATAAATCTTTATTTATTTAATTGATTCATTAGCCTTTTCTACCCATGATACATGTCACTCATCTCTTAATTATTCTCGTACCTACCCCTTTTATGATTTAATTATTTCCTTTACCTACCCTTTAATCCTAGCTGACCATTTATCTCTTCACCTCTTAATCTTATCCCTACATTTTCTAAAGTGTTTTCTATGTAAGAGGACAGTCTCCTTCATTATCAACCCTAATGAGCATACTAATATTGCAATAAAGCCTTCTTGCAATCAAGCTATCAACCACATTTCCATTCTTTGTTGAGCTCTTGTGCACACATAAAATCTTAGCAAAAACATATCAAACAAGACCAATGGAGATAAGAAGAGATGAAGATTGAAACCCTACTAGACATGTGAATGGTATATTTGGTTATTTGGTTTATTTGCATGGTATTAGGTATGTTCATTTCTGCATGGTGGATTTCTTTCATTGTTAAGCTAGGGTTTTTTGGTTGGATCCTTGTTAGTCTTTCAATATTGTTGTTTTTTATTATCCACATTTCATCGTATACACATTGAAATTTCAAATTTTTGTCCAATAGATTTTATTTGTTTAGAAAAAAGCTAGTAACTTAGAATCTACATTCAATTTTCTATAGATTCTATTCTTTGGCATTTTTGAAATAATGTTGATAACTTATTCAAATTTTTATGTCAAGTTACCTAACTCGGTTTTTCTTATTTTCATTGCCACTCAAGGGCTTGTTTGGCCCACCATGATCCTACACATACCCACATATATTTTACTATTTGTGTAACCATTGCATCTCCCTTTCATACAAGTATTAGTATACATAGTTTCCCATGTGTTCATATATGAATCCAACATGACCAACATTTGACTTTGTTTACATATAAACTAATTATCAATAATAAAGAATAAAAATATGTTACAATAGTAAATTTTGTAACCATAAGTACTATATCCACAATAAGACCCCACCCAATTGTTACCACCTCTCCCTTATTCCATTATTCATATTATTGAATCTTTAATTTATGTTATTTTATGCATAATCTATATCCATAAAATAAAAATATCTAATTGTTTGATACATAAATATCCCAAAATACATCATTGGTTGATAAGGAGGAGTAAAAAAAACTTACAAAACTTTGCTCCATGATAGAAAAATTCCTCTTACTCTTTTGCCTCTTTATCTTCTATCGTTAGCAGTTCTTTGGAATCACCATATGTATCCTATCATGATTGACAATCATTATGCAGGCCATCTTGAATAGTTTTTCCACCTTTGTATTGCCTTCTTGGAAAATGTGTGTCAATTTGAAATCTTCCAAATGTCGAATCTTTCCCATATTTGTGGAATGGGCTCATTGAGATTCTAATTGGGAGAGTCTTTGTCGAATGGAATTGATAGCAATCAACGAATCTCCCTCTAGGTGACTCTTCTTGAAGCCCATTCATCAACGTAGATTGAGCCCCAACCAACTCTCATATAGCTCATCTTCGTTGTTCATCCCTTCCAATAACTTCTTAGCCTCCATTGCAAAGGCATTTCCCTATTCATCTCTTAGAATGCACCAAGATATTGAGGGCCTTATATTTTTTGTAGAAAGCCCATCGAATTCTATATTTATCCATCCTTATTTTAGTGGTGTCCACTTCACATTTTGCTTTAGATTGGTTGTGAGTTTAACCCATTTATTACCTAAATGAAAAATATTTAAAATTTATAAAATATTATTAATGTTAGATAATATTAGTTTAAATTTAATCCTATTAAGTATATCATTTATAAAAAATATTATTCATATTTTTATGCTCTTAACTGTACAATTTGTATAGAAATGTGAATATCTAGGTTGAGGCTACCTCTACTTTTATTTAAGATATATGATCTTGTGAGAGCCAACAAAGCTTGTGACTTTGAAGATTTGAGAATACCCATCTAAGTCAACTTAGATTGTTCAAGTATCAACATCTTCATGAATGAATCAAATGAGGGTGAAGTGTATGAGAAACCTTGAGCTAACCTATGCATGTGAAAGCTAGATACAAAGGTTGCATACTCTGAAGGAAGCTTGTCCAACAAGTTATAAATCAATTGAGCATCCTTTTTGTCAATTCCACAATCCTTTAGCTTTTCTCTTAGCTCAATTGTTTTTGTGACAAAATCTTGGATTGTATCAAAATCCTTGGGATCCAAAGTTGTGAGTTCACTATCAAGCTTGTAGCCCTTAATCTCATCAACTTGTCCATACAATTTCTCAAAAATATCCCAAGCCTCTTTAATTGTAGTATAGTTATCAATGTGAAAAATGAGGTCATCTGATACATACTTTCTAAGAGTTCCAAGTGCCATAGCATTCTTATTGAGCCATTCAATTTGAGCATTAGGATCAGCCTTAGGATCAGGTGGTGTTGTTATAGTTCCATTTACATAATGAATGAGTCATTTTTCCATTAGTTTACTCCAAGTCTTAATCTTCCATGAAGCATAATTATGAGGAGTTAAAAGTTGAAATTCAGGAGAACCCATAGCACCAAAATGAAAAAACACAAGATAGAGAGAGGCACAATCACACAAGACACCCCCTAAATTACTCAATCAAGAAACCCTGCCCCCCCATGTGCCCCCCAAAATGGTGATTTGGCACTTTCTACTTAGTTCGTATACATTGGGCCACTTGCAAAATAAGGCAAGGTGGACTTCAGATTTCAATCTTACAACTGCCTCAAATAGGCTATAAGAGACTTCAACAAATACTGCTAGTGATCTAAATTGAGATCCAAGCAAAATGCAAGTACCAAATAGGCAAAAAATGACCAGATACTGAAACTATGATTTCTACTCAAAATCATTGCAAACAAATGGCTGATTATGAAAGTAGACAAAAAATTATACACTTTAAAAAAAATGGCACCTGAAAAGGAGGTTGTATGACTACAAACGAAGCCTCTGAAGGTGAAAAATTAGGGATTGGACAACTACAGTCATGAAGATCTGCCAATTATGTAACATTAGTCCATAAAAATCAAAAAATTCCTCCACCACTGGAAAGAGAACAAAATTCTAGCCCATTTTAAAAAAAAATTCACCAAAAAGGGAGCAAAAATGAGCAAGATATGACCTTCCAAAGTTTAACTACAAAACTAAAAAGCTCAATGAGAAGGGGGTTAAAATTTTTCAAAAGTGATGATGTAGAACTAACATAAGAAATTCATAAGCTTAAAATTAACGATCGTATGACCATCAAAATGGTCGTCGCCCCCCTTGTCCAGGCTATACGGAAGATGACATCATCTATACAAAAATATGATGTGTCTGTATGGAAAATATGATATGGTGGTCTGTACAGGTGATTGTGCATTGTTGTGTCAGTCTGATTGGCAGGTGACATGGAATCTGACTGGATCCACATGGCAATAGGTAGCAGCATCGGCAATGGGAATCCCAGATGCGGCATCGGCGGGAGACTGCAGCACTGGCGGTGAGAGGACCACGATGGGGTCTAGACTACATGGGTAGTGAGAGGACCAATGGGCACCGAAAGGTGCATAGATGGAGGGGCACGAAGCGGCAACTAGAGCAGAATAGGGTGTCGACAACAGAGGCCCGATGGGGAGGTGGGCTGACGGCAGGGGCTAGGTGGGGAGGACCACGACTAGTCAACGACGACCGGATAGGGGAGGTACATGGTTGCAGGAAGAGATCGGTGCTGGAAGGTCATCGAAGATCATGCGGCATGTAGAAAATAAATATTGCGGGTACGGTGGTGGGCGGGGGGGGAGGAATACCCCGAAAAAAACAAAAAATTGATTTTTTTTTTTTTTAATAATAAATAAAATTTTACAAAAAAAGTGCATTTTTTTTACTTTTTTATTTTTTAATATAGAAGGAAAATTTATTTTATCTATAGATAATATAAAAAATCCGTACCATATAGCCTTATAGGCTAAAATTTTCCTCCAAAATAGGCGAAGTTTATACTCGATTTTTATGGAAACAACCTTCCAGACTCAACCGTGATATCCAAATCATTGTATGATGTATCCAAAAATAGAAGCACCCTAGATCCAAAAATGAAAGCCTCCAAAATGTCTAATCAAAGATGTCCTTTAGGCTCTAATACCATGTGAGATTTTTCCAAGACCAAGAACTCAATGAAAAGTACAAAAGGGAGAAAAAATAGATGATAGGAATAAACTGTATTCTATCAAGATGAAAATACTAATCAACTGGATCATCAAAAGTTACATACAATGAATATGAGCCTTCTTATAAGGCAAGGCTATATGGATATGTGAGCACACAAACACAACATGTGGCTCAATAAGAAACAAGGGTAGGTAGGAAATAGGTGTGGTAGGTAGGAGAAACAATATAATATCCCACATGAGGTGAATCACCCACCGAAGGTAGAATGTAACAACAAGATAAGACCACAAAAGGTGGAAATTCTCCTACACGCACTATACCAATGTGGCACAAACATCCAAGTGTCTCATACCCAAACTACTATGAAATGCATGTACCTAAGTAAACTTAAGTAAGGTGTAATAATATCCAACATGAATAATTAATTACACCAACAGATCTTATATGAGAGATCTAACAAACAATAATGGTATATATAGGAATCACAGTTTAGTTATCCTCATCATAATGAGTATTGGGCTAGTATTGTGTTATTATGTAAGACTATTTGAGGCATCAATGCCAAGGTAGCATCACTTAAGTGAAATATATTATCAATTATTTTTAGCATATTTTGTCATAGTATAATATTCAAAATGCTTTTCATTACAAGTGATGTGAAACCATGCATTTTGTAATCAAAGGATAATAAACAAGGCATTTGTATTCCAATTTTAGAAGGATAAAACATATATCTCTCTCAATTGAAAAAGAATATTTTATAGTTTTTAATTTATTCATGGGCATATTGAATCTAATATATTGTAAACATGAGGTTACTAAGCCTATATTTTACTGAGTCAATTCTCAAGGTTGCAAACAAGTGAAATTATTTGATATTTTCTATGAAGTAGTGAGATTATCACCCTAGTATGTTATAGTCAAATTTTTATAATGATGTAATTTATTTTTGAGTGTTCTTTTTATTAAGGATCAAACAGGTTTTCAAGGGAGTCAAAACCTTTCAAAGACAGATTTCGTGGGGATGTGAAACACACTAACATAATGCTACCAAAATAAAATCAAAGGAAAATAGCAGCACACAAACAACAAATAAAAAAAGTAACATTATTAAAAACTCATCTGTCAAAGTTGTTGGCAAGAGACATTGCACAAGTCATCAGGTGTTTTCATTGATGGCAACTCATCAGTGTACCCATCTGAATTGCATTATTTGATCATACCAGAAGTCAAATTGGAGATTTGTTCAAGTCTGACAAGCTAAGAACAGAGCATCTAACAGTGTTCAATATTTTGGTCGGTACTTATTTTGAGGTTAACAATTTGTGTTGTGGATCTGAGGGAAGGTTGATGGTTTTTTGGACTACCCTATTCCATATTTTTTGTGTCTAGTGATGATTGGTGTGTAAGATAGAAGCTGTTGAGTACTGATTTTTTATTTGACAATGCAGAATGAATGGCTTGTATGGATAATCCTTACGCAGATTAAGTGGAATGATTTTGGTGATTTTTTTATGGTCCGAGAGTTTTGTCCAATATTTTTAGTAACCTATAATCAATTATTCTAGTTCACATTAGAATTTATTTTTATATTTTACCGACAGTTTTTACACATTTCAATAAAGTGTTAAGTTTTCTTGAGATGACAAGCAATTTATCTAATCTCTTGTTGCAGATATATATGATCAATTTTTTCAATAATTTTCATGAGGAGAAAAGTGTTAGTGATCGATTATGTGTAGTTTCAAGTGTGCGAGATAGAGATTTGTGCTTTGGATAATAACACTGTAGTGAAACAGGGAAGGATAAGATAAAGTGTGAAAAGAATGCATAATGTGCTTAACTAGAACTATAATCAAGCATTTGTAGATGTTATTCTTTAGTTCAAACACTCCAGTGATCTTTTGTAATTGATTTGTAGGTAGTGAGCCTCTCACTTGAGAAATGAGCTCTGGGTAGTGAGTCTGAATGCATGTGCATTCCCCATTGTAATACTTCTAATAGAGTATACCTATATTCTGGGTTCATCCCCACTGTGATTTTTCCCTTAATCGGGTTTCCACATACAAAATCCTTCTATTATGGTGTTTTGGTTGTTTGTTTTATGTTCTTGCATCTTTCTTTTTATTAAATGTATTAAGTGGTTGAGAGATTAGAATAATAATTATGTTTGTTGTACACTGATTCACCCCCCTCTCAGTATTACTTAATTCCAAAAATTGGTATCAGAGCCTTGTTCCTCGAAAAAAGTCTAGCAGCTTGAGGAAAATCTGGGCAGTGATTCAATAGATTCTGATGGTCTTCAAAAACATCTCCTAGTTATAATAGATGATCTTCATCAATCCAAAGCTCAAGTTTAGGAATTGCAAGATAATCTTAAGGATGTTGAGAATTTCATTCTGTCATTGAAAGGGAAACTAAACAAGTTCCTGAAAAAGAGGAAGGAACTTTGTGAACAGCTAAAGTAGAAAGAAAGAAAAAGCATGGATGTGTTGGCAATTGACACTCAATTGGTTGGTTTCACTATGTTGTCATTGATGGCAACATGGTATTTGTTTTTGGCTTCATGTTTTGGTTTAGTTGTGTACCAGAAAACACTTCACAGATTCTACACTGGCACCAACACCGACACTGACACCGATAGGACAAAATTATTTCTTTGGTAACTAGTAATGCAGACTGACATGGTTTTGTAAAAGGTTATTGGTATTAAAGGCCGACATCTCTTGGATCTAGCATCGGAAGTTGGCATTAATATTTATGTATTTATGTTATTTGGTCGATATGTAATTTGATATTGTATATATCTTTGTAAGTCGACATAAGACATGATAATTTGTGTAGGGTATATAGGTCAGTTTGATAGATCATTTTAAATATAGGGGTAAGTGCACAAAGATGGTGGTAAAAAAGGGGGGTATAAGTGGACACTTTTTTTCTTAAATCAGGTGAACCTGAACTTGGAGGCAAAATTTGAAAGTCATCCACTCAAGATATGAAGATAATCAAAGAACAAATATTGTATTTCTTTGAATCTAGTTTCCAAACTACTACACTTTTTCAAAATTGGATAAGATTAAGGGGGTCAAATCCTTCGCACATGACCTTGATTTTTTCTGAAAAACATAACATAGTGTCTGACGTGCGCATCAAAAAAGTCATATTTAGATTTAGTATTTTGACAAATCCTTGACAGAAAGATAGTTAAGAGTGAGCACGAGAAGATGTGTATTTTTTTGTAATTTTTTGTTGAGTATTTTCTTTTTATGATTTTTCCAATCGAGCACATCCTAAAAATTAGGTACTTGTTCATGTGCGAAGCATAAGTTGCACTAAACAAATTGAAAAATACAACTTTTTTTAAATTATAAAGAATCTAGTGCACTACAATAATATATAAAGTTTTTTAAATTTGGATAAGTATATCAAAAGTTATTAAAAAAATGGTGCACCTATGTCTATGAGAACTATGGAGACACTGGTAAAAGAAATTCAATAATAATATGTTATTGTTGTTCAAATTGAAAAAAACTTATATGGTTAGAAAGCTTAGAAAATGGGTGAAAATATGGTGGAGATTTTAGAAATACCCACTTGATGAAGTGTAAACCTGATGATAACAAAGTTGATAAAATAAAACATGTCAAAAATGAGAGAAATGGAGGGAAATCAAACTTCCAAACCATAGATTTTTCATCCAGGCCTATTTCCAAGCCTAAACAGTCAAAAGCGCGTATGAGGTACTTATGTTTTAAAAAGCGTGTATGGGGTACTTATAGTGTAAGCAACACGTACGCGCTTTTTTTCCTATAAAAAGCGTGTATGCGCTATTTTATAATATGATATTCTATATATAATATCTGTATAATATGATATTGTATATATAATATGTTTATATACATATAATATATAATATATTAAACATATATATACACAGGTAAGTGTATTGAATCCCCCTCTCAAATGCATTCAAGGTGCCTCTCTCTCTCTCTCTCTCTCTCTCTCTCTCTCTCTCTCTCTCTCCCTTCCTCTCTCCCCTTCTCCCTTCCTCCATACCCCATCCCTCCCTCTCTCTCCTTATCCCTTCCTCCATACCCCATCCATCTCTCTCTTGCTCTCTCCCCTTCTCCCTTCCTCCATACCCCATCCCTCTTTCTCTTCTTCTCTCCCTCCCTCCCTCCATACCCCATTGCAACTGTGTCTGCACTTTTATAGATGTAAGTGAATTTATTTCTTATCTGCAACTTCCTCTATGATTTTTATCATCTATGCTCTCCTAAGAAAATTGACTGATGGATTTGTGTGTGTATATTGAATAGGAGGAATAGGGTTTGAATTGAACCACAGGTGTATTACCATGACAAACAAGGAAACCTGCTGCAATATTCTTTTCAAATGCATTTTTTAAGAGCAGAGAAAATGTGGAAAATAGTGTCAACAACGCAACATGATGAGTCAGAGTACCGGCAATATGTTTTTCAGAAGGAAACAACAGGTAGGAAGAGAAAGAGGGAGAGTAACATAGATGATGTCATGTATAATGATAGTGGTGGGTATGTGAGAGTTCCCATGTTGTTACACAATACCTATCACCTAAAGAAATTAAATTTTGTTGTATGCATGGCAGTGGTAGTATATGATGATCATCACTTGTCAAACAACTTGGAATGGTACATACCAATGAAATAAATCAAGTGTGTAATTCCTATAGTCACAATCGAGATCAGTCTTATAGCCTTGCATATTTAATAGCATCATATGTTTTAGAACTTAGGCAATACTCTTAGGGTTAGGTCAAGCTCTTACACTTGCTTTTTAGAGAAGCCTCATTATTTGCTCGCTTGGAGTCTCGTTGTATGATGTTCTATTCATAACTTTAAATTTAATATATCATTTTATTAGCCCACCATATGACCCCTTAGGTGTCATTAGAGGTCATTTTATTTCCTAAAAGGTCATATGGTGTCTTGTGACCCCTTAAGACCCCTTGGAACACCAATGACCCATAACAACACCATATGGTTTTCTAAAGGGTCCTATGGTGTTTTATGACCCCTTAGGACACCATTTGGTGTCATGATAGGTTATATGGTGTGCTAAGGGATAATAGTGTCATATGACCCCTTAGGACACCCTATGACCCCTTAGATGTTGTTAGGGGTCATATTGTGTTCTAAGGGTCATATTGTGTCCTGGATTCGATATCTCTTCCTCTCCCTCCCTCCCCCCTCCTTCTTCTCTCCCTATCTCCCTCTCTCTCTCTCTCTCTCCCCCCCTTCTCCCTTCATACCCCATCCCTCTCTCTCTCACTCTCTCCCCTTATCCCTTCATCCATAACCCATCCTTCTCTCTCTCACTCTCTCCCCTTCTCCCTTCATCCATACCCCATCCCTCTTTCTCTTCTTCTATAATTCCTATAGTCACAATCAAGATCAATCATATGGTGTCCTGTGTCCTTTCTCTCTCCCTCTCCCTCTCGCTCTCTCCCTCTCTCTACCTTCCCTCCCCCCACACTCTCTCTCTCTCACTCTCTCTCCCTCTACCTTCTTCCCTCTCCCTCTCCCTCTCCCTCTCCCTCTCTCTCCCTCCTTTCCTCCCCCCTATTCTCTCCCTCTCTCCCTCCCTCTACCTATCTCCCTCTCTCTACCTTCCCTCACCACTCTTTCTCTCCCTCTCTCCCTCTCCCTCCTTCCCTCTATCTCTCCCTCTCCCTCTCTCTCCCTCTCCCTCCCCCCTCTATCTATCCCTCAACTCTCTCCTCTCCCTCCCTCCCCCTACTCTCCCTCTCCCTTCCTCCATACCCCTTCTTCTCTCCCACCCTCCCCCTCTTCTCTCCCTCTCTCCTTCCCTCTCTCTCTCCCTCCCTCTCCCTCCTTCCCTCCCCCTCTTCTCTCCCTCTCTCTCTCTCTCTCTCTCTCTCTCTCTCTCTCTCTCTCTCTCTCTCTCTCTCTCTCTCTCTCTCTCTCTCTCTCTCTCTCCCTCTCCGTCTCCCTCCTTACCTCCCCTCTCTTCTCTCCCTCCCTCTACCTCTCTCCCTCTTTCTACCTTCCCTCCCCCCTCTCTCTCTCCCTCCCTCTCCCTCTCCCTCCTTCCCTCTTTCTCCCTCTCCCTCTCTCTCCCTCTCCCTCCCCCCTTTCTCTCTCCATCTCTCCTCTCCTCTCCCTCCCTCCCCCCTACTCTCCCTCTCCCTTCCTCCATACCCCTTCTTCTCTCCAACCCTCCCCCCTCTTCTCTCCTCTCTCACTCCCTCCTTCCCTCCCCCTACTCTCTCTCTCTCTCTCTCTCTCTCTCTCCCTTTTCATTCACATCTTTTCTACTACCAATAGCACGTACATGGTACTGAAGCTATTAGTTTGCTGCCCTACCATAACTTTTTAAAGGCAAAGGAGAATGTATGCGGTACTTATTACTTGTAAGTGCACACTGGGTACTGATCCCATTATTTGTTACCCTGTAATAAAAAAATTTAGGCTTAGTAGCGTGCATGCACTACTTATTAGTCCAGAATGGGAAAAAAGAATATCATTGGGCTTGTCAACATTTTATGGACTAACAGCATGTACGTGGTTATTAATGTAGCGCATACATGGTTTATAGACATAGTTTTAGCTGCCCAAGAGCCTTAACACCCTCAAAAGAAGTTTCTGAGGTTGTTGAAGGCCCCACTGGAACTGTGTTTGCACTTCTATCATTGTTTTATACACAGAAGTAAGTGAATTTTTTGTTTTTGCATGATTTCAAATGATTGAATTGTTGTTCTTATTAGTTTTTGTCAATAGTATTATGATTGTTTAATAGTTTGATTCCAAAAAATAGTGATAAGATGCATATTCATGGTTATTTATTTGTTTATGAAATTTTGTTTACATATATATGTAATATGGCTCTATTTAGGACAACCGATATCAACCATGGGAAAGAACAAGCAAGGAATGATGGAACAATGAGGGGCTCAAAAGGAAAGACAAAGGCATCGTATGAAGAAATTGTGTGACATAAGAACAATGGGAGAAGAAGGTATGTCATCCTCAACATCTCAATTTGATTTACCAAATGAATATAATGCACCTAATGCAATTGAAGAAGAGATATTTGATTTACCGTTTGAACCTAATGCAATTGAAGAAGATACCGCAGTGAATAATCAATTAAATGATGAACATATTTCACCTTCTCTACTTGATGAATTGAGTGTAAATAATGCACCGATGTTAACACCTCCTAGAATCATTCATAAGAAACCAAAGTATCTAATTGACATTGATGAGAATATATTGAAGCCAATGCCCAATAAAATGAATGAACGAACTTGTAGGAGAATGGTTAAAAGAAAATGGAAAAACTATTTTAAAAACTTAAATCAAAACACAAGATGTCAATTAATTGTTCAAATGATTAAAAATTTGAATTTTAGAGAGACAATGAAAATTCTAGGCCTAACATCATCTGAAAGTTATAGTGAAAGAACTATTGTGAGAAATCTATTTGATGTATATCAAGCTATTGGTTCAAAATCACATACTAAAGATTCTAATGCTACTCGACGTGTCATTACATCAACCATAATGAGCAATAAAATTAAAAAAAGATCGTTTGATAAGCAAAAAAAGTCATTAAATGTTAGTAGAATAACATTAAGCTTTAAAGAGGCAAGAAAAAATAGAGGAACCTAACAATAATTCTCTTTGGGCATTCTCGGGTAGACTACCATGCAAAGACAAGGTTTTTGTTGATGCACTTAAAACATTAATTGAAAATTTTTGGCATGACAACACAAGAGTTTTGCCCAACCAAAGAGATGTTGTTACAAGGCGAATTGGGTCTACAAATTGTGAGCCACATGCCAAACACTATTTGGATATGACTCAAACTAAATTTTATGAAAGATTCCTTCAAAAGTTTCCTCAAATAAGAATTTCTCGAAGATTTTTTGAAATGGCAAAATCTTTTTATATTAAGATTAATCATGTACGCACCACGTGTTGTTGTAGGATGCATATTGAATTTTCCATGCATTATGATATTTTTCGTCATATTTGTTCTACTTTGCACACTAACGATGTTTTGCAAGAATGTAATATACAAGCACCTCCTAAGTCGGTAAGATAATTTATTTCAAGTGTGCTATGTAATAGACATGATGGTTGCATTTATTATAAGATGCCTTTTTTGGAAGGTTCTTGTGCTATATGTGGTAGTTTGCAATGCTTACCAAGATGCGTACATTTGGAGAGCATACATGAAATTGGTACGAAACTAGTTTATTTCAAAAAATACAAGACACTCACATATGGAGTTAAAGATGGAAAAGATTTGAAGAGATGTGAGCTAGTGAAAAATGATATATGTGTAGCTCAATTTATGGTAATGTTTCAAGAGAAACTAGTTTATGAGTACATAATGCATACACATGGAGCTCGATGGTTAGATGAGCAATTCAAGCTATGTAAGGACACATTTCTTCTTGGCACCATTGTCTTTATCATTGATTTCACTGAAAATTATACACTGCAACCTCAAAATGAAGTGCAATGCATATATTATCACTCTACACATTTCTATTTTTGTACACATAGCATTCATGCATGCAGATGATAGCACAAAGGAGGATAGAAAGGTTGTAAGAGAGTATCACTTCTACATAAGTGATGATTGCAATCATTCATCAGAGTTTGTACAAGGATTCTTTAAAGTTTTCTTTGATAGTTTAAGGGAAAGGAAAATACGATACAACCGACACTTAATATGGCCAGATAATTGCACCGCACAATTCAAGAATGTAAGGATGTTTTATTGGTTCACAAGGATGCATATGACAAGTGGTGTACAACATTTTTAGAATTTCATTGAGGCTGGACATGGTAAGGGAGAGTACAATGGTGCAGTAACATATGTGAAAAGAGCACTATCTAGGGAGTAATTGAAGTACGAAGGTGTTGCCGAGTTCATAGATGCAGAAATAATTGTGTGACGGTGTAAGTCTACGATGGGTCCAGGTAATCTTGGTACATCAATGGTTCATAGATATTTTTGGTTGATCACTGAATCTAACAATGAAAACTATCTAGATTGTTGTACAGTTGCAGTATTGAGTGACATGACTCATTTATGAGTTCAAATTCAAGTTCACTGGTAATTTATATGAAACAGATGGTATGTTTTTTCTCTTCATGGATGTATTATTTGTGGGAAGAATGTGAATCACAAGAGTGGGTTGACAAATGGTCTTGTAGACCATTGGTTCCCATTGATTCATATCTGTAGACACCCAAAATTGTCATGTCTAATTAAATAAATATTTTATTTATTTAATTACCTTAGCCTAATTCTTCTATTAATTAAATAAATCTTTATTTATTTAATTAATTCATTTATCCTCTTCTAGCCTTATTTCTCATTTAAATAAATACATTTATTTATTTAAATTTTCCTTTTTCTAAATTAAATAAATATCTTATTTATTTAATTATCCCACTTCTTCTATTAATTAAATAAATCTTTATTTATTTAATTAATTCATTAACCTTTTCTACCCATGACACATGTCATTCATCTCTTAATTCATACACTACCTACCACTTTCATTATATTATTATTTCTTTTACCTACCCTCTAATCATAGCCGACCTTATTTTACACCTCTCAATCTTATCCCTCCATTTCATATAGTGTCTTCTATATAAGGAGATGCTTCCTTCATTGTCAAACCCTAACTACTTGATCAATTGACTACTTGGCATATGTGATCCTACTTGCAACCACATTCCGTTCTTTGTTGAGCTCTTGTGCACATAAAATCTGAGAGCAAATATATCAAGCAAGATCAATGGAGATAGGAAGAATGGAGATCCAAACCCTATTGGACATGTGATGGTATAATATTTGTGATTTCATTTGATTTGCATTGTCTTAGGTAATCTTCATATGTTATGGTGGATCTTTGTTGTTGTTAGGCTAGGGTTTTATGGTTGAATTCATTTAGCCTTTCAATATCTTTATTATTGTTATCCATTTTCACCATATAAATTTTGGCACGCCCCGTGGGACATGGATTTTTGTTAGATCTGCATTTTTTTTTGTAGATTTTTCTAACCCTATATTGTTGTTTTGTAAAACAATTTGGAGAATAATCTTGTGCAGCTAGGGTTTTGGACACAAAATCAAGATCTTGGAGAGATTCAATCATATCACTCAAACGGATAAGAAATTTTGCACCAAATTTTTTTTTTAGGTTGAAGAATGTATCAGGAGCTCTCAAAACAAAATTTAGAATTTTTGGAGCAAATTTTCATTTTCTATCAATTTTTTATGATTTTTCATAAAAAATTAATTTTGAGAGCAAATGAGAGAATTTTTTAGATTTTCTTACATTTTTGGAAATCACTCAGAATTATACACAAGAGCGTTTCTTTGTGATTTTAATTTTGATGCAAAATGTTTCCTTAAAAATTAGATCTTTAAAAATTAGGGTTTTTCCTTATTTTGATCATATCTCACAAATGGCTTTGAATTTTGGCATCACATGTTTTTGGAAAGTCAAGAAAAGCGTCAGAAGGATTCAGTAAAAATTTTAGATTTTTTGGATCACTAGTTCAATTTATATGATTTTTTTATGATTTTTCATAAAAAATTAATTTTGAGACAAAATTAGCAAATGTTTCAGATTTTTTTACATTTTTGGAAATCTCTCAAAATTATACATAGGATCTGTTCTTTGTGATTTTAAATTTGATGCAAAATCATTCCTCAAAAATTAGATCTTTGAAAATTAGGGTTTTGCATTATTTTACTCATATCTCACAAACTGTTTGGATTTGTTGCAAAAAACAATTTATGTAGGTTTGGAAGACCATCAGGACTCTCCAATAAAAATGTCAGATTTTTTGGATCGATTTTGCATTTTATATGAATTTTTTATGATTTTTCATAAAAAATTAATTTTTGGAGCAAATTAACAAATTTTTTGGATTTTCTTACATTTCTGGAAATCTCTTGAAATTTATTTTTTTATGATGAATCAAATCTTTTAATTGGTCAACAAAATGCATTGTTGAAGGCCCCTATTTCACAAAGTCTTTTGGATCTAAAATTTACCTAACTTGTGTGCTTGCAGGAAGGGGTGATCATTTGAAACAATCCAAACTACTAATAAATCTTTGTTGTAGGTCCTTGGCAAGGGTTTTTGGATTTTTATTGTGTGCCTTGTTTTCATAGACTAGCAAACACTTCAATTGGTGCACTAAAATTGAATCATTATCTTTTGTGTCTTGAGCAATAGGCGCTGTTTGTTTAATCTTTAGAGGGCCTGTCTTCCCATGTGGTCATTAGGACTACTAGTGAGAAGAGAACAACCCAAGTGGTAGCAAAAGAAAAGCCATCTTCTTCCAAACCACTATAAACAACTATATTCATGGTGAAAACTATGGATAACGTGTGTTGATTAGATCATACTGACACTATGTCTCCCCATAAACCCGTTTGATCAAATTTATTTGATCAGTTGTAGGGCGTAACCCCTACCAGCTAGGAGCCTTCTGTATTTATAGAGCTAAAAGTGCTGCATGTATGGCCACACGAGCGGATTCCCTTACTTGCACCTTTTTGTTTTAGAAGCCCAAATCCTTCTAGTTGTTGAGGCAGGAGGTCGGACCTCTGGTAGCGGCCCACACACATACGGTTCTTAGTAGAGATACAAAGTTTGCCACAGGGAGTTTTTTGTGGGGACTGATGCTTGGCTGACCCGAGAAGTGAGTGCCGAGGGTGGAGCCAGTGAGGTCAAGCATCTAAGTATCCACTCTGAATAGCGTAGCCTCAGGGGTAAAACCCCATGTGGGATCAACAACTATTGTCTTGGCTAGGCATAAGAATTGTGCTTGACTTATTTTAAACATTCAAACATTCAAGACCAAACAGAAATACATTGTGTCTTTTGTGTATTCAAGTGTATGCAAAACAATTTTACATCAAACAACACACTTTTCTTGGAGTCATTGTCAGTCTAAACACTTGCAAACATTGAGTCCTCATCAACATTGTGTCCTCTTGTCATGAAAAAATAGTCAAACATTCAGATTTGGTCACAACCAACAACTTCACAAATTGGAAAAAATTTACAGTCCAGCAAACAAGAGCAATCAGTTTCGGAATTCTTGAGCTTCCTAGGTTGTTTCTCCAGGTTTTCATCTAGCATTCAACTTGTCTTTGGGTCTCACAAAGTCCATCATTGCTTTACACCTTACATTACATTCACATTTGTCTAAACTTGAGTCAAAAGGTCACTTGCTTGTCCTCACTATACTTTGTCAACACACTACATACAACAACATTTTGCTAAGTGGTCCCTCATCAAGGTCTATCAACTTTGGGTCTCATTTGGTCTTACTTAGAATCAAGGTCAACTTACCTCATCAAGAGAAACTATCCTCTCTTTGGAAGTCACACCTACTCTACTACATACATACTTGGTCTTACACTTCAGACATTGCAAGTACACCTCAGATTCATTTACATTCCATCCAACTCTTGGTCTTCCATACTTTTTCCATTTTTCATCTAGTCTCACACATCTTGGTAAATACCTAGTTCATGGTTGAAACCCGTCTTCAAAAATCTAGGAGAGAAACTAAAGAGGCTCAAGAGTCCGCAAACATGAGTTCTTATGAGTATGACAATGATATCTTTTTCAATTATGATCATACTACATTACCTAACATGGATGCCTATAGAAACATTCCAAATGTTGAGAACATGGACACTACAAACAACAATGATACACACAATGATGATATGGACAGTTTTTTAGTACATTCAACAGATGTGAAAGAATCCATTATGGATCCCCATTTCAATTGATTGGTTGAGGAAATAATGAGGAGGGATAGACAATACTTCTTACAAATGATGGCACAAAGTGGAGCCAAGATACCTCATGATTTTGACATGTCTCAAATAATGGAAAATCGACCTTTGCAACAACCTCACTCCAACATGGATCAAAGGAGACCTAATAGTGGAGGCAATAGAGGACCACACATGGTACCTGAATCACCATCATCTTTGTTTCAAAAACCAGAGGTCCCACATACACATGGTCAAGCATATGATACTCACCTTCGCAGACCATTATGGAAGTCTTATGCAGAGAAATATGCTCAATCACATATCAACGCTAAGAATCAACCACCAAAGCAATTGGATATTCAAAGGCATGCTCAAAATTTGGACACAAGGAAACCCCGTGTCAAATTTGGGGGCAACACATTAGAACATGACATGCCTGTAGAGTATGGTATACATGGACAAAATAGATATGGTGTTCCTCAACATGAATCTATACCAAGTGGTCCATATACGCAGCATCACTATAGACCTCCTCCATATGAACATGTGTATAATCAATATCATCCATATATGCAACATGCTCCTCCTCCTATTGGTGCCTCAAGCATGGGGTATGGTCCAAGAAGTTAATCTCCACCTAAGAGCAATTTGGAGCAACAAATCAGGGACTTACAAAAGAAAATGGAAGACATAAATACACCAAAGCCAACATACACAATGAGAGACATATGTCCTTATCCATTTGACAAAAGCATTCCAATGCCTCCTTTTCCTACACACTTTGTGATGCCTAAATTTGATAAGTATAGAGGAAAAGGGGATCCTAAGGCACACATAAGACAGTTTTTCACACCTTGCATTGAGATAGCAGCAAAAGAGACATATTTGATGAGATTATTCCCACAGAGCCTAGGCGATCAAGCTATGGAATGGTTCTCCCAACTTCCACCTGGAATTAAGTCATGGGGTGACTTAGCAGAGGCATTTATTCAACATTTCTCCTACAATATAGAGATAGACATATCAGTCACTACCTTGTGCAACACTAAGCAAAAAGAGGGAGAGTCTTTTGCATCATTTTTACAAAGATGGAGAAATCTAGCCAGCAGATGCTCTTGTGAAATTCCACAAAAACAAATGGTAGAGATGTTCACCCAAAATGTTAACAAAGAGATTGGTTATGACTTAAGGAAAGCTTGTTTGTCCACCTTCAAGGACGTCATTGAAAAAGGCTTAGCAACAGAGAAGGTCCTAATTGAACAAGGAGTCATTAAGATATTCAAGGAAAACAAAGATGACTTTAAAGGAAAAGACAAGCCAAGATTTTGGAATAAAAACAAGAACACAGTCAATGATGGTGTTGTTGATGCCAATACAGTGCGACCCAAAACCGTTTTTTCAGGATCAAGTTCTACAAACAATCAAGTGAATACTCAAACAACTTCCAAATCATGAAGGAAGTACACCCCATTGGGAGAACCACTTGAGTCAGTTTTCAAAAAGCTAGTGGCAAACAAAATAATCACTATTCTAGATTTTCCTCCATATGAACCAAAGGTTAAACCAAATTGGTGGAACGATGATGAGTATTGTGAATTTCATAAGAGCAAGGGTCATAAGATAGGAAATTGTCATTGACTGAAGAACATCATACAAGATCTCATTGATAGGGGTGACATCGAGATTGAAGGGCACTCATCCAATCAAGAACATGAGATATTTAAGGAACCATTCCCAAAGCATGACAAGGGAAAAGCTAAAGCCACAGATGACCAAACCAACTATACCAGAGCAACCTATAACTATGATTCAACTATCAATCACATTTTGATGGACAATTACGTCTCTACCATTATCATCAAGGACAAAAACCCTAAGAATTCTACCTGGAGACCCAAGATTGTCCTAAAAGGTGTTGGATCTTCTTCCGAACCTACCTCTCAATGTCATGTTACAACCCATCGAGGTAAATTCACTTTGCAAGGTGCTCCTGCTAAAAACACCGCTTCCTCATCAACCAAACCTAAGTATGACCTTGTAGAATAGTTAGGGAAGACACCCGGGCTCATCTCCATACTTGAGCTCTTACACATATCCCCCGCACATAAAGCCATTCTTGACAAAATTTTGAGAGACACTCTTGTTCCTACTAATCTGAACGTGGACCAGTTTCAAGCCATGGTGGGATACCTTTCCATTCCACACTCCCTTACATTCATAGAAGATGATGACGCCTCTATAAGTTGGCCACATAATGCACCATTACACATTGAAGCCTTCATACACAAACATAGAATCAAACGAGTCCTGATAGATGGAGGAGCAGGTCTAAACATTTGTACATTGAGCACTATTAAACAATTGGGATATTCAGATGAAGCCGTGAATGCTACAAACAAAATTACCATCAAAGCATATGATGATGAAGAGAGTTCATCCAAGGGCACAATCATTTTACCTCTCAGAGTTGGGCCAGTTACAAAGGATGTGGTTTGTCAAGTCCTAGACCTGGATCTCACATACAACATATTGCTAGGACGTTCTTGGATTCATGAGATGAGCGCAGTACCATCTACATATCATCGATGTATCAAGTTTCCACACAATGGAGTTGAAGTGACCATCAAAGCGGATCCAAATCCATTCATATATTGCAACAATCTACGACCTAGATCAGAAATAACAATTCCAACCAATCGAGAGGCTATTCCTTCATCGGCATATGTCGATCCAGAATCCTTGAAAGCTTCTACATCAAAACAAGCAGAGATCAAAGAAAAGTTCAAGTTTAAAGACATGGGATGTGGTGAGTACATATTTCATGTTGATCAAATCCCACTATCTCCTAAGGTATTCAGTCAACAAGAACAACCTACAAGCAATTTGCAATGCCAAGGAATTGGGTGTGAACCACCTAGTGTTGTGGCTACTAAGTCTGAATGCAAATCTCCTCTAGTGGTGCAAGCAGCTCTTGATATCAATAGTCCTAAGAGTGGTTCCAACAAAGAATCTATTGAGTCTATCGCCAGCCCTCTTGATAACTCACATAGCCTTACCATATCATCCACTCATTCCATTTTCACTCCACTTCCAGACTTGGATCAACAAGAATTACAAAAGCCCTTACTCATTGGGGATCAAAAATCAAGCTTTGAAAAGAAAAATCTAAAAGTCAATAATAAAGAAAAGTCCTTTAGTCCAAATCAAAATCAAAAGCTATTGGACTCTGCAAAAATCAAGGTCAAGGATAAAACTCCTATGAAGCAAAAAGAACAAGAGTTGATCTCCCCTAATATCAAAATAACTGGGGGCAAAAGTTCTACAATTTTAAGTCAAAAAGCATACTTGTTGATCCTAAGTCTCCATCATGCTATCCTACTTTCACTTCTTTTCACAATCATAAGCCTTCATCACTCATCCACTTGTTCCACACATCCATTCCCTTATGGCGATACATCATGGACCTTTAATGGAACTTCCTCAAAGGACTTTGCTATCAGTGATGCCCAAACTTCTTTAGGTGACATGCATATGGGCCTACGTAGTCTACACACTAGTAATTCTATCTCAGTTCCTTTATCAAGGAAGACAATCAAGCGAGATACATATCATTCAGTCAAGGAACATTGCAGTTACAATCATAAGGTTAAGCCTCGTACATTTGAGGTAGGCAACTTAGTTCTCAGAGAAAATCCCAAAAATCAGCAAGACAAAGAGAAGAAGGGCAAGTTCAAACCAAATTGGCTTGGTCCTTACATCATTACAATAGCATATGGATCTGGTGCATATCAGCTCTCAACTACAGAAGGTGAATCTTTGGAGGATCATATCAACAACATGCACCTTCACAGGTTTTATACATAGCTCTTCAGAGTATCCTAATTCAAAAAATATGAAAAAATCAAAAAGAAAAATACAAAAAAAATTCAAAAATTTCAAAAATACAAAAAAAATTATAAAACAAAAAAATCGTTACTTGGTGAAAACCTGACAAACAAGTGCCTTGTGACACAAAAAAATTGAAAAATTGAAAAAAGTAAAGAGAAATAATTTCGTCCAATGGTGAAAACCACTTCGGTGGTGCCCTAGGCAAGTACCATGGTGAAAACTGGGTCACCAGCACCATGCATAGAGACATTGCTCCTCCGTCCTTCAACATTCACTTTCATCCTTTCACTTTGCACACACTCACAACCTATTCGTCTATAATAAACTTACCCATTCCCATCATGGCTTGTTATTGATCTACCCAAGATTGGTTAGCCATTCATAATAAACCTCCCTTTTCACCTCCCTTTCCATCCATAATAAATCAGATCCTATCCATGGCTAAGGAAAATCCTACATCTAGTGATGGGTGTGGAACTGAGAACATCACATGTTTCAAGGAGTATAGTTTCTTCCAGCTTCCTTTAGTCTATCCATGCACAATCCACAATAAAGCAACATTTGCATCACAGATCTGCAATAAAGTTTCATCTTCTCCATAATAAAGTATCAGTTTCATGGATTCAATCAGTTTCAGATGAGACACAGCAGCAACAATGGGCTTCAACAAATCAAATCTTTCAATAGACTCAGACAACATATGGTTCAGTGCTATCTATCATTTCTGTGAAAGTAAACATTGTGACCACAATCAAATAAGACTTATACAAGTGACAAGAGACACTAAACTTGAGGGCTACAATGGATGTTGGTGTCGAGTCTTGGTTTTCTTTTGATTTCATCTTTTTTGGTGACATGTCTTTTAGCTTTTCCGGGATGTCTCTGACGAGAGATTCTATCTCCAGGATGTCTTTGACTAGAAAGGTGAGGATGGGGTATCGTCACCTATTTGTATTTGCTATCTGTGGATTGTCTCTTAGTAATGCTATGACTTGTCCAAGGATATGAGGACACTGTGAGTCTAGTATGAACTGGGGCATTCCTTGTTTGTGACTATCTTATCTCCATGCAAAGGTACAATCACTTTCTAGGTCAAACATATGCCTCGATTGTCATAACCTACTTGCCATAATAAAGCTCAATGATGATAATGCACAAGAAGCTCTTTCACTTTCATATCTTCTATCTTCCATCCCCCTTTCTTGATTGACTTCCATCATCCTTCTTGAGTCTGCATAGCCTGCTATCACATGACTGAGTATAATGACACGCAAAAAACATTTGCATTTCATGTAGTTGCACCTGCATTATCACATGTTAGCATTCCATACATACATATAGATATCACAATTGCATCACATCCTGCACACAACACATGTTAGCACAATTTACATTTGCATTATCATATTCATCTGCATTACATACATTCACATTTGCATCATGCATACAGATGTAAAACATAAAAGAACAAAAAAATATGTTGCATTTCATCATGTACATATTTGCATCCATATCACATCTCATCACATAGGTACACATGCATATAGCTGCCGCAAAGATGAATCATCTCATATATATATATATATATATATAAAGTGTCATGATACAATGATGTCAAAAATCATATGGCTACAAAATCACCCGAAGGTGTCTACATCATCATACAAAAGGGTACAAAACTAATACATAGGGAGCCATCTCTCAGCTAAAGTAGTCAACAACCCCATGTTCACCCAAAACTCAGGGACATATAGAATATATCGCAAACTCATAGCCTCAATCGCATCTTGGTCCTCAAAGGTCAGCTCAGGTCGCAATCTCTACGTCGACGGGAATCTCTCCCATGACTCCAACATAGGTAAATACTCCTGCAGTCAAGCAAATCAATTATGTCAGTCATCATGGCATTCACTGTTCATCACAAAATGCTATTTTTTTTTATCTAAGTGCATATGGCATTCTATCCTAGTGACACTCACTATTCATCACAAAGTGTTGCTATCTATCCTAGTGACACTCACTGTTCATCACAAAGTGTTTCTTCTATCCTAGTGGTACTCCCTGTGCATCACAAAGTACTACGTGTGTTGCACTCCCTGTTCATCACAAAGTGCTGCTCACATTTGCACTCCCTATTCATCACAAAGTGTTTCTCATATCTTGGTACTCACTGTTCTTCACAAAGTGCCTTGATCTATCCTATCCTAGGGCCTCTGCTTGAGTGAATCCTCTTGAGTAGTTTCCTAATTGGCAACATATGTTCTATCATAGAATTTTCAACCTAGCCCTATTTGCTATCCTATTCTTCCCTAGAGGACCTGCTTGAGTGTATCCTCTCATCAGCTTATCCAATCGACAACGTATGTTCATCACAGAACTGCCGATTTGACCTAGAAGACAAAAATTCACATTTTTTGGACACAAACGCGTTTTCTTGACATAAATGCACATTTATTACATTACCTAGCATGCATTAATGACAACATTTATTGCGACAAAGTACAAGGAGGTTTTGTGGTACTTATTGGCTCTCTTGCCTCTGTTGGCCTCTGGAATCGGCGAACGTGGTTGAATCTATGAATGAAGGCCATCGCTGTTGACTACTGCTGCTCTATTTTCACTCTGCACTCTGCTCTTGTGGATGTGTAGATGACAATGAGGATGTATTTTCCCTCATGGTCTATCTTATAGACTGCCCTAGCCCTCGTTTCCCAAGTCAGTCTTCATTATCCCATGACTCTGTCACTTTATCCAGTCAGTCCATTCTAGCCTCTCTTTCTTATCAAGAGATTGTCTGCAATCTTTTTAGACATTTTCATCCAGTCTCTCGAGGGGGCATATCATTCCCATCTTGGGGCAACTCTGTATGAGTTCATCTTATCTTCCTTGAAGCAACGCGACAAGCAGCATTATCTCAAAGAGGGGCAAAATGTAGACACCCAAAATTGTCATGTCTAATTAAATAAATATTTTATTTATTTAATTACCTTAGCCTAATTCTTTTATTAATTAAATAAATCTTTATTTATTTAATTAATTCATTTATCCTCTTCTAGCCTTATTTCTCATTTAAATAAATACATTTATTTATTTAAATTTTCCTTTTTCTAAATTAAATAAATATCTTATTTATTTAATTATCCCACTTCTTCTATTAATTAAATAAATCTTTATTTATTTAATTAATTCATTAACCTTTTCTACCCATGACACATGTCATTCATCTCTTAATTCATACACTACCTACCCCTTTCATTATTTTATTATTTCTTTTACCTACCCTCTAATCATAGCTGACCTTCTTTTACACCTCTCAATCTTATCCCTCCATTTCATATAGTGTCTTCTATATAAGGAGATGCTTCCTTCATTGTCAAACCCTAACTACTTGATCAATTGACCACTTGGCATATGTGATCTTACTTGCAACCACATTCCGTTCTTTGTTGAGCTCTTGTGAACATAAAATCTGAGAGCAAATATATCAAGTAAGATCAATGGAGATAGGAAGAATGGAGATCCAAACCCTATTGGACATGTGATGGTATACTCTTTGTGATTTCATTTGATTTGCATTGTCTTAGGTAATCTTCATATGTTATGGTGGATCTTTGTTGTTGTTAGGCTAGGGTTTTGTGGTTGAATTCATTTAGCCTTTCAATATCATTATTATTGTTATCCATTTTCACCATATATAATATCAAATTCCCAAAGCACTACAATTGAGCCAGATGGAGACATTAGTGGATTTTGACCATGTATCCGACCTAGTGGATTCAGGTGATTTTTTGAGTTATTTTTTTTGCAAGTATTCTTTTTGGTTCATTTTGTTGCACATCATACTTTATTTTTGGTATTAATTAACATTTTTTAAAATGTAGATCAATGTAGTTGTTGCAGAAGAGAACAATGAAGAAGGAACAAATTACTATTTGTGTCGTTGTGTTGAGCCTAAAAGAAAATTGACAACCAGAATCATTGACATAGATGGTATTGAGTACCCAATAGGGTCTATTGTCATGACAAGAACATGGCTTCAGAGATACCCTATCAAGAATTCTGATGTTTGGTTGTTCGAGGACTTTGAAACACATAGACATATTCTTCATTTCTCTAACCTTATTGTTGCAACAAATATTCATTTGATGAAGTATCATGGTAGACCTCATAACAATATTTTATGGAAAGCTCATGAATCTGACCACGAGGCAATTCTTGACACAATATGGGTTAGAGTCAATCTTGAAGGCTCATTTGATTGATTCTACGGTTCAGAGTAGAATGATTTTGAGAGTTTTGTATAAATCATCGACGAATTGTTCTATATTCATTTTTTATATATATAAATGCCCATGAGCTGACTTTTACAAGTTTAGGGGCATAATTTTATATATTTAAATTAGCAATGAGATGGTTTGTACATATGTACATGCCAAATTTTGTATATTAAAATGGCGATGAGCTGAATCGTGCCAAATTTTGTATAAAATCCCATGAGATAATTTGTATATTAAAATGACAATGAGTTAAATCACACATATTGTAATGCCAAATTTTGTATAAAAGCCCATGAGATGATTTGTAAGACATTTTTTTGTATAATCAAATAGCCAAGAGTTGATTTGACTATATTTAGAGGAAAATTTTTGAACAATATGTGACAATGTTTTGTGACTATTTTGTTTTTCAATGTTTTGTGACTATGTTTTGAGTATATGTGATGTGTCCCTGGTCAATCATGAGCATTCTTGATTCTTGTATAATCATATAGAATTATTTGAGTTATTATCAGGTCATAGGGGTCATAGATTGAGACTAGATACAATTTGAGAAAAAATTTTCATTGTTGTCAAAAACGTTGTCAAGAAACTTCTACATTGCATTAGTACGGTATGAATCTTGATGTTCCAATGCTTTGGGATGCACGTCAGGGGCATGCCTAGCATAAACCTTCCCAGCCAATCTGGCAACTTTGCATTTCATGCAACTGACGGTTTTTGCAGAAGGCAAAAAAATGTTACTAATTGAAAATAGCTCTGACTCATCAAAAACTGATATAGGCCATTATAGTGGAGCCTCACGGGACCCCATGGGTTCAAACAGGTCGACCATATGTGTCCTAGATTTGAAGAAAAAGTCCATCTAGTTTTGACAATTTTTTGGACTCAGAGCACTTGAGAGATCACACCAGTATGGTATGACTCTCGATGTTCCAATGCTTTAGGATGCACAATAGGGGCATTCCTAGTATAAAGCTTCCCACCCAGATGCACTCGTGACATCAGTTTGTGCACACCACAAACTGAATCAATTCTAGCCAATCTGGCAACTTTGCATTGCATGCAACTGACGGTTTTTGCAGTAGGCGAAAAAATGCTACCAATTGAAAATGGCTTCGACTCATCAAAAATTGAGACAAGCCATTATAGAGGATCCTCACGCAACCCTAGGGGTTCAAACAGATTGACTCCTGGATTTGAATAAAAATTTCATCTAATTTTGACATTTTTTTCAACTTAGGGCACTTGAGAGATCGCACCAGTACGGTATGACTCTCGACGTTCTGCCACTTTAGGATGCACGATAGGGGCATGCCTAGCATAAACCTAACCACTCAGACATGCTCGTGATGTCAGTTTGTGCACATGATGAACCAGATCAATTTTAGCCAATCTAGCAACTTTGGAGTGCATGCAACTGACAATTTTTGCAGTAGGCAAAAAATGCTACCAATTAAAAATGGCTCTGACTCTTCAAAACCTAAGATAGGCCATTGTAGAGGAGCCTCACGTGACCCCATGGCTCAAACCTATCAAGAATCTATGTCCTGGATTTGAAGAAAAAGTCCATCAAATTTTGACAATTTTTTGGACTCAGGGCACTTGAGAGATCGCACCTGTATGATATGACTCTCAATGTTTCAGTGCTTTGGGATGCATGACAAGGGCATGCCTAGCATAAACCTTCCCACCTGAACATGCTCATGACATGGGTTTGTCCACATGACGAACCAAATAAATTCTAGCCAATCTGGCAACTTTGCATTGCATGCAACTGACAGTTTTTGCAGCAGGCGAAAAAATGCTACCAATTGAAAATGGCTCCGACTCGTCAAAAACTGAGATAGGCCATTGTCGTGGAGCCTCATGCAACCTCATGGGTTCAAACAGATTGACCATATGTGTCCTAGATTTGAAGAAACATTTTGTTAAATTTTGATAATTTTTGGGACTTAGGGCACTTGAGAGATCGCACCGGTAGGTAATGACTATCTATGTTCCGACACTTTGATATGCATGATGGGGGAATTCTTAGCATAAACCTACCCACCCATATGTTCTCATAGTGTCAGTTTGTGCACACGATGAACAAAATTTGACCATTGTGAGCACTAGGGTGCTCTCGCACCAAACACATTGTTGTTTATATTCATATTGTCAATTTTTGTTGTTTATATTCATATTGTTGATTACATATGCAAATATCCATTTAAATTTATAAAAGGGCAGCCACCAAATACAATGAATACACAATAATGAACTGAATACAAGGAGTTTTGTACGGTTAATTCAACATTTTACAAATTTTATCAAATCATATTCCACAATTGCAATATTTTATATCATATATTTTTGTTGTTTATATTCATATTATTGATTACATATGCTAATATTCATTTAAATTTATAAAAGGACAACCATAAAATACAACTAATACAAAATAATGAACTCAGTACACATTTATTGGATCGAATATCCATATTTATATATATATAAAAGGCAAGTCTGCCAAGTAAATACAAGTATTGCAAAAATGTGGCATATGCCATGTCCAAATTGATATACAATAAAAATGTAGAATATATCTACATGTATTGGTCATTCTATGACCAAAACTAACACTGTATGATCCTAAAATTGTGGTGGATCATCAAAATCAAGCCTCTTCGATGCAGTACACGGCTCTGTAGATGGCTGCAAAACCACAATTCAAAAGCCAAGTTAGAATTCTTTTGTAGAAAATAGTTCACAATTAACAACATAACTATGCATTTAACTTTAATTCCTTTGCAATTGATATATAGATTACCTCATTGGCTGATCTAGGAGCTAATGTCTTCTCTCTCCTCTCCTTGTCACTCTTAGGATTTTTCTTGAAGACATACTTAAATGGATCCACGTTATGGCCATATTGCAAAGGGGTCTATTGTAGATTAAATGTACAATTAATACAATGTACTAACATAAATATATCAAAAACCCTTAAAAGCTATAATATAGAGAGCAATGACGTACTTGTGCTTGATATGCTTCTCCAATGGACTAAGGATGGCTCACCATTGATGTAGAAACTATCGCTATTACCTATACAAAAGATAATCAAAGATTAAATACAATTAACATAATGATAAGTATTGAAGGTTAAAAATAATTAATTTTAAATATCAAACAAAAGTGTACTCGATCCTGAGATGCTTCTCTAGTGCAAGGAGGAGGGTTCACCATTGATGAAATAGGTATGGATATTTCCTATATGAAAAAATTATAAGATTATAATATATCACAAGTTCACATGTACATGTGCATATAATCATGAAATCAATAAAATAAAGTAGAGATACATACCTCCGCCCTCTCTTGATCAATGGGCAAATTAGGTGCATTCAACAAATCCACATAGCTCTATGGCCACTGTACATGTAAAATAGACAAAAAATACTAATCAATGTACAAACCCCAACTAATACTTGATTTCAATATTTTTCTAACAATTGTACAACTAAAAATGTGTTCAATTACCTTCTTCCCACATTTTGGCATCTTCAATGAATTCTTTTTCTTAGGATGAGCCCTAGACGCAGAGGGGGTACCCTAAAAAAACAAAATTAACATGAGATATTAGTACAGCTAATAAATTAAACATAATTTTAAAAATATAAAATTAAATGACTTGTATATTCCATCAAAACAATACAAAAAAAAGGGTTGTACAAAATATGATACTGTATAGCCTTGTAGGCCAAAATTGATCGCTTAGAGAATGATGTCATCAATCTGGGACATTTCGTCCTCTGTCAACACCTACAAACCAGAAATTGGACCAAGCATTAGAGATAGTTAGTATATCTTGTATTTTTTTGAATTCAAAGTGTACTATTCTATTTTAACATGTTACAAAATTTATACCTTAGGCATCGAAGTTGCATCTATAGTAATTGGGGGAGGAGTATGGGATACCGCTGCTACATCTTGGAATACATATTATTTGTCTCAATTTAAATCGATGTATAAATGAAAATTCATTTATGTAATTACAAATTTAAAGTGACTGATAAATAAAATGCTATGAATTCAAATCAACACACCTATGTCTATGGCTCATGGGAAAACACCATGTCCATCAACTCATCTGTCAACACAAAATCCTCAACTGTGTGGGCCTGACATCTACTCCTACAAATCATGCATAGATAAGATGAGGATCCATCTGCATCGGCTGCATCATCTATCCCCGAGCATATCCATGAGTAAATGACACACATATGCTAGATGGGCTCTCTGTCACCACCTAATTTCTTATCATCCAATACAATAGGGTGTGCAAATGGCGTCCCATGTTGGATGATGACACCATTCAATATTGTGGCCACCTAAAGAGTCTGTAGCTCCATCAACTCTTTCAGCTCTACTAGGACAGACTGATGCACCTTGGGTTTGTGTACTAGGGGGCAGTGACTCTCTATGGGTAATTTCCTACAGGCTCCAGGTCTATCTTGGGTAGATCCACCACCTCTACCATGGAACTCTCTCATGTCAAAATAGTTTGGGTGCATATTGAGCGCAAACTCACAATATACCTTTCTCAAAAAATATAATGGCACCTCATAATTATTACAAGGTGGATAATCAAAGACCATCCATCACCTCTGCCAAAAAATATTCTTCATCTGCACATTGGTACACCAATGTATGGGAAACCTCTTTGTACTAAGAGGTAATGACTAGCCAGTTTTGGGATCAACGAAAAGGGCACATATTTGTTGTTTAGTAATATTTTTTATTTTCACTCCATCGTATGATAGCCCATCAGCATAGAATTGATGACACCTATCCCTAAAGCTTCCCCATTTGGTAATTTGTGTGGAAACAACTATGGCACCACTAGCTAATGTTTCTAGGCTAGTGGCGAGGGATTGATGATTCTCAAGTTTAGAAGTTTTCAATTTAGCAATCAGTCTCTTGATTTTAGATGTATTTTGTCCTAACTGATTAATTTATTGCTCTTGTGTTTCGAGTGTGCAGTCAAAAGGAGAAATTGGGGGTTGTTCTTGTGTATTTTTAGGAAGTGCATTTGGTTGTTCTTGTGGGTTTTCAGGAGGTGCATTTGGTTGTTCTTGTTCTGGATTAGAAGAATCTAGTTTTTAAAACAAAAAATGAAAAAACCTAATCAAAATTAATGAAATTAAATTCAAAATGTAAAACAAATTGAACAAACGGGAAAGAAAGACAAAAATAAACAAAAAGTAACCTTGATCCATAGCTTGGAGGAAAAACCTAGCACCCCGTTTGTGGTTTAGGAGAGGAAATGGAAAAAAAATGAAGTAAAATATGCGCTATTCACGGGTAAATGAGAGAAAGTTTTTTTTTTTTTAACTTTTTTAACCAGGCACCGCGTACGCAGTTATATTTGGATTATTAGCATGTACGTGCTTATTTTACTATGAGAAGCATGTATGCACTCATTTTCCTAGGTGTAGTGCGTACACACTCATTTTCCTAAAAGCAGCATGTACGCGCTATCTTCTCTAGGCTTGGGAAGAACAAACCTAAGCGTGTATGCGGGAATTTCAAATTTTAAAACCGTGTACGCGCTGCTTATTTTTACATGTTTCTTTTGGGTGGTGTCCACTTTTCTGACCACCATCTTTGTGCACATACCCATAGACAAAAAAATAATAGGAGATTATCGATATGAAAATATAATATGATGTGAAATATATCAGAGAGATTATGTATGTGAGAATATTTATGTAAGGGTTCTTCCGGTAAAGGGTTTAGGGTTTCAGACTAGAACAGATAGAGCTTAAACTGGAACTATATTTTGGCATAGAAGATTCTATATTAGGAGTTCAACACTTCTCCAGATTGAAGTCTAGATTTATATGTAGTCAGTCCGGCTCCTTTTATGATTGAGTAGTGTGTTCTAGGATGTAAGCCTTACTACAAGTGTAGGCCCCTCATATTTTGTAATATCTCTTAATATGGCGAGTGGATTGATATTGTGGGTCACAAATCCCACCATTGTTTTTCCTCTTTGAGGTTTTCCACGTCTAATTTTGTGTGTTATGGTTCTCATTTATGTGATTGTCTTATTGGTTGCTTTACTTCTTTCAATTATGTATTGTTATAATGGTTGGTGTATGCATGTTTTAATAAGGCTAAAATTGAACATTCTGTAATAACAGTGACTCAGCCCCCTCTCTTAGTGTTATTGGATTCTAGGAATTGGTATCAGAGCCTTATGCCTCAGAGAATGTTTAATAGCTCGAGGAAGATTCTGAATCTAGAATCCATAGATATGGCTTTGGAAAAGAAAATTGAGACAGAACTTGAATGTCCATGATGTTGAAAGGTTGAAGAAATTAAAGCTACAAGATGAACTGAATTTTGCTAAAGAATTTATTCTTGTCCTACAAGAGAGGCTATCATATGCTCAAGCTAGGAGGAAGGAACTTTTGCAAAGTTGAGATGATGAAGAGAAAGATGCACTTAAGGAACAATGTTAGAAAATTGAGTCAAGAGAATATGGTTATGAAAAATTAAATGCAAGTTATAACTATGAGGATGTCTAAAGAGATTGAGGACCAAAAGAAAAAGGAAGAAAATTTTCTTGTATCTCTGAAGAACAAATTTGAAGAATGTGGTAGGTTGGTTCATGAGAATGATATTTTGAGAACTGATTGAGTAAAATCCTAGAGTAATGAACAAGAACTTGAGAGACAAATGATAATTTTTAGAGAAGATCTAACTACTGCAAGTGAGTATAAAGAAGAATTCAAGATTAGCTTAGCACAATGAGATGAGTTATTGAAGAGACAAAGATAGATTGGAGATTTGAGTGGACTTGGAATTGAGAAAGGACAAAGTTTGGGTACTGATAATGAAGATAAAACCATAAGGCACCAGTAGGGAGATTTAATGCTTATAAATTCAATGGTAGATGTTTTGTTTGCAATAGATTTGGTTACATGGATAGGCAATATAGAAACAGAGCAAATTAGAATCTTGATTTTGCTCCCGGTAAATGTTCTAAATGCAATAAGTATGGTCATAATATAGAAGATTGCACAATGAATGTTAAATGCTCTGCAGGTGGAAAATTTGGACATTTGGCTAATCAATGCAGGTCAAGCAATTTCACCAGGTTTAGCAAAGCAATTCAGAAGAGAAATGTTACATGTTATGAATGTAATAAGGTTGGACATATTGCTAAATTTTATAGAAGAAGAAATCAAATGGTTGGTAATGGAGGATCAAATGTGAAAGGGAAAGAGAAGGTTAGTGAAATCTGACAAGATCATACTTAGACATGGGTTAGGAAGACTGAAGAACAATCATCAGATAGAAATGCACTAGTTACTTATCTAGCAGAATAGGTTGCTCTTTCACTGACAGGTAGGTCATCTGGTAACTAAGGCAGATGCCTTGGGGGTAGGAAAAATTCATGAAGATGTTGCATGTGCATTGGGAAGAGGTTTTGGAAGAGGTTCCAGAAATTAGGGATAATTATCCACCATGGATATGTCCTGTGCGAGATCTGAAATCTTTCAGCGCTAGTCATTCATATCAATGGAAGATTAGGGTTTTTTTCAGAGGTTAAAAGGTTAAATTCACTTCATTATTGATCACCTTGCATTCAAAGTGATTCTAGAGTGATTAGGAGTGACTAAGAGCGATCAGAGGCATTACAGAGCAATCAAAATTCTTCTTGAGCGATTTCACCGGTGTCTAGAGGAATTTGTTGAAGGTTTTCACTGAGAGTGATCAAAAGGTATTTATCTTTAAACATGGAAGTGGGATCATCATCTATTCCTAATTTTGTTGCAAACCCAGCTATAGTAGAGATTAAGGACTGCCCCCGACCAATTTTCAAGCGGTCTCCACATGTGGCTACCATGGAAGATTCGATTGGAGCATTTTACCATGTTTTGGAGGGATTTGTCTATGTACAAGATGTTAGTGCATATATTCACTATCACATTGAGTACTTGGGAACTTCCAAAATTAAGGGCATGTATATGAGTCAGCTGATGGGAAAATCTAGAAAGATAAAACCGACATACAAATACATTGAAGACTTAGGGTTTACCAATATTCCAGAATTTGAAGATGAGATGATCAGATATGTTTTGAGAAAAGTACATGGGGAATTTATATGGCTAGATAGACCTTACAAGATCACCAAGGAATTCATCTGGGAAATCATTGGTTGACCATTGGTTGGGAAACATCTAGACAAGAAGGTTTCAAATGATTTCATGAACAGAATCACTGGTGCGACATGTAACATAAGACCTATGAGAGTGAGCATTATTACTGATACAAACATCAGATTTGGTAGCATGATCATCGAGTATAAGGTAACTTAGTCAAATCAACTAAATTATGTTTCTCATTCATGCATTTTAGTTGCATACAAAATGATGAGAGAGGATGTGAAATTGGATCTATGTGGTTGGATGCTACATGATTTGTTAATAAACCTAGGAAATATTAAGGGAGACAAGAAGGGTACATTCCAATATGGCAACTTGATAGTTTTCTTAATGTTATATTTCCTAAATTATACACCCAATTTTTGTAAAAGGCAATGGGCATTTGACATCGTGGTAGGGAGACAATTGAAATATTCAATTGTTACTTTAGGAAGTCAGAGAGAAGATAAGGTATGGGGATATTTCAAAGCATTCTTGAAATATATGAGGTCTAGGATAAGGGTACCTGAGCATATTGTAGAAAAATATTCAATTGACATATGCTTCACGGTGAAGAAGGATGAAACACTTATGGAAGCAGTTAAGCCTCGAAAGATTTGGATTGAGGAAATGGGCTATGAGGTGGATGCACAAATTCTTGATGCCTATGCAAAAATGCTGATTGATGCACCTATTGATGAGGTAGAGAAGCCCTATGGTAATGCACACTAGAAAAAGCATGAGGTTGAAATAGAGTTCAACCGGAAGAAAAGAGAAAAGAAAGAGGTAAAAGCAAGAAAATTTGTTAAGAAGGTCTCACTAGACATTAAAGCATTAATTTATGTTGTCCCAGAGAAAGGCAGGAAGAGGAAGAATCTAAAAGTACACATTGAGTCTGTTACTGTTGAGTTTGAATCTGAGGATGACACACCATTTGCATTCAAGAGGGTTGTAAGGAAGAAAATAGAGGAAACAAAGGTTCAAGCTAAAAAGAAACCGGTTAGGAAGGTTGCATTCAAAATACCGGCAGAGAAGAAAGCACCAAAGGTAACCACTTCAACTACATCCGATACTACAAAAAGGAAGAAGAAGAATGACACTGATTCTGGTAAGGTTCCACCTAAAACTTGTGCAGATTTAGTAGATGAAATCACCAAGGATGGCATGTTAAAGAACATACAATTTTACTATGATCATTTAGAAGAGGATGAACAAAGAGAGGTAGAGGAAGAAGTCTTATTATACTTGGACATTTATAAGAAATCCTTAATAGAAATTGAAAATCAAATACTCGTTGACTTGAATGTTAGATGCTAGATGACTATTAGCTATGCAAGAAGATAAGAATTTTAAAATTAAAGAGTTATTATCTATTTGTGTTACTATTGTTCTAGATGAAATGGAGAAGACACTTCAAGTGGTAGATAGAAAAGTCTTTAATAGAAAACATAGAATAACTAGTCTGATGCTAGGAAGGGTAAATGAAATAATAAAGGAGACTCAAAAAGCATGGGTTAAGTTCCTTGGAGAGAAAAGAGGATTCTTTACTTCACTGAAAACCAAGATAGACACTGCAGACACCCTGGTTGAAGGAAAAGGAAAGGGGATTATGTGTACTTCACCCTCAGTTTTGAAAAATATTAAGATAGTGTAAATCAGGTCCCCAATTGATACTAATGTACAGACAAACATTGAGATACCGGTTAACACAAAGAGTGAACAAGTTAATGTTATACACGATACTAATGTTGAGGATAACAATCCTCTGAATACAAATGTGCAAGTTGAGGTTATAGTTCCTATAGAAGAACTGGTAGTTACATAGACTATACCAAGTGGCGAAGCCACCGGTGCAAGTGAGCAAGCTATAAAGGATAAATCTTCAGGAGAGGACAAAGGAGAATCTGACAGCGAACCAATAATTGGTCCATCATTGTTGTCAATTGACACCTCACAGGTCAAAAATAAAAACATAACAAAGATGAGTCCTGCTGAACTCATGATGATGGCAACACAAAAACTAATGAAGGAGGGATCTACATATAAAGGGATTATTGATCAATCAATCACTATCATACACAGACTTGTCCTAGAGTGCAAGAATGACAATGAAGCGAGCCCATCTGGAAAGCTTAAGATGATTACTGAGCATATTTCAAAAAAATTTCAATCTTTACAAAATATTTCAAATGATTTTGCAATCCTTACATTAGGTTTCAAACAAGCAAGCATTGGAGAGGTTTAGTTAGGCTAAGAGAGCTACATTCGATCAGGTAATTGAATCAGAGAAGAAAAAGATTGATGAGAAGCTAAAACTTATAGAAAATTCTTTGAAGCAATGTACAAATATTAATAGGGTATGTTGTAACACTGATATACTTACAACTAATGTGGATAAGAAGATAAAAGAACTTCAAGAGAAAATTGCAAATATAGCTAATTCTTTTGATAGATTGATTTCATTGATTGCATCCATCGATGGTCAAATTTTGATTCTGGAAAACCAAATTTCTATTTTTGAGAAGGAAAGAGATAAAATTATAAGAAAGGCCAGAAGTCTAAGAGGCTTGGTGAGTCCCCGGTTGGATTCACTCAATGTACTTAAGAAAGAGTGTATGGATATGGTGGCAAATCCCACACTGAAAGAGGTAAATGAGAAAGAGTCAATTTTCACATATACTAAATGGACTTGTATCTATTTACGACACTTTCAAAATAGGTTGGGATACCTATCTTGAGCTATTGGAGAAGGCTTATCTAGAAATTTTGAAATTTGTTAAGCTTAGGTAAGATATTGTGGGATATTCATTGTACAATTTTTGAATCTTTGACATTCTTTTTAGAATTTTTTATGGCATTGATGTTAAAGGGGGAGTGATACAGATGTGAAAAATAGGAGTTGTATAAATTAGGGGGAGGTATGGAGATGTGGAGATGTGGAATGGATATTCAACTTAGGGGGAGCAGGCAGGATGAAACCGAAAAGATGAAACCTTGACCATTTTTCACATGAGTATTTCCATCAATGCCAAAGGGGGAGCTTCTTGGCAATTGACACTCAATTTTTTGGTTTCACTATGTTTGCATTGATGGCAACATGGTATTTTGTTCTGGCTTCATGTTTTAGTTTAGTTGTGTACCAACAGACACTTCACATATTCTACACTGGCACTGACACTGGCAGGACAAAAGGATTTCTTTGGTAACCGGCAATGTAGGCTAACATGGTTTAGTAAAAGGTTATCAATATTGGAGGCTGAAATCTCTTGGATCCAACATCGACAACTGGATTTAATATTTATGCATTTATGTTATCTGGCTAACATGCAATTTGATATTGTATATATCTTTGTAAGTCGACATAAGGCATGATAATTTGTATAGGGTATATAGGTAAGTTTGATAGATCATTTTAAATATAGACAAAAAAATAGGAGATTATGGATATGCAAATGTAATATGATGCATAATATATCAGAGAGATTATGAATGTGAGGATATTTATGTAAGGGTTCTTTTGGTAAATGGTTTAGGGTTTTAGACTGGAACAAACAAAGATTAAACCAGAACTATATTTTGGCATAAAATATGCTATCTTAGTAGTTCAACACTTCTCTAGATTGAAGTCTATATTTATATGCAGTCAGGGAGGCTCCTTTTGTGATTAAGTAGTGTGCTCTAGGTTGTAATCCTTCTTGCAAGTGCAAGCCCCTCATATTTTGTAATATCTCTTCATATGGCCAGTGGATTGATATTGTGGGTCACAAATCCCACCACTATTTTTCTTCTTTGAGGTTTTCCATGTATAATTATGCGTGTTATGGTTCTCTTTTATGGGATTGGTTTATTGGTTTCTTTACTTCTTTCAATTCTGTATGTATCGATATACCAATTGGTGTATGCATGTTTTGATAAGGCTAAAATTGAAGAATCTGGTATAAAACTAATTCACCCCCCCTCTCAGTGTTATTAGATTCTAACATGATTATGATCACATGAGTCAATCCTTGAAGGAGAAGACAAAATAATGTGAGAAGCTTGAAAAATAAAATGCAGTCTTGAAAAAATGAGATGGAATCTATGGTGATGGGGTTGACCCAAGAAATTGAGGGAAGAAAGAAGAATGAGGATAATCTTAATTAGTCCTTGAAAAAAAGATCTCATGAATATTGCAAACTTGATTGTGATATTTTCCAACTGAATGTTGACCTGAAAGAATCCAAACACAATGAGGAAGAACCTGAAAAGGAGATTGTCATTCTTAGGAATGAGCTTGTAACTACAAATGAGTATAAGCAAAAGTTCAAAATTAGCTCAGCTAAACTCGATGTGTTACTTGAAAGCCAAAAGAAGGTAGATAATAAGGAAGGTATTGGATTTGAGAAAGGTGAAAGCTTTGGATCTGGTCTAAGCATGATGTAGAGATTAACAGCAGTAGGGTGGTAAACCCACACACTCTCACTCTTAGACCTTACAATGCCTATTCTTTCTCTCAAGGTCTAAATCCACTCAAATGTGAAATAGGTTTCTTAACCTTGTCTATGGATGGTACCACACTCCCATGTTCACCTTAAGACTTACCAAGGCCTTCCACAACACTTTTTTCGTAATACAAGTTTGGGTATTGGTCTTTGGGCTTAAATAGGTCTACCGGCTAGTAGCCCTATTTTACTGCATATTGGGGTTTTCCTCCAAATTATGTCAAAAAACCCACCAAAAAAATGTAGGTTTCGGATACCCTTTGGGAATACTATCAAATTCCAAAAGTTTAGACTTCTAACCTATTCCTGCACTCTTCAACACCTACTTGGTTCTCAGGACTAAGTGATCAAGTTAGGTCTATTTTACAAAGGAAGTATGTATGAATGGGGTCTCAAGAATATTCTAACTATTTAGTAGGCTTCTTTTATATCCCAATGTGCCCAATCCAGAAATTTACTCTTCAGTTCATCATTCTTCATTGTGTGTACAATGAATTCCCTTCTAGGCTAATCTAAACCCTCAACTCGTTTAGACTAGGGCTTGGTGGTAGGATTACCAGACCAACTCCTCTGATCTCACCCCTTTGGAATCTCATATTAAATTCCTCTAAATTGCATTCTACCAATGGCCATTAGACCCCAATAGGTAGATTGCAAGTTAGGGCTCCATTTGCATTGTAACCCTTTAAATGGAGGGTTTCAAACCTGTAGAGGGTAAACCGCTTGTAACTTCCTCCAAATTATACTTCAAGAGGTCAGACTAGGTTCATCTGAAAATTAACTTAGTGGTCTTTCCTACCAAGATAAAATTTCATGAAAACATTCAATGTATTGTATGGACAATACAAAATTGTAACATAGTTCTGGCAAAATCAGATTTGTTCTATTCACTTTCTCCACCAAAATTTGCAAAGCTTTCCAACAACCTTCCCAATGGTTGTTCAAACACATATAGACCCTCCTCAATATCCATAACTAACTTTTAAATTGTTATGAACATTGGAGAGGTAGTTGTCATTCTACCAGCAACTTTTCAAAGTTGCTTGACAACAAAATGCAACAATCCCTAAACACCTAGACATTCTCAAACACATCCAAGGTCATGATTAGGCACCTAAGACAACATTCTAGGTCCATCAAACACAAAAATTCATAATTCAAGCTGACATGGCCTAATAGACCTCTAGGCTTATATGTGCACCTGAGAGGTTATTGACCACACGAAAGGGCATTTATTACATCAAGGGTGATCTTTGAGATCCAAGCCATTATTGTAACAAAAGAAAACACAAGACACTCACTAGAAACCCCTAAGTCATGAAAACACTATGAAAATCAAAGGTTCCTTGCACCAAATCAATCCTAAGTTAAAAACTTAGAAGAACAAACCTAAAAGGTCTTTGGTCAAACAACTTAACTCTCAAAACTATCCATCTTTCAAGGGTAATTTCTTTGTTTACAATATATTTGGTCATAATTATATTAAATGCAAAAGTAGAATGAATCTAAATGGTCCATCTTTCTCTAGACAGCATTTCAATTGCAATAAGTATGGACATAAATTAAGTGAATGCAAAAGTATGATAAATAACACTTTCAATGTAGGGAATGTTAGGTGTTTTGCATATAATAGGTCTGGTCACAGTTCTAATCAGTGCATATCAAGAGGAAATCAAGTGAATTAAAATTTTAGATAGGTAAATATTGTGTGCTACAATTGCAATAAATCGAGTTACATTACAATATTTTGTAGAAGCAAGAATGTGGACAAGAACTGTCTAACAGACAAAAAAAGGTGTGTAAAAAATTGATAAAGAAAAAGGGAAAGTATAAGTGGATACGATCATGAAGAAAATGAACAAGACATGGGTGAAGAAGAGTGATATTGATGCAGGAAATGGGTCTACACCTAAATGTGGTGTTGGAATTTGCTCCAAGAATTAATTTAAGGCCTCTAGCTAAGGGGGGGTTTCAAGAAAATCCTATTCCCCCTACTAGAAGCTGGTAACTGAATCCAACAGGTTGACCAAAGTTGTATTGGGGTATTGTGGACAAGTTGGAAGGATTTTTAGAAGAAACTATGTGATATTGAAGATATGTAGAGGAATTTTTATGAAACAACCTAAGAAGATAGGGTATCCAGAAGGTTTAGGGAAAGCACATTTATTACATCCAAAAGTTGGATGTGTTAATGATAAAAGGTAACTTTACCTTCTCATTTGTCACTTTTCATACTAAGAGAAAGAGAAGGAGCAAGCTCTGCAAGCATATTTCTATGAGATCGACGTGTGAAGGCGATTTCGTGTGAAACCCTAATCCAATGAGAAAGGTATTTTTTTGTGAAGCTTGTGAATTTGAATTTTTTGCAAATGGCTACATTGTTGGTTGTTGACATCACTAAAATATCTCTTCCTAAATTCAAGAAGCACCCCTTTAAATCTGTAGAGGTAGATCCCTTAGGTGTATTTTCTTTAGTTCCATATGGATTTCTTCATAGGAAATATGTTAGCTATTAGGAGACAATTACAAGCTTAAGCTAAAAGTTAAGGTGTTGGAGGAGAACAACTTTGTCCATTTTTTCAAGTTCCTGTTGTTTGAGGAAAATGAATGGGTGATATGTGTTGAATATAATTCATGCTAAATTCATGTGGTCAAGAAATTCGTTCATGATCACCAAGGACACAACCAGGGTTGTAACTGGTTTGAGCTCATCTGATGTTTGCCTATGCTAAAGTCTATAGTTCTAATCAACATGTTACTAATGCAACTAGACAAAAGTTTGATAAGAGGGCTATGACAATTAATCACATAATTGAGCCTGATGTAAAGTTACCTTCAATGGTCATTGGTTACAAGATCTATTACTCCAGCTAGGAGAATTATATATCTTGTATTGCAATCTATACAACTTATTAGATGATTAAGGAGAATGCATAGTATGATCTATGTGAGCTACTATGGAGCCAGATAATGGAGAATATAGCTAAGATAAAGAAGGATAAGAAGAATGTATTCAAGTATGGCACTCTAGTCTTGTGCTTGTTCTTTTACTTCATGAATGAGGTTCTAGGATTTTTAAATATTCAATAGAAAAATGACAAGATAATATCTGTTCAGATTAGGGAACATTTATATAGCATTGGTGATAGTAAGGCCTGAAGAACTGATCTTTGGGGTTACTCCAAGAATTTTCAAAATTTGATGTAGGCTAGGGAAAGGATTCCTAAATCAGTTGTTGAGAGGTACAAAGAAACAATATGTTTTATGGCTGAGATTGATCAGTACTTGATGGAAGCCATGAAACCAAGAACAATTTGGATCATGCCTATGGGGTATGAAGTTGATGCACAATTACTAGCTCGATGTATGCTCAACATCTATTGTGTAAGACAATTGATACTTCAGAGGAGATATTTGTACCTTTGCAGAGAAAGACTTGTAGTTGCATACTCAATTCAAGAGACTGAAAATAGTAAGGAAGGTAAGAAAACATGTAGAGGAATATGCAGATACCATTGATATTATGACATAAGTAGTTAGGGAAGCTAGGAAGAAAAAAAAGCAAATTGCAGAGGAGAATCTAGTCGCAGTTGAAATATCTAATTTAGAAGTCTCCTCCACCAAATCAAGACAAACCAGAAGCTTTGCACCCTCCTCTAGTTCTCCTAATTCATCCAGCACTGAGAAATCACAAGCTAAATAATCCAACAAAGAAGGAAAGAGAAAGAAAACTAAGAGAAAAAGGGTGTTTGTCATCAAGAGTCTCTAAGGAAAAGCCCTCTGGAGAAGAAAAAGTAAGAAAATGAAGTTAGATTCAATAAAACCTGGTATGTCAGTGAATGATGTTGAAAAAGATATAACCATGCAAGGTAATTTGAAGCCACTTTCTAAATTTAATAATAATTTTTATGATGTCGGTAAGAGGATACTTGAAGAAGCCATTGTTAAGTATTTGAATACATTTTATAAGGCTCTTGTTGAAATAATGTTTGAGATACCTAAAACTCTATATGATGTTTTAGAAATGAGAAGAGTTAATGCTAAGACTGAGGATGAAATACTAAGAGAGCATGTGTTGATCAACCTATTCCTTATGATATCTGTAGAGTAAATGAATAAAATAGTCAAAGAAGCTAAAAAGGAGTGTAGGAACAAAACCAGAATAAATAAGCTAATGATTGGTAAAACTAAGGAAGTTGTTAAGCAAACAAAGAAGATCTTGAAGGTAGTTCTAGATGAGAATAAATTTTATGTTTTCACAGAAGAAGCCCATGGTGGTGATGATTCATCTATTCTGGATGTACAAGAATTGCACTCAAAAGTTGAATAGGTTGAAGTGAATGTTTCTCCTGTTCTAGAAGGAAGAGTTGAAGAAGAGTTGAATAAAGGTGGTGAAGAGTTAGAGAGATTAGATAAAGTTGAGGATACTTTGAATCCTTTGGATCAATCAAATGTAGAGACAACAAAGGCATCTGTGGAGACTAAGGCTCCAACAAAAGAAGAAGCTAAGAAGGTGGTAGAAGAGAAAAAAACTGAGACCATAGAAACTGTCATTGAAGCAAGAGACATTGTAAGGGTAGTGAAGGAGATTTTAGAGGAAAAAAAGTAATAGGATGATCCTAAATTGGATCAAGGGCCTATCAATTTGGCCACTCTTTCTCCAATCCAAAACTTTAAGTTAGCTTCATTTTCTCAGGCCAAGGCAAGAGAAGAGATTCTAAAATCTCGTATAGATGATAGTGAGATGCTTTGTCTTGCATCCGATTTCTTGGAGAAGATAATGCCCACATTTGTCAAAGAGACATCTAATTCTCCCTCTGGTCAGCTGAAAATCTTAATTAATTTTGTAAGTACTCACTTCAAGTCTTTAAAAAAATCAGCAAAAGTTAGGGTCCGAAATGAGTTTGATGTTAAAAGATTCAATAAGTTGAAGGAGATGATTGCTAATGATAGGATTTTGCTTGCCACTTATGTAAAGAATATTCAAAATGCCTTATTTGAAAGAGGCAGTCTCTACAAATATTATTTATCATTTTATAATTTTTTTGAAGATATTGAGAAGCAGATATAGGAGAATGAGAAGAAATTGGTAGGTATTTCTTAGTCCTTTGATCCCTTTACTCTTTAATTGGTAGATGAGCTCCAGAGTCTATTTTCTCCTAAGTTAAAAATAATTTTTAGTGCGTTAAATGAAGCCCAATATGCCATGGTCATCAATGATCCCACAGATCTTTGGATGACAGAGATGCAAACATTTATCTTCAATGGTCACATCTTAGTTTTGGAGTGTCTCAAGAAAGGTTGGGACAATGATTTAAATTTATTGAAGAATATTTTTGCATATGTATTTAAGTTTATGTAAGTTAGAGAAGTTTGTTTGTACATATGCGACTTGTTTATAAGAGTTTTGTATGAATTTTGGTATGTGGCTCCCCGCCTCTTCCATTGATGTCAAAGGGGGAGTGTAGGGTAGTGAAAAATGTAATATTCATCTCAGGGGGAATTTAGAGTTTCTATGTTTTGAAGTGTGTATACATATGTGGGATTGATTCCGACACAGTCATTTTTTACTAAGTGTTTCCATAAATGCCAAAGTGGGAGATTGTTGGAAAGAGACACTGCATAGGATATCAGGTGTTGTTATTGATGGCAACCCAAGTCAATGTAACCATCCACATTGTATTATTTGATCATTCCGGAAGTCAGATTAGAGATTTGTTCAAATCTAGAAGCTAAGAACATAGCATCTAACAGTGTTCAATATTTTGGTTGCTACTTCTTTTCAGGTTAACACTTTGTGTTGTGGATCTGAGGAAAGGTTGATGGATATTTGGACTACCCTATTCTAGAGTTTTGGTCTCCAGTGATGATTGGTGTGTAAGATAGAAGCTTCTGAGTACTGATTTTTGGTTTGATAGTATAAAATGACTGACTTGTATGGATAATCCTTATGCAAATTAAGTGGAATGATTTTGGTGATTTTTTTTATGGTCCAAGTGCTTAGTCTAATAGTTTTTTTAATTTGTAATCAATTATTTTAGTTTGAATTAATATTTATGTTCATATTTTGTCGACAATTTGTACACATTTTAATAAAGTTAAGTTTTCTTGAGTTGACAAGCAGTTGATCTAATCTCTTGTTGTAGATACATATGATCAATGTTTTTGATCATTTTGGTGAGGTAAAATGTGTTAGAGATCGATTATGCATAGTTTCATGTGTGCAGGATAGAGATTTGTGGTCTAGATCATAGCAGTGCAGTAAAACATGGCAAGATAAGATAAAGTATGAAAAGGGTGCATAATATGCTTAATCAGAACTATAATCAGGCATTTGTAGATGTTATTCTTTAGTTAAAACACTCCAGTGATCTTTTGTAATTGATTTGTAGGTAGTGAACCTCTCTCTTTGGTGGTGAGCCTCTCTCTTGAGAATTGAGCTCTTGACAGTGAGCCCAAATGTGTGAGCCCAAATGCATGTGCATTCCCCATTGTAATACTTCTAACAGAGCATACCTATATTGTGGGTTCATCCCCACCATGTTTTTTCCCTTATTTGGGTTTCCACATACAAAATCCTTGTGCTATGGTACTGTGGTTTTTTTTTAATGTTCTTACATCTTTCTTTTGATTAAATGTATTAATTAGTTTAAAGAAAAGAATAATAATAAATTTTTCAGAGCACTGATTCACCCACCCTCCCAGTTTTCCTTAATTCCAACAAAAGAAATTGCCAAAGCAACCAAACACTCCTCTTATAAGAAAAATAATCATGGGTTTTGAAGAGTGTAGGTTAAAGGAAGAGCATCTATAACCCCCAAAAATCCTCTCCCATCATCTCCTACAAACCAGCTCTTTACGTCAATAGAAGATAGTTGCACCTCTATAGGATAGTCAATTAGAAAATGGAAAAGATAATGTTGAAGTGTTAGATATTGGGTTGGTCCCAAAGACATTGAGAGGGGGGGGTGAATGAGTGTCTAACTGGTAGATGAAATATTTGAGCTTATTTACAACTTCGAAATCCAAATCAATATACCGGTAAGCAAATAATAATGCAGTAAAGAGAAACAAAAGAATGATCATCACTACACACCATAACACATATATTTTTGGCAAGGAAACCCGGTAAGGGAAAAACCTTGGTGGGATTTGTGACCCACAATATTTAGTCACTGGCCAATATGAATAAATATTACTCATTACAATAGGGGTCTACAGATGCAGAAAGGCCAACTGCCTAGAGCTCACTGCTCAACAATAAAATGGAGTCCCACTGACTACACAATTGGATGGTTAAATCCAATAACAATGTACTGCTCAAAAGAGCATCTGCAATGTTGGATTTAGTACCAGTTTAAGCTTTGTCTGATACCTCTGCCAAAACCTTGCTTCACTCTACTCTGCTTCTTAATCGCTCTCAAGATAAATACATCAAAATGGATATATAATCATCTGGTATCATAAATAAATTTCATTACTTAATTCGCATACAACTACTTTGCATATTCCTACTCACAAAATGACCTACAAGATCTCATACATATATGAGTCTTTACAATACATCATGTCAGCCATACAAATATAATATTACATTACAATACATTTAATAAAAACAATATTATTTCCAAGTTGGCTTGGACTGCCAGTATAATTTGTTGCTGGTGTAACTGGATGCCGGTGTGAATAATCCTTGTAGTGACTATCGGTGCTGGTAGGTGAAGTTTGTTACCGGTAAAACCTTTGAACCCTGTTACGAGTTGGTTGCCATCAATGAAAACATCAACCATTCTCATCTGAGTGTATAATGCCAACAATCTCCCCCTTTGGTAGTGATGGCAACACTCATGAGAAAAATCAAAACTGATATAAAAAATTTGAAGTTCAAAAACTGAGAGTGCTCCCCCTAAGCAAGTGATCTCCTTCTATATATTTTTCTCATTACACAACTTCCCCTTTGACATCAATCAAAAAGGATGTCAAAAGTATCAAAAATTCAAAATTTACCTAGAAACCTATAGCTGGTTATGTACAATCTGAAAAATGTCTACCTAAACCAAGTTAAGACCTTGCAAAAACTTTGTGCTGTTAGAAATTATAGTTTATGTGTGTCAGATCATCCTAGTGAGATAATGCATCTATTGCTCCAGTGATCTTTCCCTTTGAATAGTTTCCTTAGATAGCTCATTCTGGTGTGTTAACAGATTATCCAATCTAGGACCAATTTTGTTATTTAACTCCCAAATTTTCATCTTTAACCTTTCTTTCTCTCTTTCCAATTTCTTAATCTTTTCTTCATAAGTAGCTATCTCTTGATCCAAAACTGATGTGAGTTCTGAAGAACCAATCATATTGTCAGCAATGTCATCAAATTCTTTCTCTGTTTTCTTTATTTGCTCATCAATATCTTATGTTAGATGGTGAGGTTTGCATGCTTCCTTATACAATTCCTTGTATTCCAGAATGGTAGAATTTAGTGTCGATAACAATGAATCAATCTGTCTTGTACAATCCTTTATTGTTTTATCAAAAAATTCATCCTTCTCCTTATTAACTCTTTCCTGGATGGTCTCCTCATTTATCTTTTCTACAGTCTGAATGTTAGAAGAAATGAATTTGGGCAATGTGTCCAATTTACCTATAGACCCAACAATGTGATCAACTTTGCACGTCGGTGCAATCATCTGCAAAATTGGTAAAGAATCATCAATAGCCTTAAATGCTAAGGCATTGCATTCTATTATCTTCTTAATGGAATCTAATAATACATCAGTGACATTTGTTGGTCTGTAATCCATAATAGAAGTACTGGGAGGAGTGCTAGGTTATACAATAACTTTCTTCTCTTCTCCGAATACTTGATCAATTACCTTAACCTCCTCTTTATCTTCCTTATTTTCACTTTTATTCTAATTCTTATTCTCTATTGGTTATGATTGTGTCTATTCTGGTTCTTTTTCTGCTTCTATCGATATCTCAATATTTTGCTGAGTGTCAATAGTCTTGACCGGTGATTCAAGTTTCTCAACATTTATAGCTTCAGATTTCTTCTTCTCTGCAATTTCCTTGTCCAATACAATATTGATGTCTTGAGTGTCAACATTCATTGTGAATAGAATGTCTAACTCAGAATAAACATTATCTATTATCACTTCCTCTGATATCTTTTTAGGATCATTTTTCATTTCCTCTTGTGCCTCTGCTACTACTGGTGGGGTGTCCTATGCCGGTGGTGGTAGGTTGTCCTTAACTGTGATGTCAAGTACACTGCCAACCTTAATTTTACCTTTGTCTATTTTTTGATATACTTTAGTAAATGATTTATTAAATTTTTGTCTATCTTTCTCTTCCCTCTTCTCTTTCTCAACAAATAATATATCCCACTTATCCATTATTTCATCTGCAATCTCTTTTACTCTGCCAACCGTAAGACTAACTTGTAGTCATGTTGGCTTCAAATATTAAATCATCTATTCGTTTCTTAGAATTTACATGATGAACCGCTAACAGTGCCTCAACCTTCAATTTCTTTTCTAACTCCATAATGGACACTCTTTTTTCTTCAAGTCTCAAGTATAAATCATTAGGAAGAACATCTACAACTTCAATAAAAACCTTCATATATATATATATATATATATATGTGTGTGTGTGTGTGTGTAGATACAAAATAATGCTCTCCTTAATGGTATCCTTATTAGAATCAATAAAAGAATGATAGAACTTATGAACATTAGTAAGATTTCCTTCTTGAGTTATTTCATTTATCAGTTCTTCTGGTGAAAGAGTATCATGTTCCTTTTGTTCTATTTGTTTCTTTGGTGTAACTTTCTTCTTCTAACCACTAGGCTCTCTTACAACCTGTTGTTTCTTTCTAAGCATTCTTGATTTCTTAGGTGATGGAGCAGGTGTCAGTGAGGGTTTTATTTTCTCTCTATCCACCCTTTTGAATTCAACAGCCTTATCATTGTCAAAGTCAGATGAGGTAGCCACAAGAGAAATATGTACTACTGGTTGTTGTTCTATTTTTCTTTCTTATTCAGCAACACATATCATCGGATGTTTCAACAAGCCCTTTTTAACAACTTCAACAAACTTTGAAGCATCTTTTATTACTTTGTCTATTTTCTTCCTCTGCTTCTACATAGTAACATCACTCTCTATAGTTTCAGCATTACCAAAGATCCTCTCAGTGGGTTCTAGTGGAGCATCTAGGAGTATCTTGGCATAAGATTGCAAGATGTGTGAGCCCACTTCATAACCCATCTCTATTATCTAGACAGTTCTAGGTCTAACTGCCTCCATCCATACTTCATCTCTTTTAATCACAAAGTATATATGTTTGTCATATTTGTCTACAATGCTCTGAGGGATTATTTCCCTTTGCCTCATTTTAGCTTGAAAATCTTTGAAGTACTCTTTTACCAGTTTGTCACCATCTGAACCTATGCCAGTAATTGCCTCCATAATATGTTTTCCAACAGAAATTTCATAGGCAAAGTCCTTGTGTCCAATACTGAGAATCTCCTTTGAGAAATATAACATTAAGCATACAATAAAATTCCCAAACTTGAATGTTCCCTTCTTATCACCTTTAATTTTATCCAAATTTTCTAACAATTCATCTTTCAACCATTCACAGATGTCAATTTTAGTATTATTCATAATCATCTCATAGGCACTATGAATGCATAAACTTGAAACAAAATTTAGCCTATTAGTATGAGAAACTTTGTATCCAATAACCATACTTCATATTTAACATTGTTATCGGTTATATCACTAACCCTAAGTGATTTGTTATCTGATGTTGCGTCAGTTAAGTTCATCACTTCTTTATTTGGAATTTTATTTTTTTATCAAGCCTAGTGTCGGTAGAAGGTAATCCAATAACAACCTTAATTTCTTCCTTAGTGATTTTGAAAACTGAATATAACCACAAAAATTCACCGTGAACTCTGATAAGAACATAACGGACAATCTCATCTAAAAATTCAGGCATGTGAAGGATGTTAGTGAACCCTAAATCTTCAACAACCTTGTCTTCTGGTTTGACTACACCTTATTTGTGAGCAATAATATTCATGAACATGTTCTTTAAATCCTTGGACCCTAAATCTTCAATGTTACAGTGAATGTATGCCCTAGGGTCTTCAACAAACGCAACTCCTTTCAAAATTTTTGAAAATGCACCAATGGAGTCATCCAACTTAGCTATCTTAGGGAGGATTTTAAAGATTGGTCTAGGATGCTTGATATTTTCCAAAATAGTAGGGTTTGCAATGAATTCGGGATCAAAGGATGAAGAAGCCATTTCATAAGATAAACACCTTTTACTATCGAATGCAAGTGAAAACCTTGGATGCTCTGAAAATCATGTTGCTTTACTTCTTGAATGTTGGTGCTCAAATTTATTCTCTTAGAATGCTTGAATGCTTGGTGAGTCGAAATGAGAAATTTAAGTGCTTTATAACCAAAAAGTTAACTTACAACCGCATTAAATGCTTCACCGGTTAAGTGAATACTTAGCATATGTGTCGATAAATAAGAAATATGACTTCTTGCCACTAACTGAGGGTAAATGCATGATTTGCAATTAGTTTCCTTACCCCTAAGGACAATTCCTTAGTTAGATGAAGAATCTCTTTCCGGTGTAGGATTACTCTATTCTGCCAGTGCAGAGACAGATTCATCATTCCTCTAATCTCTCTCCCTGATCCATTGTTTAGTGAATTCTTGATTGATTTCATTTACATTTTTTTTTCCTTTTTCATTAGATCCTTTTTCATTTTTTGGTACACTCTTGCTTCCACAAAAATTTTCAATATGTCCAATCTTGTTGCATGCATAACATGTTACATTGTTTCTTTGAATAGATTTTCCATAACCTTGATTAGTTTGAGTTATGCATTGATTGGATAGATGTCCAAATCTACCACAAACATAAAAATTTACATTCATTCTACAATTGTCTGAGTTATGACCATTTTTATTGCATTTGGAACATTGAGTGGTAGATGAGTTTGTATTTTGATTATTCCTAAATCGGCACTGATTTGCTCTATGACTAAATTTGTTGCAATTGAAACATTTTCCATTGAATTTATAAGCATTAGGTTTCCCTACCAATTTGTTGTGATCATGATTGTTTGTAGTTCTAGAACTTTCTCCATGTTCAAATCCAAGTCCAACTATTGGTCCATCAGGTTTTTGACTTTTCAGCATATCATCAAGCTTGTCTAAACTCTTCTTGAATTTGTCTTTGTATTCATTTGCAACGAACAAATCACTTTCCAAAGTACTAACTTGTCTTATAAGTTCCTCTTTGTCATGTTGCATGTGAATCAAATCTGTTTTAAGCATATCAATTTCATAACCAAGCCTTAGAGATTCATTTGATCTATCATTAAGTCTTCTGGCCAAATCTTCCTTATTCCTCTTTCTATCTTCAATATCCTTACATAGTCTCATGGTTAAATCTTGCATCTGATTCCTCATGTTACTATTCTCTTGTCTCAGTTTCTCTGCAATATCTCTGAGAGTTTCCTTTTTCTCATCATCTTGGTTTTGCAGTTGCACATGTAGTTATTTTCTCTTATTCTTTTCTATAACTAGGTTATCTTGAATTGCTTTGATGAATTCTTGAGCAGATCTGAGTTCATCTTCTAGTTTGATAATCTTCAATGTTTCTACATAAAAATATTGAAGATCTCCTTCCAACTGTTGTCTCAAACTTTCCATTGGTATAAGTTTTAGAATCTTCCTCAAGCTGTTAGGATTCTGCAAATAGAGGACCAAGCTCTGATACCAATTGTTAGATATTTGGTTAGTCCCAAAGACACTGAGAGGGGGGTGTGAATCAGTGTCTAACTGGTAGATGAAATATTTAAGCTTATTCACAACTTTACAATCCAAATTAATATGCTAGTAAGCAAATAATAATGCATTAAAGAGAAACAAAATAATGATCATCAATGTACACCATAACACATATATTTTTGGTGAGGAAACCCAGCAAGGGAAAAACCTCGGTGGGATTTGTGACCCACAATATTTACTCATTGGCCAATATGAATAAATATTACTCAGTACAATAGGGGCTTGCACATGCTAGGAGGGTCAACTATCTAGAGCTCACTTCTCAACAACAAAATGGAGTCCCATTGACTACAGAATTGGACTGTTAAATCCAATAACAATGTACTACTTAAAATAGCATGTGCGATATTGGATTTAGTACCATTTTAAGCTTTGTCTGATACCTCTCCCAAAACCTTGCTTTGCTCTATTCTACTTCTTATTCGCTCTCAAGATAAATACATCAAAATGCATATACAATTATCCGGTATCATACATACATTTTATTACCTACTTCACATACAACTACTTTGCATATTCCTACTCACAAAATGACCAACAAGATCTCATACATATATGAGCCCTTACAATACATCATGTCAGCCATACAAATATAATATTACATTACAATACATTTCATATAAACAATATTATTTCCATGTTGGTTTGGACTGCCGGTATAATCTGTTGCTGGTGTAACTGGATGCTAGTGTGAATAACCCTTGTAGTGACTGGCAGTGCCGGTAGGTGAAGTCCATTGCTGGTAGAACCTTTGAACCCTATTACCAGTTGGCTGCCATCAATGAAAACATCAACCATTCTCATCTGAATGTATAATGGCAACATGAAGAACCATTTTGAGTGTATTATCACAAGAACTATTTTTACAATATCATGGCAAGGGCTTCAAGAGGAATAAGGATCTAATCTCTTTTGGAAAGAATCATTAATATGATAGTGCAATAATTGTGAAGGTTCTTTCCTTTAAAAAAATTATAAAATAAGAGTATTAGTTTAAAGGATGATATTTTATCATCAAAGAAAGAGTTGATAACCATGAGAGGAAAAATAAATTCACTATCAAGGAGAATTGATTCCCATAGATATAATGCAATCATTAAATCATTCATATTCCTCAATTAAAATATAATATAAAATAAAAACTATTGAAGGAACCATTGATAACTTTTAAAAAAAAACCCTAAGAAAAGGATATAAAATCTTCATGAATATTTAATTTTTTTGAACAAAATAATATATTTATTGGTGAATATTTTATTTTTTGAAAGATAAATATTAAATCTATTGGGGAATTGTTTTACATCAATTTTTTTGGCAAAAAATCTTCACGAATCATGAAAATAAGAGAATTATACATTAATTACTATTGTAAATCCATTCATTTAAAAAGAAAATTCTTATAGAAAAGTAAAGGCTTAAAGGTGGAAATCATTATTGAATTTAAGGGGTAGAGTCTACTTTATTTAGTTACTACCATTAAGTTACAACAATATAATAGCCCTCTTTATATTTTGTGAAACAAAATGTGCCAAATTACTTTTAGACTATTGATTTCCATGGAGGTCAAGAATTTAGGAGCAATATCAAATCCAATGAGAATTACAACTTGTACATACATTTTACCTCATGGAATACAATGATTTTTATATTATATTTTAAATGAATGATAGCAACTTAAGATTGCTCATATAACCCTAAAGTAGCTAATAATTATGATATATTATTGGTGAATTAATTTAGATTTCTACAATAAATTATAAAATTATGGTGAATCTGATCCTATTATGTATTGAATATTGTGTCGAACCTTTGAATTCAAAAATATAATAAAATATATTCTCGAATGATTTAAATAGAGCTAAAATATTTTTTTTGAAAAATTTGGTGATTTAGGTAGCCTTCAAACTTGAACTATTAGACAAATTTTGATTTCCAATTTTTAAAACATAACCAATTGATGAATATTAGCCACTTATAAAATCACTACAAGGAATAATACTCGATTTATAAATTTATTCCTACAAAGAAAAGAATTTACACTTAAAGTAAATCAATGATTATTGCAACATAGAGAAATAGTTTCAACTCTAGCATAAAATACTAATACAATAGCTATACTAATATTCCTCCATTATTATATTGTTCCTAAAAGTGTACTATTGAAGCCTAAAAAATCACATTACTTAGGGACCCACCTTAAGTCACAGAAAATAAAACTTGTTGATTACACAAAAGTTACACATTCTTGAGAGTATCTTGATGAATACTAAGAGGGGGGAATGAATTAGTATGCCAAAAAATACTGTAAACAAACTTTTAAACAATTTAGCAGATAACTGATACAACAGATTCACTTATAAACGGGTTAAGAAAAATCCAAACCAAGTAGCAAACAAAGCATTCACCCACAGAGAAAAATCACCATAACACAAGATATTTGACATGGAAACCCAAATGGGAAAAACCATGATGAGCAGAAACTCACAAGTAACTATCTGCATAATAGAAACCAGACCGGTTAAGGTCATACAATGTTCTTCACCAGAACAGATCCTGTTAGGAATTTAGATCTCTATTAAGAGATAAGTCATGTTAAAGACTACCTTGTTAAAGGATTTTAGATCCACACTTGTGAACCACCTTGTTAGAGGATTTACAAAGGATTTTCTAGGCCTACCCAGTTAAGGGTTTTAGACTTGTCAAAGATATTAGTAATCAACAAGTGAATGATCTAGACAATAGCATAGTATGCTTAATTAGATCCTTGACAACTCACTGTTAATGCATTTCAACATTACTTCAATCTTCAATATCTCCACACTCTATCTCTTCATATAGATCTTAATCTTCTCTTCAATGATCACACACAACCTTTTCTATCACACATACAAACCCTAGACATGATGTCCTTATAAAGGAAGCTGATTTCATGTCAGTCCAATAGGATTAGACTTCAAGTTCCTAGGTTCAGTGCATTTGGACACATTTGGTAACACGACACAAACACACTACCAAAGTGTCAGTGGATGATAACTCATCACACATTATAGTAATACTGGTTGGTAACTCATCATAGATTAATACCGGCTGGTACAATATACCGATTACTGGTTGTCAAAAATGAAGACTGGTAGATCATAGTGTTCTGATCAAAACTTAACTACTGCTTGGGTCCTTTGTACCGCTTGTGATCCTCGAACTACTTGGGATCTCCATACCACTTGAGGTCTTCATACAATCTGTGACCAGTAAACCATTTTCTACAAAACACCGATAGTATAAAGGCTATACACAATAATACACAATATCGGTTGTAGCAATTACCGGTTGAGCATAACTCATACATCAAGAAAGTGTGTGTTCATCATCTAGAAAGTGTGTGTCCATCAATGACAATCAAAACATCATCAAAATGCCAACAATCTCCCTCTTTGGCATTGATGGCAACATGTAGGAAAATTTTGACATTTAATTATTTTTACAATAATAACAAAATGATGCTACAATCAAAATTACTCCCCCTAAGCATATACACTACTTCCTTTGCAAAAATTACAAGTAAGTGCATGAAATGGTAACATTCACCAAACCAAAATTTTAATGTACACTACTCCCACTTTTCCAACAATGACAAAGTAATGCATAGTAACCCCTATTTTCTTATACAATAAAAATAGAGTAAATGTTTATGACAATAAGGAATGAAATTTATCAAAAATAGATTTAAAGTCCTGCATGAAAGTTTTCATGGCCAATGTCTATGGCTCAAGTAATGAGGTAGAAACCTCACTTTCATTTTTCATATGGAATACTAATTCTTCCATTACATCAATGGTATTCATCTCTTGAGTTATCGTGATAGCTTCTAGGCTGAGAAAACATTTCTAAAGAATCTACAGTCTTGGCAATAGGAGTAGTTGAAGTTCCTACAAATCTTTAGTTCGATTGCTGATCTCTGAGTCCATTTTGGTAGTCTGACACTGGAAGTGATGAACCGTTTACCCATATGTAGTGAAGAGATCATAGGGCATCTTGAAGGTTCTAATATATGCCTAGAACTCTGATTGGAGTTTATCTTTCTATTTAAGCACATCTTCCCAAAATAGATGGGGTTGGCAGATTTTACTCAAAAGTAATTTGCCCTCATCCATAGCAACACTGATATCCTTCTATTGTTTCAGTAGTTGTGTCCGAAGCTCATTCATTTTCTTGACTAAGGTAGTGTTGAGTGCCTTTTCATGGTTCTTGTTTGCAGTTGCTTCAGTAACATCTTCCAAGCATTGTACCTGGTCCTCCACTATGGTATAGAGAAGTTTGACCTTAGAGAGAGAGGAATTGGTACTGGGGAGGCTGGTACTAGGAATTAGACTAGTAAGGGTGTCAATCGTAGTTTGTATGACATCCTATTCTTTCTTCCTTCGCAATTCTTCTAGTCTTTCCTATGCTAGTTTGATGCTATGGAATAGCTCAGACTCATCTTCAAGAGTTAGATCAATAGAACTGGTGGTATCAACCTGTTTGGTTGGATCACTAGTTTCCTTAGGACTCTGCCCTCCTTCTTTTGTTTTGATCTCTGCTTCTTTGTTCTTCTCTGCTTCCTTCTCCTCTTCTGCTCTTTTCTTTTCCTCTTATTTCTTCTTTTTCTCCTCTTCTTGTTTTTTCTTCTCCATTTCTTCCTTCTTCTTGTCCTCTTCCTACTTTTTCTTCTCTTCCTCCTACTTCCTTTCTTCTTCCTTCCTCTTTTCTTCTTCTTTCTTCTTCTACACTTCTTTCCTCTTCTCCTTTTCTTTCCTCTTCTCCTCTTCTTTCCTATTATCTTCCTCCTTTCTCTTGTTTTCTTCCTGCCTTGCTTTTCCTTCTTGCTCTTTCTCCATTTGTTCTTTATCAGGAGTGACATCCTCATTATCTAAGGCATCAACATCAATAGTGTCAATTTGCTCTATCACTCTTTCACCTTCACTATCAAATGTCTCATCTGGTTGGCCTGATGACAGGTTAGGTTCTTGTTCAGTCTAATTAGTGGCTTCAGATACTTGATGTATTTTGATAGCATCTTTCACATGTATGTGATTATCCTTTTCCACTTCAGAAGCTTTTCCTTCTAGTAGCATGAGTCTTCTTCTTCTCATGAAGAAGATGCCTTTGTTTTTATCCATTATTTCAAATAATTCAGGATTTGAAGCATCAGGAAAGTATTGTGCAAAATATTTCTCCCTGATCTCCTATTCTCTTTCAGTGGCAATGTGCCATTTATTATCTAAAGAATTATACAAAGAATCTAGAGTAATAGATTTAATCTCTAATGTCGACTGATCATTAACACATAAATATTTGATGACTTCTTGTTCTACTTCTTCTTTCTCACTATTAGTAAAATCATCAAGTACTTTCCTCTTAATAATCTTTAGAGTCCTCTGACAATGTGTCATTGGCTTATAAGAGGAAATATCTATATTTACAGGTGCTGAAGTTCCAGGAACATTGCCGGTAGACTTTTCCTTCTTTCTTTATTGCCTTGTCTTCTCTATTTAAATTTCCAGTTCAGTGTCCTCTAACTCTGGTGAGTTTGGTTTTGGTTTTCCGCTTCCTCTCAAATACCTTTGCTGGAATAACCTCAGGTTTCTTCTTAGCTGGTGACCACTTGGTTACTTTCAGACTGGCAGAGGTAACTGGTACAGATATCGATGGCATTGCTTTGTCCTTTTTCTATTTTGGTTCTTCAACCGGTGTGACCCTTTCTATGTAGCTACTGGTTCTCTTTTTCTTAGCATCTAGTGGTGAGGCAAGTAGGGTAGATGCATACCCAATCAACATGTCATTCATTACTTCATACCCCATTGGTTCAACTACTTCCTTTCTCGATTCCATCGCTTCCATTATGCAATCATCTATCCTTATTGTGAAGCAAATGTCATCTTCATATTTCTTCATAATATCATCAGATATCCTCATTCTCTGGCTCATTTTCTACTTGAATTCATCAAAATATTTATTTAGAACCTCAGGATATCTAGTTCGTACTGCTTGTAGGCTCTCCTTTATTTGGCTGGAAACTAATAGCTCAGCAGACCATTGAACATCATCTCCTCTAGGGAAATAACCTTGAAAGTAGAAGAATAAACTGACCAGAAGCTGGCCAAACCTAAACCTTAGAGAATTGTCCTATTTGATGGACTTTAGATTTAACAGCAATTAATTCTATATATAGGTAAAAAGGTCAAATGTAGTTTCTTCCTTGATCATTTTGTAAGTGACAATCACTACAATAGTAGAGACAAAATTCATTCTACTGGCATAGAATATCCAGTAACCAATCACCATGCAAGCATATTTCACCAGATCATCAAAGATGGTGTTGACGATCATCCCCCATTGGTCACTCACAGAACCGGAGAGCTTTGTCATTTCATTTTTGGTGACCTTTCGTAGAGCTGGTACCTCACCAATATTGCAGAAACTAGTGACAGCATGAATTGCTTCCAGTGTGATACCATGCATCCGCTCGAGATACATCTTATCACCATGTACTCTACTAAGGATGATGCGGATATGATCTTTTGTGAACTCTTCCAGAAAATATACCACATTGTGCAGTTTCATCTTATCAAGGACACTATACTCAGGTTTGATCTTCTTCTCATCCCCACAAAATAGATTTAAATGGGAATGAATCATTAGGGATCCTAGGTCTTCCAATTTACAGTCAATATACTCTGAAATATCTCCCTCAACAATAACTCTGGTGGGTATTTGGGATAGGGCATTGTATTTCATTTTCTTTTGAAGAAATTTAGCTAAATCTACAGGTGCACTAGAACTAGAGTGCGATGCAAAAGCCATGATAAGAAATAAATTCAAGAAATACCTTCACAATCAAAAATTTAGGGTTTTCCAATGTTGCCCACAATACACCACTTTGGTTGCTAGATCACCACTTAGTGTTCTTCACTGATAGATTGAAAAAGATTGTTGGATTCCTCTATAAGATTTTTTAAATTCACTTTGAATCGCTATACGAATCTCTCTTTATCGCTCTACTCTTTGAAAATTCTTCTCTCAAAAACTGATAAGTAATAATGATAATGAAAATCCCTTTTAAACAATTGTTACCAATTGTAATAAATGCATCACCACTAGGGTTCAAACCCTAATTTTTCTTTTTATTGCTTAAGGTCTTCTATCTATTGACAGGTAACAAATACCGGTTAAGGTCTTTACCGATATAAACCAGGGGTTAGAAATATTTCACCGATATGTTCCCCCTAAGATTTTTGAAACTCAATTTTCCATTTCAGAGACTTCCACACTAGGTACAGAAATAGTTTCATCCTGTGATTCTTCCTCTAATTTATTTTTCCAAGTTTTATTCATTTCCACTTGAACGGTTTCAACATCAATCTTCCCTTCTAGAGTGATCGGTATATCACCCGATTGATTCTTTCTCAGTCTGCAAGTTCTAACAGTGTGTCCCAGTTTGTTGCAATGATATTATATCATTCCAGACATTCTCCATGGTCTATTATTCATACTACCATTCTTTCTTCTGCATGTTGTAGCAGTGTGACCGCTACCATGACAAATCAAACAGGCTGCTCTCCAACTAGTTGTCGCTTGATAACCAACTGACTGATGGTCATAGGTATTGTACCGATTAGGATTTTGGTTCACATAAGGTTCTGGGATAACTCCTTGAGTCCTTGGAGGATATCACCCAGTGTTGTGTAAAACTGACCTGCATTCAAATGCTCTATGCCCAAACTTGTTGCACGCATAACAGTTTCCATTGAATCTATTGGATCTAGGCATATTGTTTTGAAAATAAGGAAAATTGTTGTAGGCCTTGCTTCTACACACATTAGCAGTATGTCCTTCTTTGAGACAATTAAAGAAAACAGGTTTAAATTTTTCCTTACCTTTTCCTTTGGATGTCAGTTGTTTCTTTGATGCTTCAGCTTTTGTTCTAGAGGTCTCGCCTTCCTCATATCTAGAGAAACCAAGTCCAGTAGTATTCTTTACTGGTTTTGTCGATTCCAACTTTTTCTCTAGCTTAGCAATACTCTAATTAAATTTGGCAAGTATCTCCTTTGACTCAATAAGTTCCTTGGAAATAGCAGCATTGGATTCCATCAAGGTTGCATTCTCAAAAATAGCCATGTTTAGTTCACCTTACATTTCTTCTTTTTCCACTTTACTCTCTTGGAGATGAGCATTAAGGGTACTAATTTCTTGCTTCAACTCAGAGATCTCATGATCTTTGTGTTTTACCTGATCTTTAGCTTTCCTCCTATGCTCAAGCTTCTGACTCATTCTGATAGTCAGTCCTTCCAAATCTCTTCTCAGGTTGGCTTTAGATTAATTCAATTTTTTGACTTCTTCAACTAGGGCATCCATGTCCGCTTCATCTAAAGAGCTATTTTCAATGAGTTCCATTAGTTTTTTAGCATGCTCTCTTCTCTTGGCCAAAGAGGCTTGATACTTGAGTTCGAGTTCATCATAGGCTCTCCCAGTTTGTGTGAGATGATGAGTAAGTTCCCTCACACTATATTCCCCCATATCTCCTTCTAAGTGGTTAGACTTATAGAAAGGTTGGCTCTAATACCAATTGATGAATACTAAGAGGGGGGTGAATTAGTATTCCAAGAAATACTGTAAACAAAATTTTAAATGGTTTAGCAAATAACCAGTACAATAGATTCACTAATAAACTAGTTAAGAAATATGCAAACCAAATAGAAAACAAATAATTCACCCACAAGAGCACAATCACCATAACACAAGATATTTGACATGGAAACCCAAATGGGAAAAACCACGGTGAGCAGAAACTCACAAGTAACTATCTGCAGAATAGAAACCAAATCAGTTAAGATCATACAATTTTCTTCACTAGAACAGATCCTATTAGGAATCTAGATCTTTGTTAGGAGATAAGTCCTGTTAAGGACTACCTTGTTAAAGGATTTCAGATCCACACTTGTGAACCACCTTGTCAGAGGATTTACAAAGGATTTTCTAGCCCTACCTGGTTAAGGGTTTCAGACTTGTTGAAGATATTAGTAATCAGCAAGTGAATGATCTAGACAATAACACAATATGCTTAATTAGATCCTTGAAAACTCATTGTTAATGTATTTCAGCATTACTTCAGTCTTCAATATCTCCATACTCTATCTCTTCATATAGATCTTAATCTTTTCTTCAATGATCGCACATAACCTTTTCTATCACAAATACAAACCCTAGACATGATGTCCTTATAAAGGAATCTGATTTCATGTCGGTCCAATAGGATTAGACTACAAGTTCCTAAGTTTAGTGCATCTGGACACATTTGGTAACACGACACAAACACACTATGAAAAACTCATCACACATTACAGTAATACTAGTTGGTAACTCATCATAGAGTAATACCGGTTGGTACAATATACTGATTACTGGTTGTCAAAAATGAAGACTGGTAGATGATAGTGTTTTGATAAAAACTTAACTACTGCATGGGTCCTTCATACCACCTGTGATCCTCAAACCACTTGGGATCTCCATACCATTTGAGGTCTTCATACAATCTGTGACCTGTGACCGGTAAACCATTTTTTGCAAAACACCGATAGTCTAAAGACTATACACAACAATACACAATACCAGTTGTAGCAATTACCAGTTGAGCATAACTCATACAGCAAGAAAGTGTGTTTCCATCAATGACAATCAAAACATCATCAAAATGCCAACATATCTTTCTTGGAAGAAATAAATCCTAAATCCATTCAAACTCCATCAAGCTACCTTCTGATTCTGAAAAAAGTGTAGCTCAAAGATAAATTCATGAGTTCTTTATGATTCAAACTCTTGAATCATAGATTCCCAAATTATTGTACAATAATCCACAGTGAGATACACTCATAGACCTCCATATAGTTATCTCATGACCCTTAGAAGGGTATAATTATTGATCACAATCTAATGATATCATTGATAAGAAATCCATATCAATTTTAACACCAAATCCCTTCACCTATCTCCAAAAATAAAACTACACGATACTTATATTCTTTAAATATGGTAGCAACAAAAGGAAAGAAGAAATCCCTCATCCTTTGATTTCACTAGCCCTTGGTTTGACTTGTTACAATCTATGTGATATTGCATGTGAGTCTTTAAAAGAATTTCTAAATGTACGTTTGATTGGCTAAAGTAATAAAATATTTGTGTGATGTATGCATATGCAATATTACAGATAGAAAACCTACTAGTTTCAATTATACAAATATTTCATTTGAAAGTTTAGACCTCTTCAATGTTATCAATTTTAAACTCTTACTTCTCCTTATATCTCCAATCAAAACTAATTTTGTAAATGATTTATACTCACCAATTCTTATGTCCATGACCTTTTTCTTGGATAAATTATATCCTGTAAAAATTAAACCATTTTCCCAAAACTTAGAATCTCTCTTTGAATATCTTTATCACCACTTCAAAAGAAATTAACTTACCAATTTTAAGCTCCACCATAGATATCCATTTTGGAAATTTCTCTATTAATCATTGAATTAAATATCATAAATTTATAGCCATAGATTGTCCCCATTTTAAGGATTTAAAATTGTTGGTGTAACTAATTATTCATGTTGGATATTATTACACCTTACTTAATTTTACTTAGGATAATGCATTTCGTAGTAGTTTGGGTATGAGACACTTGGGTGTTTGTGCCACATTGGGATAGTGTGTGTAGGATAATTTCTACCTTTTATTGTGTTGATCTTGTTACTACTTTATCAAATCCACTTATTGTGGAGTGATAATTCCAACTTCGGTGGGTGATCCACCTCATGTGGAATATTTAATTGTTTCTCCTACCTACTACACTTATTTCCTACCTACTATTATTTCTTATTGAGACATATGTCATGTTTGTGTTCTCACATATCCATATAGCCTTGCCTATATAAGAAAGCTCATATTCATTGTATGTATTGATTGATGATCCAGTTGATTAGTATTTTCATATTGATAGAATATAGTTTATTCCTATCATCTGTTTTGTCTCTCTTGTACTTTTCATTGAGCTCTTGATCTTGGCAAAATCGAACATGGTATCAAAGCCTAAAGGGCTTCTTTGATTAGTCATTTTTGGAGGCTTCTATTTTTGGATCTGGGGAGGTTCTATATTTGGGAATGTCTAATGGCGATTTGGACATCACGGTTGTGTTCGAGAGGTCGTTTCCATGAATTTTGAGTATAAACTTGGCCTATTTTGCAGAGAGAAAAAAATTCGCCAATTTTGCTATATTTGTATGGATTTCAAAAACTTTATTTTGAAAGAAACAAAATAAAACAATAAAAAAAATTTGTGGATAAAATATATTTTCATTTTTTATTTAAAAAAAAATTCGCAGTTTTTTTGGTCATTGTAAAATTATATTTATTAAAATAAAATCAATTAAAAAAAAAATTTCGAGGGGGTTTTACCCCCACCCGAACACTGTACACTGTCGTAGCTTTTAGCAGGGCGTACCACCGCTTGGGCCCCGCTCATCCTCCGTTTGTCGATCTCCATCCGGCATTGATCACTGTCCGACAGCGATCACCATCTGGCTTTCCTCTCAATCGACTGACTTCCTTCTCCGACCCTCTTGGTCCTTCCACCAGCAACCACTACTATTTGTCTCCTGGTCGTTGTGGTTGCAAATTCCGTTGGCATTATTTTTCTACCAGTCCCACCATCGGCCTTTCAGCCGCCGCTATGGGTTCTCTGGCCACCACGAGCTAACTACCATCCGATAGTATCTCCGCCGATGGCCCCTAATCAATGCCACATCAACAGTAATTTGAAATTTTTTTACCCCCCTCTCATTGAGCTTTTCAGTTTTGCAATTCAACTTTGGAAGGCCATATCTTGCTCATTTTTGCTCATTTTTTGGTGCAATTGTTTTTGAAATGGGCTAGAATTTTGTGCTCTTCATAGTGGTGGAGGAATTTTTGGATTTTTATTGATGAATGTTTCATAATTTGCAGATCTTCATGACTATATCTGTCTAATCCCCATTTTGGCAACTTTAGAGGCTTCATTTGGGGTCATACGACTCCCTTTTTAGGTGCAGTTTTTTTTAAAGTGCATAGTTTTTTCGTCTAGTTTCTTAATATGCCATTTTTTTTCTTTGATTTTGAGTATAAATTGTACTTTCAGTATTTGGTCATTTTTTGCCTATGTGGTACTTTTATTTTGCTTAGATCTTAGCTTAGATCACTAGCAGTATTTTTCAAAGTCTCTTATATCTCATTACACTTTTCCTTGATTTGCAAGTGGCCCATTGTATATGCACAAAGTATAAAGTGCCAAATCATCATTTTTTTATTTTATTTTTTTTCGGGGGGGGGGGGTTTCTTGATTGAGTATTTTTTGGGGGGTGTCTTGTGTGATTGTGCCTCTCTTTATCTTGTGTGTTTTTCATTTTGGTGTTGTGTTCTCCTAAATTTCCACTTTTAACTCCTCATAATTATGCTTCATGGATGATTAAGTCTTGGAGTAAACTAATGGAAAAAGGACTCATTCATTATGTGAATGGGATGATTACAACACCACATGATCCTAAGGTTGATCCTAATACTCAAATTGAATGGCTCACTAAGAATTATATGGAACTTGGAACTCTTGGAAAGTATGTATCAGATGACCTCATTTTTCACATTATTAAGTGTATGTTCAATTTGATGAGATTAAGGGCTACAAGCTTGATAGCCAACTCACAAATTTGGATCCCAAGTATTTTGATACAATCCCAAATTATGTCACAAAAACAATTGAGCAAAGAGAAAAGTTAAAGGATTGTGGAATTGACAAAAAGGATGCTCAATTGGTTTACAACTTGTTGGACAAGCTTCCCTCGGAGTATGCAGCCTTTGTATCTAGCTTTCACACCCATAGGTTAGCTCAACATTCGTCTTACACTTCTCCCTCATTTGATTCATTCATAGAGATGTTGATACTTGAGCAATCTAAGCTAACCAAGATGGGGATTCTCAAATCTTCAAAGTTACAAGCTTTGGTGGCTAACAAAGGGAATCAAGGCAATCAAGGAAAAGGCAAGAATTAAAAGCAATCTAAGTCAAAACCACAACAAGATGGAGTACAATCATCCTCTCCACAACAAGGTGATTCACCATTCTCACCTAAGAGGAAATATTATAAGGACAATCTTTTTTTTGAATATTGCAAGAAGTTGGGACATGATGAACAACATTATTAAAAGAAGGATATTGATGAGTTGAAGAATCTTCTTGAAAAGAACAAAATCAACCTACCCTCTAGAATGTCTACATCGGCTTCTTCTTCCAAGGATAAAGGAAAGGATCACTCTTTTGAGACACATAAAGGAAAGGGATAAGCTCTTTGTGCTACTCCAAGTCATGACTCAGGGAGATGGCTTCTAGATTCATGGGCTTCTCATTATATGGCATCTTCGCAGTGTATGTTCTCTTCATTTGAGCCTTGCCACATGCCGCAGATTTTGATGGGCAATCATACATACATGGATGTGATTGGGAAAGGATATATTGTCATTGGGGATAAATCCTTCAATTATGTGTTGTGTGTACCCCACTTGACAAACAATATTCTTTCCATCTATCAAATCACACATGGGGCAACTAGGAAAATTGTGGAGTTCACACCTGATTCAGTTATCATTAGAGACTTGGCGACTAGAGCTATCATTGCAATTGGGGTAGTTGATCATGCATCTCAGTTGTACTCTTTTTCACATTTTGGTCCTATTGATGAGGTTGATTATTCCTATGTTGATGATTCATATTTTGAGGGGAACTTTGGGCACTTGAACTTGGGGATTATCAAATATGACACCGTTATTGAGCCTTGCATTTCATCTCCTCCTATTGATATCACATAACCTATTACACCTAATGATGTAGCTAGTGTGACACTTTTTCCTTCTTGTGATTTAGTGTAGCGGGATATTTTTTGTCTTCCATCTTCAGTTGATTTGGATGACTACTTTACAGACATTGCACGTTTGTTTGTGGAGTCCTACATTGCAGATTTGGGAGACATCAATAATGACATTCATCTTCTCTTTGATGAAGATGATCCTTCTTCAATTGTTGTGAGGGATCACTCTGACCCTCTTGTGCATTCTCTACATCATCATTCTTTAGAGGTTGACATGATTGTGGATACTTTTGTACAGCAGTTGTAGGAGGTCTCTTTATCCTTTCAGGAGACATGTGAGTCTTTGGATATTGTTCTACTTTCTTCTCCACTAGATCTTGGAGTGCCTTTTTCAGCACTATGGATCAGTTTCCCACCTTTGGAGGGGGTACCTTTTAGCATCGACATGGGGACACTTGAGTAGTTTTCAGAGATTCCACTCATCACGAGTATTTTTCCTACATCTTCCCTTCATGATTGGGGAGACTTCATGGATACACCTTTAGTTTTGTTTTTTTTGAAGGGGATAAATGTTGTTCAATGTTCATGGAGAATTTTCTTCATAAATATTTGAGCTTCTATCATTGGTGTAGATTCTACATTGAGGGGGGGCTACCTAACTTTTCTTCTTCTCTCATATGGTTGGGACATTTTCCTCACATGGGGTTTTGTCCTTCACATGCTTCTTTGAGAGTTATGTTGTATGGTTTTCATCTCTCTTTTGGGGGAGGTTTTTTTCCCATTGGGATTTTCTCTCTTTCCCAACTTTATAAGATATTTAATTGCATTGGTTTTCATGCATTTGCATTTGTACATGGGTACCTAGCATGTCCTATTATCTGAGACCCATCTTGCATTGCTTAGTTGCATTGTAGACTTAAGTGCATTCCCATAAGTTGTACTTAAGGGGGGGTGTTGGTGTAATTAATTATTCATGTTGGATATTAATACACCTTACTTAAGTTTACTTAGGATAATGCATTTCATATTAGTTTGGGTATGAGATAGTTGGGTATTTCTGCTACATTGTGATAGTGTATGTAGGAGAATTTCCACCTTTTATGGTGTTGATCTTGTTACTACTTTATCATATCCACTTATTGTGGAGTGATAATTCCACCTTTGGTGGGTGATCCACCTCATGTGGAATATTTTATTGTTTCTCCTACCTACCACACCTATTTCTTACCTACCCTTGTTTCTTATTGAGCCACGTCATGTTTTTGTGCTCACATATCCATATGTATTGATTGATGATCCAGTTGATTAGTATTTTCATATTGATAGAATACAGTTTATTCCTATCATCTATTTCATCTCTCTTGTACTTTTCATTGAACTCTTCATTTTGTAAAAATCTCAGAAAAATGCCTTGTTCACGGTCATCAATGAGACTAGAGTTCAACCTCCATGTTGTTTTTGTGCAAGATCATCAAGAGAAGTAGTAGTACATTGTCTATATTTTGAATGGTAATGGGATATGATTTATTTTACAAAATCATTATTTACAAATACTAATCTCTAATTGCACATCCACACAACTTTTCCATCAAAATATTTATTCATTAACTCTCAAATTAAATCTAAACTAACATGTAATTTATTGGATAGCATGCAACAAGAATAATTTAAATCATGGCATGGATCCAATATCATTTCTACTAGAATTTTCCATGGTAAATGATCCACATTTTTTTTTTCAAACTAAAACTTCATTTAGTAATTAAAAACCAACTTAAAAATATATGTACAATGAGCACTCATAAAAAATAATTCTAATGCTCTGCAAAAAGGATGTTAGGAAACACAAACACAAGACTCAAGAATCAAATGTTAGTGTTAGTACTATAGACTAAATATGATCCTAAGGAAGCATATCAAGAGAGATATCAAACATTTAATGGAAAGCATGCAAAAACAAAAGAAAGACACTAGACCCTTCCAAATGCTTGCCAACATGTTCATAGCTTATCCTCCCTTATTCCTCTCCTCTCCAAGCTCCACATGATTGTACACCTCAACTTTTTGCACTACTATGGAAGTCTTATGGAGATTCAAGATTTTTGAAAATGATTAAAATGATTATATGAATGCAAACAAACTAGATATGAGAAAGAACCTAATCAAACTAAATTGATTTTAACCAAAATAACAATGTAAATTAGATGACTCCTAAAATGATCTCTTAAATTTCACTATAGATTAGATGCATACAAGATTTTTGGATTTGGATTATGAAGGAATGAGCTCTATTTATAGGAAAAATAGAGAAATGGATGGTTGAGATTGAGTAATCTCAAGAAGGGTCGGGATTGATGGGTTTATGATCCATGTGAAGGCTTTCAACCCAATCCTAGGATGACAAATGTCAACATGAGATGGCTTTAGAGGAGAGGGAAGAAACATTAAATGCTTGAGATGACATGAAGGCTAGCTTAAAAGGTAAGGTTAGGCTTGAGTTGAATGAATAAAGCCATTATCCAATGAGTAATTCCTTTATCCAATGGATAAACTTTTGTGTAAGAGTTAGTGGGGATAACCGTGCTCAAAGAAATGAATTCTTAAAGTGGCCCATGAGTTAAATGGACGTTGAGTTAGAGGAAAAGCCTCTAACCATGTGGAAAAGTGGAATTAACCATTAATGGTCATGTAAGAGCCATAAAGGTTCTTGTAAGAACCATTAATGGTTTGGAAGACTTTAGGCGTTAACTTGTTGCAGACATAAAGCATTAAATGCCTTTCAAAGACTTTGGAGGCTTTGTGAAGTGACTTTAAGTTCCTTAGGAATGTGACAATAATTAGGGGATGGGTTAGGCTAATTAGAAGGGGTTAGAAGATTATAGAAGGGGATTATAAGAGTCTAGAAGGATATTTAGGATGCAAGTGGGTTTGGTGGGTGAGATAAAATAGGATTTTAATTAAAATAAAATTACTTAATTTCAACCAAATAGTGCAGCTTGCATTTATAGGAGAATGCAAATGGGGGGGAGTTTAGGGATTTAAATAAATGTTTTATTATTTATTTAAAAGAGGAAAGGGGGTTAAATTAACTGAATGTGCTTTATTCATTTAATTAATTTTGAGTGTGGATTAATGAATTAATTTAAATTAATTAAATAATTTATTTAATTAATAGGAGAAAAGTTTGAGGATGAAATTAATTAAATATTAATTTAATTAACTCATTATTGAGGGTTAAATAATCAAATTAATAGTAAATATTCATTTAATTAAGTGGGCAGATTTATGTGACTACATTTGCCCCTATTTGAGATGGTGCTCTTTATCGTGTCGTTTCAAAGAAAGAAAAATAGGTATGAATAAATATGCCCCATAAATGTTAAATTAGTGGGTGGTATGCCCCCTCGAGATATGGGCCGAATTTTTTTGAAAAATTGGGTGATCTCTCGAAAAAGAGAAAGAAGTTATAGGGGGGTAGAATAGAAGAAATTAGAAATAATGTTGAAATAATGGGAGAAGGCGGAGTGAATATGGAGTAATGACAAGCCAGTGAGTACCCTTAGGTAATGCAAAAGATATGGTGCAAATGCGGTGTTGTGCTTTTTATTGATGCTATACAATTGATCAAAATTGGTTGGACAATCTGGTGCAATCAGTTAAATAGCCCCGGTTAAGTCAAAGTATGAGAGTTGATGTTAGTTGTTCGCTTGGACAAGATAAAGTCTGAGTAAGTGAATCAAAGTAACCTATTTTGACTTAGGCAATTGATGTAATTGCTCGATGAAGTCAAGATATCTAAAGCAAAATACTCGTTGAGACTTAGATAATTGGTGTAATTGTCCATGTTGATTGTGTTTGAATGGTTGATCAATTGATAGAGTTTTCATTGTAGGTTGTTTGTGGTGAATCATAGAATCCCCATTGAGACAAGGTCATTGTAATAAATTCTTATTGTGGTATAGGATTGCAGTAATTGATTACCTGTTGAGACCCGAAGATACTTGATCAGAGTATCTGTTGATAGTCTAGAAGTGCATGAGTCAATGTACCTGTGTAGATAGAGTAGCTGGCTTGATTAGGTTGATGGGAACTGGTGAAGGGATTATGATGATGACCTAGATGGGGAGGGTGAGGGGGGAATTCAATGTTAGATCGAAGGTATGGAGAACTTAGAACCCATTCCTATGGAAGAAGATCAAAATAGAGTTTACATTGTTATGACTATGTAGGCATGATATGCAATGATATGGATGTATGGATGGATGGAATGTAACAGAATGCAATATATACTGATGAGATGAAATGACAATCCATAGAGTATTCATAGTGCTTTATTTTCATCATCGAGCATGGTAGTACCCTTTTTGGCTGAGGTAGCAGGAACCAAGTTTGAGCATTTCACCTGTAAGCAAGCATTTATAGACAAGGAAAAGTTACCCTCCATTCTGGTTCATGTGCAAATGGTTGAGATATACGCTGTAGTCAGTAAGACATAGTGATCCATGACTATATTTTGCATAGGATCATGTAGCTTAGTGAACTTCCAATGTAGACACCATTAGTACATGCCCCAAAACTTCTTTGGAATAATCCACAGACAACAAATAAAATGATATTTAGGAACCATCCCGGCTACTCTAATCACTTGTGGAATATCCCAGAGTAGCATAGGAACCTGATATGAATGAATAAATAACTAACAAAATGACTAAGTACTTGATAGCTTAAACAAAATTTTCTTGTCAAAGAAAATGCTACCATGTCTTTGTTTTCGTAAGGAAGTATGCATCCTTGTTAAGATAGTTGTGTGTACTTGTTTTGATTGATTGGTTGTTTTGATAGGTGATCATTATTTGGGTAGCTCAAAATGTTTGTTTGGTGTCTGTTGCGATGTGTATGTACAAAGGATTTTATGCGTTGCCATGTTTTTGATTGATTTTTTATATTTTATCATGTTTTTGGTATTATTTCCAGCCAATTTTGAATGAAGAACTCAATGAGTCACAAGTAATGTAGAATCCAATTCCATCAATAGGTTGAATAATATTGCCCCCAATTTAGACATTACTATGAAAAATAGGATGCAAAACACATGAAATACTAACCCAGATTGCAGATCAATAACAAGCCATGGTTTGAATGATGGATGAATGGATGCAATGGATGTGATTACAATAAATTTGAAAGAAAATGGATCCATAGCCTTTATGAGTGGTACCTGTTTGCTAGGTTTTCACCATCGCACTTACCCAAGGTGCCACTATAGTGGTTTTCACCATTTGAATGAAGGATTTTTCTTTACTATTTTCTTGACTTTTTTTTGTATTTTCTTGAAGACATTTTTCTGAATGTTTTTGGTGTTTTTCTAGTATGTTAGAGGAGCTTGATGCTCTACACAACTTATGTATGAAACCGTTTGAGGTGCATGTTATTGATCAGATCTACTAGTGGTTCCCCTTCGGAAGTTTCCAATTGATATGCCCCATACCCAAATACAGAGGTGATAACATATGGACCCAACCAATTTGATTCAAACTTTCGCTAATGTTTTATGTGTGTTTGATTACAAGGATTCTCTCTGAGGACAAGATCACCTACCTTAAATGTACGAGGTTTAATCCAATGATTATAGCTTCTGCTCATTCACTGCTTATAGGCCTTAAGGTGGTTGTATGCACCTTGTTGCCTTTCATCAACTAGTTTCAAGTCTTGAAGACATGAGACTTGGTATGCTTCATCATCTATCAGATTGTTCAAGGAAACCCATAGAGATGGTATCTCAACCTCAATACGAAGAATGGATTTTGCTCCATAGACCAGAGAGTAGGGGGTTACGCATGTAGGGGTTTTAATGCTAGTTCAATACACTCATAGTGTTGGATTTAATTGAATGTGCAAATCACGACCAACATAATTTATCATCTTATGTTCCTCAATATTACTGGTCAGTTACCAACAACTCTGGATAGGGAATTCTACAAATGGAGGGCACAATGTAGCTAGAGGGAAATTTGAATTATGCGAATGGAGGGAATAGTGCAGTTCGTTCCTCTGGTTCTGCTACCTTTGCAGCTCAAGGACAACTTGTGGGATCTATAGTGGATGATGAGAATGGTAGATAGGATGGGGACCCACGGCATCGAGACCCTCATCTTGACCATAAAAATAATGAAGATTCTTCAAAATCAGGTCCCGAGATCATTAACGTTGACTTGGAAAAGATGACAGAGGTGAAAGCTCTCAAACCCTAGAACCATCTTTTTGTAAACAAACCCACTGGTAAATCATTCTTCCCCTCTGTGGAAGACATTTCTAATAAAAAATAGGCAAATTTTCTATTGCAGTACAAGATGTGGTTATCGATCATAGTATATCTCTAATGGCTTTCTCTCTAGTGTGAAAATTTGTTGAACCACGACCCAACATTGAGGATGTTAGGTCTTTTGTTAAGAGAAAATGGAGGTTGAAAAGTCAGGTTGATGTTTCTGCCCCATCAAGGGGTTTTTTTAATTTCTCCTTCTCTTGTGGGGAAGATCTAGAAATGACCTTGAGTGGAAGACCATGGATGTTTGGTAAATCTTCATTATCCCTAAGGAAATGGTCTCCAAATATGAAACTCAATGACTCCTTTTTTGAATCCGCTCCAGTTTGGGTGAGGCTGCCTGGTCTGCCGCTTGAATTTTGGTTGGAGGATGTTTTCTCAGGTATTTCTAACTCCTTTGGGAAGCTTGTAGTTATATATCCTATGATAGAAGCATGAAAGAGATTGTTGTATGTGAGGATTTGTGTCAATATTTTTTCAAAATATGGATCTTCCCAGTTCTATTGAAATAAACTCCAAACTTGGGATGTGGGAACAAACCATAGAGTTTGAGTCCCTCCTCTTTATGTGTTTCTCTTGTAAGAAAGTTTTACATTAGGCTAAGGCTTGCCCAAGTAACCCCAAAAATGCCTAGAAGCCTAACAATCCTGTTAAACAAATATCTAAAGAGAAGACTAACAAAAAGGAGGACAATAGAGTGGAAGGAGGAAGTGGACTTCCTAGTAACCTAAAAGATATAACAAAAGATGATAGGAAAGATAGTCCTTTCAAGGTTACTCTTAAGAAGGAAGATAAAAAGAATGAAAATAGTGGATTTGAGATCAAAACAGTCAATGTATTTGATGTTTTACAGACTCGGGAGAAAGAGAATGCAACCATAGAAGACATTCTTGAAGAGGGTGAGATTGACAACATTAATGAATCCCAATATGAGGCCCTTCAAGTTTCAATAATGAAAAGTAATAAAGCTTGTACAAATGACTTTGAAGTACCAGAAGTTATTGTTGGAAAAAAGAATAAGTTCAGATCACCTCAGGTTAACCTAAATTCTCTATTTCAGAGTGTTGGAACTAAGTCGCCCACCTCCTCTCAGAAAGTTGGACAACCATGGAATAATAAGAAATCTACTCACAAAGATGAAGATGCTGAAGAGATAATAGGGGTGGAAAAAAAGAAATATAAGAAGACAAGATGCTCTAATGGGGTTAAAACTAAGACCAAATCTAAGGCAGATATTGGTCTTTCCAAATCTCCGTAGGGAAGTAATCCCATGGAGTGGCACAAGGACCAGGAGAGAAAACAAAACATAGCTGATGGAAGGCAATGAAACATTTAGGAATCCAACTCCCAAGTTTCCAAATGAAGGTATTTTCCTGGAACATTCGAGGCCTAAATGGTCTCCATAAATAGGATGTTTTACAAAATCTTATTAGAGATCATAAGCCGGATATCATCCTGTTCAAAAAACCAAAATGAATAAGGAAAAAGTTGAAAATTTAAAATTCTTTAAACAGGGAGGAGTTTGTGGTAGTAGCTTGAATGGGGCGTCAAGTGGGGCTATATTCTAGAACAGGAAAACTATTTATGGAGATCTGATAGATGAAGATGGTAATATTATCTCTATGAAATTAAAAAGTATTACTGAATGAAAGGAATGGGTGGTTACCAACATTTACACCCCAAATTCCAAAGCTACTAGGAGTAAATTTTGGTATAAAATTCAACAGAAAAGAAGGTTTTTTCTCAGGATAGTTGGCTGTTGGTGGGAGATTTCAATACCTTGTTGCAAGGAATTGACAAATTTGGAGGAACTCAAGCCCAACTAGATAGCAGGACTAACCTGATGGACTTCATTAATGCCAATGCCTTGATTGATGTTGATCTAACTGGATTTTACTACACTTGTTCTAATCAAAGGGATGGAGGAGACCTCATTCAAGTAAGGCTTGATAGATCCCTTATCACTCATGACTAGATCCTTACACATAGATGTTCTTTGTCTATCATCAACAAAATTGGCTCAGATCATTATCCCATTTCGTTTGTTGCTGAGTTTGTTAATATGAAATGTTGTTTTCCTTTCTGATTTGAGAAAATGTGGATATCACACCCCTCTTTGGAAAAATCCATTGCCAATTGGTGGAATATTAATGTGGATGGATCTTCCATGTACAAAGTTTCTAAAAAAATAAGAAATATCAAAGATGACATCAAGATCTGGAATAAGAAGTTTTTTGGACATCTTTTTGAATAAAAAAAAAGTTGAAGGAGGAATTAGAATAGATCCAAAACTCTATTCAGAAAGATGGTTATAATAAGTATCCCATGGCTAAGGAAGATGGTATTCTAGCCAAACTTCACAACACTATATCTAAGGATGAAATCTACTGGAGACAGAGATCTAGGGATATTTAGTTGGAAGCTGGGGATAGAAACACTAAATTCTTTCACATGACTTACATGAAACATAAAGCTGCCAACAGAATATCTAGATTAATTGTCGATGACAAAATTCTTCTTAAAGATGATGACATTGGGGATGAAGCAATTAGGTTCTTCTCTAATCTCCTCACTAGTAGTAGGGATATTGACATTGCTAAGCATCAAGACCTGGTTGATAACATTCCCAAGATTATTGAACCTCACCAGAATAAGACTTTATCTGCTATCCCTATTGCTGATGAAATTAAAAAATCCATTTTTTCTTTTCAAGGGGATAAGGCTCTGGGCCTAGATGGTTTTCCCATGTTCTTTTTTCAGGAATATTGACATATTATTGGGAAAGATACAGTCAATGTTGTTAAAGAATTCTTTGGGTCCAGAAGAATCCTCAAGGAAATCAATTCTACTTTTATTTCTCTAATTCCTAAGGTGGTTGGGGCTAACTCTATGGGAAATTTTAGGCCAATAAGTTTTTGTAACTCCTTTTATAATATTATTTTTTAAAGTCGTGACTTCTAGACTTTTGGCCATTCTCCCCTTTGTCATCCCTAAGGAGCAAAAAGGATTTGTCCCTGGTAGGCATATTTTAGATTCTTTTATTCTTGTGCATGAGAATATCCATTCTCTTAATTCTGCTAACAAAGAAGTGTTCCTGATAAAATTGGTTGTAGCAAAAGCCTATGATAGAGTGGAATGGCAGGTTCTTTTAATGATTATGGAGGCCTCTGGATTTGATGAGAAGGTAATTTAAGTTACAAGAGAACTGATATCTACCCCAAATTTTCTTATTCTTATTAATGGGTCTCCATCTAGATTTTTTAAATCTTCTAGGGGACTTAGGCAAGGAGACCCTATTTCTTCTATTCTTTTTACAATCTTGGCGGAGAGTATGAGTAGACTAATTCAAAAAATGAAAGTGAATAAAACCATCAAAGGATTACAACCCTCCTTTGCTAATGTGTCTTGTACTCATCAACAGTTTGTTGATGACACAATTTTAATGGGATATTCTTTTGTTGGTGAGGTTGTCACCTTCAAAGGTGCTCTTAGCTCTTATTCTTTGGTTTTTGGTCAACAAGTTAATTGGGAGAAGTCAGCTATTTATTTCATAAATACCCCTATTATGAGGTAGCAGAGAATTGCTAACATCATTGGTTGTAAGGTGGAGATGCTCCCCTCCACTTATTTGGGTCTCCCTCGGGGTTTGGTTCCCCCAAACTCCTTCTAGAACTTGTTAATTGACAAAATCAACAATAAATTGATAGGTTGGAAAGGATCTATGCTATCTCAAGTTGGTAAGCTTCAACTTCTTCAAGCCACTCTTCAGAAACTTCATGTCTATGCTCTTAGCTTGTTTAGTATTCTGGCTAAATTTGTTGAAGCTTTAGAGAGGATTCAAAAAAGATTTCTTTGGTCAGGGGTAGATGAAAAAAAAAGGATAGCCTTTGTTTCCTAGGACAAAGTGTGTAATCCTAAGTGCAAGAGGGGTTTAGGTATTAATGTTTAAAACTTTTAACAAAGCTTTGCTTGCTAAATAGATATGGAGGGTTTATGGCATTAAGAAAGATTGGAGTCGGGTGTGGTTTGAAAAATATATTCATAACCAACCACTTCATTCTCTTCTCTACTCTGAAGATATCCCTGTTGGGTCTTTCATATAGAATAGTATAATCAAGTTGATAAAAGTTGCTAAAGTTGGAGCTGGATGGGTCCTTGGCAAAGGTGACAAAATCAGAAGCTGGGAGGATATTTGGATTAAAGATGAACTCCTCTTTAATCAAGATTGTAGCCAATTCATTGATGAATGAAAAACAAGGTATGGGTCTATGGTTTGTAATTACTAGAAGGAGAATAAATGGGTGAGGCTTGATGCTATTTATGCTGGGTTTTCGCTGCTTCAGCAGGATCTGCTATCTTTTTCTGGTAGTAAAGACTTTGATGATGTGTTTCTTTGGAAGAGAAATCCCAAGGGTAACTTCACTATTGCATCTGCTTATAAAAAAACTATTACTTGGGTTAGAAACCCAGTATGGACTAAAATATGGAATAGATTCCTCATTCCTAAAGTTAACATGTTTTTTTGGCTTGCAGCTCACAACAAGATTCTTACCATTGATAACTTCGCTCGTAGAGGTTTCATGTTTCGTAACAGGTGTGAGTTATGCCAGAAAGAGGCAAAATTTGTGGATCATTTGTTTATCCATTGCTCCTTTACCTGGGAAATCTAGAGTAAATTTTGGGTGCAATGGAAAGTTGAATGGGTTATGCATAATAGTCTCAAGGAAGTCATTTGGCAATGGATCTTTCCCACCAAATTTCCTCTCATCAAGAACCTCTAGTCCTTTATCCTTTCTATGACCTATTGGTATATCTGGAAGGAGAGAAATAACAAAAAATTTAGGGAGGCTAATTGTACGTATCAAGTGGTTTTTGAAAAGATCTGCAGGGCAATTAAAGAAAACATAAACACTCTTCATAGAAACAACAAGCAGTGGAGTTAACTTAATATGAATGATAATGAGAAAAGTATCCTCACCGAATGGAATCCGATTCACAAGATTTGCAAATATGAAATTAAGATTAGGAGAGAAAATGTTGTTTGGAGATTTCCCTTTCATGATTGGGTTAAGGTGAATTTTGATGGGGCAGCCAAAGGCAATCCTGGGAAGTCGGGAGGGGAAGGAGTCATCAGAAATACTCATGTTGTTTGTGTTGCTGCTATTGCCTCTCCCTTTGGAGTTCAAAACAATCATATTACTGAAGCTCAAGCAATGTTAAAATGTCTCCAGCTTGCTCAGGGTTTTAAATGTAAAAAATAATGACTGGAAGGGGACTCTCTCAATATTATTTAGGCTATCAAAGGCACTAGTTCTCCCTCTTGAAACATATACAATACCATTGAAAGTGCTAAAAAATTATTAGATGACTATGATAGTGTTTTCATTTCCCATACTCTAAGGGAAGGTAACAAGGTTGCTGACCTATTAGCTAATGAGGGGGTTTATTTAGAGGAGGACACTAAATATATTGGAGAAGCCTCTTGTAAGAAGGATGTCCAGGTGCAATTATTATTTGATCATGTCCATGGTTCAAGTTAAGTTTATCATTACTTTTCTAGGTCCGGATATCAAAGATAGAGATTGGAATTATGTGAAGTGTCAGCTGATGATCAATTTTAGGCATTGTGATTATGATCACTGGTATGATGGGGCTAATCATAATAAGTGTTGGTTCATTGTGACTATTATTAAATACCTCTTCAAAATCAAGGAAATTACCCTATTTTTCGAGCCCAACATTCTGTTCAAGAGTCTGCGCTTAAGTCCTGGTTTTTCAGATTTTGAGTAACTTGTGCTTTGTTGAAGGCCTCAACCTAAATTAAAACATGGGAGGCAATCTTAATCGGAATGAGCTCTATGGCTATGATAATTGGAAAAGAAAATAGAAAGTTTGGCAGAGGCTGCATAGACATGGTTTCATAGATTACATGGAAAAATTGTATGGTAGTAAAAAGTCAGTGTCTCAAGGTTTCACCAAGCGATTGAACAATAAAAAAGTTACTCTGTTTGGGGAGACTTGGAAACTCGATGAGGTTTTGGTTGCGGAAGTTACTGGTTTATAGAAGGAAGGTACCAAGTTTTACAGAGATCGAAAGTTTGTGGTAGAAGCTATTAAAAAATACCCTAAAAGTGATGAAGAGAGGCTCCAGCTCGCCAAGAAGGACAATGTATCTTACTACCTCTCTCATTAGGTAAAGTCCTTTTGGAAGAATATGTTAAGGGTTTTGATGGAATTCTTAATAGTTGATGGTAAGTTTACGAAGGTTTATAATTATCATTTTGCTATTCTAAACCATTTCCGCCATGGTTTTAAGATCTCTTTGCCTTTCTATTTATCTTCATCGCTAAATGAAAGCTTGGCCAACCATGCAAAAAAAACCAAATCCTATCTCATAGCTCACCAAGGTCTCATTTTGCTTATTTATGAGAATTTGAAGAAAAAAGATAGGGTTAATAAGGAAGATCCTTTCATGGCAAATACCCATATTTCAGATGGTCATGATGGTTTTGAGTTTGATGATGACTCGTCTAACATTCCTCTTCATAAGAAAGGGAGGGTTGGTGATGGAGATAAAGAAGAAACAGATGTGAATGCTGGTTCAAAGGAGGAAGAGGGGAAGGCATCTGATGATGAAGCAGAGAGTGAGAAGAAAGAGGTTGTGGGAGAAGAGGAGGAGGTGCAGAGAAAAGTGTATGTTGCAAAGCCTAACCCTATTGTCTCAAATAGCAGGAATGTAGCTCAGTATACCACAGAGGAAGTTAACCCTCAGTCTGTGAGTTTCACACAAGCTATGGAAATGACGGACTCCATTTTGAATGCTTCCAGAAACAACACTTTGGAATTTTTCAATTTCCAGAAATGGGTAATTGAAAATATCTCTAGTATTCAGAACAAATTGAGAGATTTGGATTATAAGATTTAGAATTTGATTAAGGATACCGATACAGGGAAAGAGGATGCAAAGGTGGACACCAGTGAGGAAGATGACGAAATTGAAATACAGGACTAGCCAGAAAAAAAATGATTAAGGGAGACTTGAAGCATCTTGAAGATGTGATCAGAATCATCAAAGATAAGGTTGAGGTTGATAATGAAGTTATTATCAACCGGATTTCTAAAACTGAGAAGGCCTTGAAGAAATTTATGAATTACAACCTTGAGATTTTGGAGGTCTTGTCTCAAAATATGAATGCTCTAGTTGATTGTCTAGAGAAAACCCAATAGAACAAAGAGATGGTGATCATTGATGATGTGCCAACCTCCAACTCTTCTCCTCAATCCTCCAGACGAAGAACAAGGTAGACTACCAGTGATCTAGAGATGAAGACTAAAGACACCCATCAGAAGCAGGAGATCAAAGACATGAGAGAAGTTGCTAAGGCTATGATGATGTTGGTTAAGGACATGGAAGAGTATAAAACTTTTTATCTAAAATGTAATTCTGGTCTTTGTTTGCCAGTCTCTCACTGGTTTTTTGTTGTCCTTTTCCCTAGCTGATGTTTTCTTTGTTGGTATTTTGCAGCTTTTCTTTTTATGTCCTATTCTCTCTAGTTTCTTTGATGCTTATCTTTTCATTATGTAAGCAGGTTTCAGGTCCCTTAAAACTTGATTTTTTTTAATCAAAAACATCATTGATCATCTTCTTGAGGATCCTCAATATTTTCTTGTTTGATTCTTCGGCCTAACCATTGGGTAATAGGGAGTGGTAAAATAGTGTTGGATGTGAAACTTCTCACAAAGCTCACAAACATCCTAATTTTTGAAAGGAAGCCTATTATCTATGATGATGGACATGGGTACACCATACCAGCAAATGATGTAATTAAGGATGAATGAGGCGATCTACTTGTCGATGACTTGGGTAAGTAGAATGGCTTCAATCCACTTTGTGAAGTACTTTGTGGCGGTAATGATAAATCTATTACCGTTGGATGAAGATAGATGAATTTTACCCACAAGGTCAAGTCCCCATTGACAAAAGGGCCATGGTGTTGTGATTGGTTGTGATTCCCATGCTAGTGCATGTATCAGGTCTCTGTGAACTTGGCACTTCTTACATTTTCTAACAAAATAGTAGGAGTCTTTTTCCATGGATGGCCAATAATATCCAGCGCACATGATTTTCATTGCTAAGGAAGGACCACTTGAGTGAGCCCTATAAATGCCTTCATGTACCTCTTCCAAGGTCTTTGTTATCTCATCTTGTTCCATACATCAAAGGAGAGTACCATCAATACTTTGTCGGTATAGGGTTTCGGCAATGATGGTGTATTGAACGGTTTGGTGGATGAAGGTTTTTCATTAGTGATTGGACTAGTTGGGAGGAAGTGTGTGATCATGGAGGTAAGTGAAGAACTCACCATACCATGGGGATTCAGAACTGACTAGGTGACATATCAGTTCAGTTTTGGGGATATCATAAGTGGGGATCCAAAGTTATTCTACCAAGAACTCGTAGCATGTCGAATTTTGTGAAAGATCCAAGAGAGATGCAATTGTAGCCATTGCGTCAGCAACTCGATTTTCATCTCTAGGTACTTTCTTAAAGGTGATACTTGTAAATGATTCTTTGTAACTATCCACCATCCTTTTATACAGTATGATCTTATCATCCTTAGTTTGATACTCATTGGTGACTTGTCAGATGACTAGATGTGAATCTCCATATACTTGTAGCTCTTTCAGATGCCACTGTATATCCAATCTAAGTCATGTGATCAAGACCTCATATTCTACTATATTATTGGTGCATGGAAAAGTGAGCCAGTATGACTTCGGGGTGTTGTCACCTTGAGGTGTAATGAAAAGAATACCTACCCCTGAGCCACGTCTAGTATATAAGCCATCAAAATATAGCTTCCAAGGTTGTGTAGCTTTGATCATGAAGATCTCTTCATCTAAAAAATTGGAAACAAGATGATGGTCACCTACGAGGGGTGCATCGACCAACTAATCTGCAATAACTTGCCCCTTGATAGCCTTGCGATCCACATACTCGATATCATATTCACTCAAGATCATAACCAATTTGGCCAAGTGGCCTGTCAATGCTTCCTTACTGAGTAGATACTTGAGTGGATCTATTTTGGTAATGAGTTGTACCTTGTGCATTAACATGTAGTGCCTCAGTTTGGGAGATGCCAAGATAACTTCTAGGCAAGCTAACTCAATAGGTGTGTAATTGAGTTCATAGCCTACCAATGTGCGAGAGATATAGTATACATTACATTATTTTCCTTCTACATTGTATTGTGCAAGCAATACTCCTAATGTTGTATTTGTAGCTTAAATATATAGCAATAAAGGTCTATTTGGATCTAATAGGATCAACAATGGTGTATGCATTAAGTAGTATTTAAGCATTTGGAATGCTTACTGGCACTTTGTATCATATTGAAAGTGGATATTCTTGTGTAACAAATGCATGAAGGGATGACACTTATCAGCCAATTACAAAATGAATCTATGAATTGATTGTATCTGCCCTTGTAGTGTCCTTAACTGACTAATGTTCTTGGGAGGTGGCATGTCCATGATTTCTTTGACTTTCACCGAATCTACTTCAATGCCCTTGCTTGAGATAACATATCCTAGGAGCTTCTCGGAGGTTACTCCAAAGAGACATTTCTCTAGATTAAAACATACATGATATTGCTACAATATGTCAAAGATTTGACCCACTATTTCCAGATGACCTTCTCCTGTTAATGATTTAATTAGTAAATCATCGACATAATCTTTCATTATAGTATGCATCAGGTCCTGAAATATGGTAGTCATAGCTCTCTGATAGGTTGCCCCTACATTTTTAGACAAAATGACATCACATTCCAATAGTAAGTTCCCCATGGGCATGTGAAAGTAGTTTTATGTTGATCCTTTGGAGAAATCTTGATTTGGTTGTACCCTGAAAATCCATCTGTAAGAGAAAGCATTGCATGACCCGCTATGAGATCAACAATCGTGTTGATTTTTGGTAAGGGGAAGTCATCCTTAGGGAATTCCTTATCCAAATCTTTGAAGTCTATATAGATACAGATGCCCCCATTAGGCTTGCCGACAAGTACAATATTGGAGATCCAATCGGCATAATCGATTGGTCAAATGAAACCAACATCTAAGAGATTTTTTAGGTTTTCCTTGACAAGCACATCAATCTGTGGATGCATCTTTCTAAGCTTTTGTTTTACTGGTTTAGCTCCTTTTGCCATGGTGAGGTGATGCATGACCAAATCAGGATCTAAGCCAGGCATGTCTACATAACACCATGTGAAGTTGATTTGACGCTTCTGGAAGAATTCCACAAATGTTGGTTATTCCTCTAGAGTTAGTAGAGATGCCAAATGTATTTGGTGAGGAATCTAAAGGGTCCCCACATTAAATTATTTTGTTTCTTAGATTAGGGTCATCAATCTCTCCTGATTTGTACTAGAGGAGAGGATGTCAAACCTTTCATCCTCAGGCACCTTAGAGAGGTTTTCACCTTTGGATATGCTCTTTATTTTAACTTTTTGGGGATCAACAAGTGCCACTGTGTGGTTTTCACTAGAAGATCCATGTTTTATTATGATGTTTTTGCAACTAAAAGGTTTGGCATCTACCCCAAAGTATGTCACGTTATTAAGTTCGATGGCAAAACCAACTTTATGTTCCCCACTTGGTATGTGATCCCATATTTCTAAAAACTCAATGAGAGCCTCATCATTTTGGAAGTGATCAAGACATGGGGGATTTGGCTGGTTCTAGTCAATGAGTTTGGGGTGGATGATAGGCATGACCTCATCAATTAAATTGAGTTCAGAGGAGGTGTCAATGAGGGTTAATATATATGAGTGAAGCTAATCAATGGTACTCTCCTTGTCAAGTTCTTGTGTCGGATTTGATGTAGGGCCTGTGGAAGGTGCTTCTTGCTCACCAACCCAAAAGGTTTTAACCTAGGCCTCTCCATAAACTTGGATATCCTTATGAGGTGGGGAGGTGATGTTTCTTCCTTGTCTGAAGTATTTAAATTCACTCAATCAAATTTCCACTCATGCGAGTTGGTCTCTGAATCACTCTTTAACATCCAATTACAGTACCAGACTGGAATCTTATGTATTGGTCACGCGTTTATGCACTTTTATAAGTGGGATTGTTGGTGTTGCTGGGAGGATTATCGGTGTTGTTGATGTTGTTGGTGCCACTACTGCTATTCTTAGTTTGGTAGGTGTGGTTGGTACAACTACTAGGAGTATCGGTGCTGGTGATGCTGCTGTTGTTAGTTATGATATTATTAGTGTTGTAGATGCTACTGAGGGGATTATTGGTGTTGTTGGTACAATTGGTGTAGCAAATGCTATTGATCAGATTATTATTGCCATCGGCACTGCTACTAGGATTATTGGTATGGGTGATGTTGCTAGTGTGATTGATGTTGCTGATGGGATCGTCGACATTGTTGGTACTGCTGGTGTGATTGATGTCACTAATTTGATGATTAGTTTTGTCTATGTGGGTGTTTTTGGTGTCATAGATATAATCAAGGATGGCCTCCTTGGAGTAACTATTTGATATATGGGGTTGTTGGGTTTACCTTTGAATCTAAGTTTAGGAAGAGATTCCTTTTGAAAACCTAATCCAGTTCTATCTTTGGGCTTCAACTCAAGTTGCAAGGGCTCATGTCATCCTTTCTTATAATGTCCCAAAGCACTCTAGTCATCATAGCCCATTACTTGCATGATAGTGAGGCCTTTGCCATATTTATCAGTAGGAAGCATAGCCTTTGGGATTTTTGTGGTGATAAGGTCTTTGTAGATCCATTCTACTAGGTCCACATCTCTGGTTTCCTCTTCCTAAGTCTTACCAGGGATGAACTGTGCCAAAGTGCATGCTTTCTTAGCCAATGGTCATTGAAGCAACTTTTGAGGCTTGCCATAAGTTCTAGGGGAAGTGGGTAATTGCCCAACACAAAAGAGTTGGCTCAAATTATATTCCCCAGGACCTTCCTCAGCCTTTTTCATTTTCAAATTAACTTGCTTTGGTATAGGGGTGATTGAACTATAAATAGAGGTTGGACTAACATAGGATGTGGAAGGGATAGCTTCTTGGTTGCTAGGTATGGTGATCTTTGGCTAATGGTTAATATTGTTACAATATGCAAATGGATTTGCATCGCCAAGGATTATCATTTCTACACCGTTATGGGGAATCTTGATACACTGATGATAGGTGGATGGAACGGCTTGCCTAGCATGTATCCAAGGTCTTCCTAACAAAAGATTATATGGCAAAGGAAGGTCCAAAATGTGGCAGATGATGTGCTTCACTACTAGGCCTACTCTGATAGGCAATACAACAACTCCTTTTGAAGAACACCTTGCATCATCATAGGCCTTAATGGTTATCTTTTTGCTAGGATCCACTGATTCTACCACATATCCCAATGTTGTGACCAATTGCAAGGTGCATATATTCAATTCGACTCCATTGTCAATCAAGACTCGCATGATTCTGTGTTGGTTTACAAATCCTTCAATGTGAAGAGATGCATTATGTAGTTGTTGGAATGAAGCATTATCACTTTCAGAAAAATTGAGGCATGGTGATGACCTCAGACTACCAACCATGGCTTGAAATTGATTTTTGTTAAAGTTGGTGGGGACTGACACTTCTTGGAGAGCTTGGTCCAATTTTTTTTTTGTGAAGGGGATAAGAACAAAAGACCTAATATGGATATGAGTGCTAGCATTTTATCCAATTGTTTCACAATATTATATTGCTTGGGCAAGGGTGTCATTCCTTGTGGTGTTGCTCGAATGGTAGTTTTGCTATGACGCATAATAACATTGTGTGCAGGATTTGGATCTTTGATGGTGAGGGTTGCAAATTGTTCATTAGTGTCATAGAGGTGATTCATAGTATAATTATAGGCAACTTATGTATAATTATTTGTAGTATCTATGTTTTGCCCTAAGGAAAAAGGACCCATTTGATCATGTGATGGAAGTAGATTCTTGAACATTAGATTATCATCACTCGATGTTTAAGGGTCATGTCCTTCTATTTCAATTTCTCCTCTGTCAATGAGATCTTGAACTAGATCTTTTAATCGGTGGCAATTGCTTGTCTTATGCCCTTTTCCTTGGTGGAATTCACAATGTTCATTATCTTTCCACCATGGATGTTTGACCTGAGGTTCATAGTTAGGTGTTTTTAGTAAGGTCACAAGATTGGAAGAGACCAATTAGCGTAATATTGTTTCAATGGGTTCCTCTAAGGGTATGTACGTATGTTTTGGTTTATAGTTCTGTTGCAGTTGTTTTGGTTTCTCTTGTGGCATATTGTGACCTTGATTTTGTGGATGACTGATGGTGTTGTTTTTAGGAGGAGGATTTTTCCCTGCAAATATAACCATAGGCTATGGAATTTTTATGGTCCTTGCATCTACTACCCCATCATTTACAATGTTCTTGTTTTTGTTCCAAAAGTTGGGTTTATCACTATTAAAACATGGGCGAGGGCCATCTTTGGGTTCATTGTAGATTTTGATAAGTCCCATTTTTTATAAGGGCTCGTTCCCATTTTAATCCTTAAGTGATCATCTCTTCAAAAGATTCAGTACCCTTCATGTCTAAATGGAATTCTATCTCATCATTCAAGTTGGAAATGAATATTTCCACTAGTTCTCATTCAGGAAAATGAAGAGAACGTTTACTAGATAGTTGCGTCCACCATTGTAGGAAAGCTGAAAACAACTCACCTGGTTTTTGTTTGGTGTTGCATAGATCTGCCATAGTAACATCTCATTCTATGTTATATGAATAATGAGTGATGAACTTTTGGACTAGTTCCTTGAATGTTCTAATGTCACCTAGTAATCAGGAAAACCATTGCGTGGTTGTCCCTCCCAAAGTTTGAGTAAAGAGGTGCATTAGATAGGTGTCCTCATAAGTGACCTCTAAACAAGCTGAGTGAAATTCTCAAACATGATCTCTAGGGTATCCTTTGCCCCTATACTTTTCAAACTTGGGTGTTTCAAACCCATGTGGAAAAGGTGGCATATGCATGTTCCTATCAATAAGATAGGGAAAAATATCGTTAAGTGAAAACCGAGTAGTCTTCACACCACTATTGAGTTGTTGAGTGAGATTTTCTACCTCTTGTCTCAACATGTCTATTTATGTAGGAGGAGGTGGTGGGGGATTACCTTGATGATTAAGGTCATAGAGAAAGTATCTATGTGGTATCAAAGTCAGAGGGTAGTTTAGCACCCTCTTGAGCAAGTCTTAGCAAATGAGCATTTGCATTGTTTCTAAGGATTTCATCAAAGAGTCTATTGAACTTGGGATTGTGTTGTGCTCTTTCTATATCTTCAACAGTTGGAGTGATAGGATCTTCATCATTTGTGCCTCCTCCAATGGCTTCTTGAAAATGATTGAGTTTTTCTTCCTCTTCAATCTCTAGTTGTCTAGTTTTTGATCTAGTGTGAGCCATTTTGAAAGTTTTGAGGTTTTCGGTGATTTATGAGGGATGGCGATGAAATGTTTTGATGAGAGATAAGTGTTTTGTGAAATGTTTAGAATATGGATCTCTAACACTGAAGTTTGGATGTTAACAAAGTTCTTTGTGAATTGTTCTTATGTTTTCAACAATTTTGATGTGATAAGGTATAACAAGGTTTGAGATGTGTTACAAACCAAGCTACCTAGCAATGAGAGGATACACTCATAAACTAGTTTTAACCTGCATAGAAATGCCTCTTAGGATTATTAATCCTAGATTTAGAGACACTCTAAAAGTGTATTTGTTTGTTTGATTTAAGAAATATTTAAAAGAACTTAGGACAAGACCGTTTTTTGTGTTTTGAGAGTTGAATGGTTTTGTGATGTGTGAAGGTGAAAGTGAATAGAATATGGACCTCAATAAAAACTTTTTGTCACAAAGCAGGTTTCTACTTATTCCTCTCTCTCAGGGGTTGGTGGTTCCCCTTGAGCTACGTTGTAGGTGATACAGATTTTTGGAAAGAAAGCAAGGTTGATCTTGCCCCCTTTATTTTTGTGATAACTCAAGGCTCTATATTGAGTAAACGCTCTATTTTTCAAAGGCTCTTTGTCGAATTCGTTGGATTTTCCTTTAAGATACAAATGCATATGGTGCAAGAAGGCTCTATGTGAGAGAAAAATTTGTCTATTGATATAGAAAAACTTCCTTCTTTTGGTAAGATTTTTTTAACTCAATGGTCTCTTTTTCAATGTATTCTTTTGATGAAGACTCCTTTTTCTCAAAATGTGAGTGATGGTCATACAAATTTATACTTTGTTTAACTTGTTGATGTTTGTTTTAGTTGGTTAATGTTGATGTAAAATAGTGTTGGATGAATACTTGGTTTAAATTTTTTTTGAATTTCTTTGATAAGAAAATAGAGCAAGCACACAAGCACAATAATGTTGCCTCAAAAGGCACAATAAGTGTGGGTCTAAATCAACCCAATCATGAACTTTATTGACCCTTTTCAAATGTTTTGTATTTTTTTTCCAACAGCCTGAAGTCAACTCAAATTGTTACTGGTCTGACACAATATGAAGACAATTCAAACACACTGTATCCCTAAGGTCAATGGCCAATTCTGATATTTTCAGCCCACATCTTGATATTTCTTCGACTTTTGTACTACATAGCTGATGAATCCCGCCATGGCAAGTAAGGATGTGATATACTAAGTCTTGCATGATAATAACAGATAGATGATACCTATGATGGGGGAGTCACCACTTTTATGAAGCTAAAAGTAGCCTTACAAAAAGCCATGTTTCTACTCAAGAAAATATGTATGGTGTGATAGTTCTGATACTTAATATAAGTACAAATCCAATAGCCAACAAGATGAGAGGGGGGGGGGGTGAATCATACAAACTTAATCATCCATAAAAACATCAGATTCAACCTCGGTAACATATATATCAGTCATATAACTAAAAACTGTCAAACATGCAAACTTAAAAGCATATGAACAATATGAACCTCATAACACCAGATTTAACATGGAAACCCAAATAGGGAAAAAACCACTATGGGATTTTGGACCCACTAAGAAATATACTCTTCTAGAGTATGATCGGTTAAAAGCAAATCTTGTTAAAGATTACAAACACATTGCTAGATGTGACCCGGTTAAGGGATTTCCCTCAGATTTGTTAGGATCTTCACTTTGTTAGAAGTGACCTTGTCAAAGGAATTCAAACACTCAATCAGAATGTCACCATGTTAGAGGATTTACTGTAGATGTCTAAAAATGGTCAACGCTTGTCAAGTCATACTTTAACATTTGCGCATTGCCTTACTTTAGTGTTCTTGCATCGCATTAACATTTCTTCTATGTTGCGCACTTGGTCTTTATCATTTGCGAGCATCAAGTCCTTCTTCTGCATTCCTCATTTTTATCGCTTTCGAATTAGGTCTTGTCGATAACAATCTCCAGTCATGATTTTGGTTGATCTTATCCTGTCGCATCAACATGTGTGCACATGTATCATCATTTTGGACATCGTCAATCCTAATCGATGATAGAATTAGGGTTTTTGTCCTCTTGTCAATTTTGTCATTTTGCGATCGATTTGTCATCGATCCTTGTTCTCGTCATTTTGTGATTGATTCATCATCGATCTTTGTCCTTTTCAATCATGTCAATTTGGATCAATTAGTCATTGTTCCTCATCAATTGGTGCCTATCAATTTGATCTCCTTGTCAATCTTGGTCAATTTGTCATTGTTTTTTGTCAACAGTGGTCCTTTGTCAATCTCAATCATGATCAAATTGACCCTACATCAATTATCTTTTGTCAAGACCTAATTGTCGTCCTTGCATTTCTAATTCATCTTCTAGGATTTTATGATTTATTCATTTAATCTTGATTGTCATTTTCCCTCTAGGTTAAATAATTTATTTATTTATCCTAAGTCTTCTTGTCACATTTAAATATTTATTTAATTGGCTAATTAATTCCCCCTCTTTTTGTGAATTAATTAATGAATGAAAAATTATTAATTAATTCACCTAATTTTCTAATTTCATCAATTCCTAATTTCCTAATTTCCACCTCATTTTATAATTTGCTAAATTCAATTTCCACCTAATCAATTCATCTCTAGTCTCTCCCTATTTTTGTACTTCGGTCGAAGCATGAATTTCTCATTCATCATACTGTTGGCATAGCGAGATCTCATAGGCTTTTAGTCTTCTAACCTTTGCATTGGCAATATGTTATAATTAATGACATAGAAGGTGTCATAACCTTCTTCCTTCAGCTCAATTTTGCCATTTTTGAAATCAATTGCCTCTAATATCAATTTCATGCTAATCTTGTCCTCTCTCCAATTTCTCTATAAATTGGATGAGTTTCTTCAATCGAAAGGAATCAATTAATGACATTTTTCGAATCAATCAATAAATCAATCACATTTTCGAGTAACCTTATACTACAAATTTCATCAACAACTTGCTTTCCACTTGCAAATGCACTTTGTAGGTGAGAACAACGTCAAATTGGAAGGTGAAATAAGAACAATGGAGCCACATGAAGGAGATATCTGCATTTGGTTTGCTTTGATTGCATTTTGAATATCTTGTCTTCATGTTTTCATTGATTAGATTAGGATTGTTTTCATTGCAGTTTTAGGTTTTGTGATTGTCCTAATTGTTATTTGCTTTGATGAATCCTCAATTTCCTGATCTACATTTTGGTGAACCCGATGTGAACTAACCATTTAATTATGTTTTGATTGCTTTTTGAGCTGTTTGCAGGTGAAAAACTCAAGAAACAAGGCAACTTAGAGCTTTCTGGACACTTCTGCGCCCGTGTTGAGGCATTTTGTGCCTGTGTAGAAGGGATCTGCACTTGTGTAGATGAGATGTGCGCTTGTGTAGGAGGGATCTGTGCATGTGTTAAGGAGATCTATGTCTATGTTGATGAGATCTGCACCTGTGTAGGAGGGATCTACGCCTGTGTTAAGGAGATCTGCGCCTGTGTTGATGAGATATGTGCCTGTGTAAGGTTAGAAACAAGGGGTGAACATTAGTTGTTTTTCTTGCAAGTTTGTTTGTTTGCAATTTGTTTCTTGCATCAGGGTTTTTCCTTGGTACTAATTCTCTGTGCAGCATCTTGGCATTACATATGACGAAGACAAAAATGCAACTACTAATGAATCTTATGCAGGACGCGGTCAAAGACTTACATTAAAACATCTTGCTTGCAAATTTTTAAAGTAGTTGCACATTTTGTTTCTTAAAGGATAATGAACACCATGCATGCTTTGTTTGTTTTTAGTTTGATTGTATGTTTTAAGCCTTAGAGTTGGGCCTGCCTCCCGATTTGCCTGGCACTTTGCACAGGCATTGGTGAGAGGGAATGACCCAAAGTGGTGATGGGCTAAAGACAAGCTCTTCCAAACCACTCTAAATAACTGTGGATGAAACGAAAGTTGTAGACAATGGGTGCTAGAATGGTATTGCGATGATTTATTCACCGGATCAATACCCACCCGAATGGATGCCCTTACTAGAATCTCTTATTTAGATGCCAAAATCCTTCTATCTGTTGGCTCAGGCATTGTGATACACACATGTCAAAGACACCTCTCATGTACTCCTTAGTTAAAGATAGCAAGTTCTTGGGAAGTGATGCCCCTTGAACTCAAAGCTTGGTATGCCCAAGAAGTGACTGTACTATAAGGGGGAGCCAGTGCTACCAAGTGTCTAGCTATCTGGCTAAGTGTTGTATTTTATGGATAGAGGATTCAACCGATATTGCCCTTGCCAGCCATAGGATTTGTTGTGAATGTGCTTGATTGTCTTGAGTCAAAGTCAAATAAACATTATGTCTTCCGTGATTGTCAAAAGTTAAAATCAAAATTTCAAAAGTGCTCATAAAACAACAACCTTCAGTTCAAAACAAAATAAAAAACAAAAGTCAAAATTTGTCCAAGTATTCATCCAACATTTGAACATGGCTTGTCAAAACATTTAATATCTTTGTTTCAAAATTCATGTCACTTTAGGCTAGGTTTTGCATAAGTCCAACTTAGGTCCTAGGACATATTGTCATCTCCCTTCATTTTAGTCCTTTTCATTGCAAGTGTCCTCATTTTGCACTTAGGTTCAAAATCATTTCCCTAAGTTTGCATTTCATTGTCATATCCAAGCTAGATTGTCATGCTAAAATTAGGTCTTGCCTAGGTTGCATTTTTGCATATTCCAAGTCATTTGTCTTCGCATATCCTTATCATTGTATTGTCATCTTGTATTTTCATGGCATATCCTAAGTCATTGTCATAATCATTGCCTTCTTGCATTTAGTCTCAAAAATTTGGTTTGTCAAACTTAAAAAAACCAAAACTTTGGATGATACCCTAGGTTGTTGTTAGGGAGTCTTGACCTTGTCTAAAATTTGTCCTTTCATTAATATCATTTTTGTCAAACCTATCTTAGTATCCAAGCATATAGGTGAGACATTGTCAATTTGTCCTATTGTCATTTGGTCCTTTGTCGTTTAAGGTCTTGACTTCATTTCAATTTCCCAAGGTTGTGTCTTTAGCTTTGCATTTCAAAAGTTTGTCTCCAAAAATTCAAAAGGTACAAAAACATTAAGTTGCATTGTTATCCTTTTAGGTTGCATTTGTCAATCCCATTAGTTGCATTGCATAGTGACATGTTTGTTGAAATGAGGTCTCAACCTTCTTATGAAGCCATGTCATCACAGTTGAGAAATCAATCATGTCAATCCAATCTCTACATGTCTCAGAACTTTGATCAAACTTATCATGATGATGTAAATGTCCAAATACAAAAACTAGAGGAGAGACTAGCTCAAGAAAAGGAGATTTTGGAACAAAAAGTGAAAAACATTGAGAAGAATAGATCCCAAATGTCCAAAACATTTAAAAAATTTCAAGGTCCAAACCCAAAATTTGAGCCAATTGATGTAAAATCTCTTATCAAAAGATCAGACATACTAGCTCTCATCTCTCAAATAGAGATGATGAAACAATTTCAAAAAACAAGCACAAATTTCAATCAAGTACCAAATCAAAATTCATTTGGTCAAATTTCATTCAATCAAATCTCGAATCAACAACATATCCAATAGACACAACCAATGGTCCAACATATACAACCAACACAACCAATGGTCCAATTTCAGCAATATGTCCAACCAACTATACAATGTCCACAAATAGTTCAACCAATGGTGGAATATCAACAAGTTCAATCAACATATCAATGTCAACAACTACAATCACAAATTCAAAAACAAAACTTGCAACATGCACCAAGCCAAATTTTGAACATGTCAAACCAATTTGATCAATATCTAGTTCAAAATCAAAACATGACATCAGACCAGAACCAAATTCTTTCCAAACAAGTTCAAATTCCAGATACAACTATGTCAAAGCCTTGAAAGAAAGGTGGCTTTATTGCAAGGATCTTAAGTAAATTACCAAGTGACTTCTTTGAGGAAGATCAAAATAATACACTTATGTCTAGCAATGCCTCATCTCCCCATAAACAAATTGGCTCTCCAGTGGCATCTATCCCTACACTTTTAGAAGTTCCACAAGAACCTTCCATATTGTCCTCATCAAAAAATACACCCAAGGATGAAATTATACAAGGGCTATCTATAATTGATTGCCAAGATAATCCAATTCATGATGCACATTCTTGTCATGTTTCAGAAATACAAGACCCAATGCCACCATGCACTTTATTGCCATTACCTGTTTTAGAGGACCCCATTCGAAGTCCCTCTTCCTCATGTTCAAGCATTGATTCCTTGTCAGAATCCATCACAAATGTTCAAAGTTCATTTCCTTCATGCCAAAACATTGATCCCTTGTCAGAATCCCTAATGCATATCCAAAGTCCAACCTCATGTCAAGAGGATAATTTGGAGCATGAAGAAATGAGTCCTAAAGAAAATCAAGATCAAGATCCTGAAACCTTATCATCCCATCCAATTGTTGACCAAGATCCCATTTCCCCAGACACTCGCAATGATTCACTTATTCCTGTCAATTCTATCCAAGAACACAATGTCCTTTCAAATCCCATTGACATTCCACTTCCTAAGAAAGATAAAGATATCCCTTCCATCCTTTCCAATGATCCCATTGAAAGTCAAGAGAAAAGCACCTTTAAGGAGGATTCCAATGATCTTCCTCCTTGTCAAGATCAAATTATTCCTTTAAATCCTCCACAAGATTCTTTTGTTCCTCCATCTCCTTGTCTTAATGCTCCATATACACTCCAAGATCACATTTCTTTTGAGGATCCCATTGTTTCTCCCATTCCATCTCTTGAAGAGCTTGTCATTGAACCATGTCCACTACACAATCCTAGTCCCCCTCATGATCCTAGTCCCCCTCATGATTCTAACATGTCAACGCAAGATGTTCATGAACCCTTGACATGCATAATGGGTTCTTCCACTTTGGTGCAATCTGATCCACTTCAAGATCTCATTATTTCTCTCATATCATATCCACCTCATAATGGACTCGCGTCTTCTTCCCCAAGAAAAGAGTATCTTATAAGTCAAGATATTCATAAGGGCAAAGGAGTAGACCTTCATGAGAAAGAACCCCTCCATATCAAAGATCTTAAGGCTCATGTCTACACAACTCACTCTCAAGACGTTGGTATCCCTCCATCAAAATCAAAACATATCCCTTCCCCATCATACCTTCCATCCATCTTCGGTCCTTATATCCCTTCCTCCTCTATGCAAAGTCAACAAAGGCACACATCCTTGAGTAAATTTCATCAATCCAAAAGAAGTCCATTTCATTCATATCCATCCATGCATTCCTTTCCCCCTCCAAGCAATTTGGATGCCAAGTATAAACATCATAAGTCTAAAACTCCACATGTATTCAAGGATCAACATGTCCAATCTAATCAACATGTCAAAGAAAAGAAAAATATGATCAAAAAAGAAAAGGAAAAATCCAAAAGGTCACAAAGGCCCACTGAGAAAAATAAAGAAAAGTCAAAATCTATATGGGTTCCTAAATCCCTTGTGTTGGCAATGCACTCCAAGGAACCACAAAAGCATTAAAAATCAAAAACCATGTGGATCCCTAAGCAGCTCCTTGAAGCACAAAAGCCTAAAGAAACATCCAACTTGGCATCCAAAGTTGCTATTCCTCCATCCAACCCTCTCCAATTTGTTCCTCCATCACCTTCTTCATCCATTTTGGGCCCTTATGTCCCAAAATCCCAAGCTATTCCTCCATCCAAATCTCACAATCTGAGATCTATTTTTCCTCCATCAGTCCATCACCCCTCAAGGTGTGTGCCAATGTCGATCTTGCCAAAATTTCTATCCACTCAAGCACAGTTCTTCCAATACCCAATCCATTATCTAATGCATATTTTCCATCCTTTGATCCCTTTGATCCCATCCTTTGCATAAATCCTAGCCTTAGTTTCATCTCATTTTCCATGTCCTTATCCAACCAACGTCTTTGAGAATGCTTTTAAAGGTCATGGTCTATTTTTTTCAAAGCTACTATCCGAACAAAAAGATGTTTGAGTCCTTCTTCCATCCCCTATCATGTGTCCATCTTCTCTTGAAAAAGTCAAAATACAAAAAAAAAAAAAAAGTCAAAAAAAAGACAAAAGAAAAAAAAAACGTAACGCAAAAAAATAATTCGTCCACTGGTGAAAACCTAGCAAACAGGCATCTTGGGAAAGTACCATGATGAAAAACTAGCAAACAGGTGTCATGCATAATCTATGAACTTCTTGCATACCATACTTGGGGACAGGCTTTATCCTATCATATCCTTTTGTCCTTCATTGTTCCATTATCATATCGAACCCCTATCATTACCCTTCATATCCTATTGTCCTTGATGTCCAGTTTCCTCTTTCCACCTTTGATCTTAACAAGGCTAAGGATCTTCATGAGCATCATGCATCTTGTTTGCAACTTTTAGTCCATCATAGCTTTTGGTATTTATCCATTTGCTTATTACAACCTTTCATCCATATTCCCTGTCTTATTGCAACTTTCTGCCACTATCCCTTAGCCAATCCTGACCTTCAGTCCATGTCCCTTATCCATCTTGGTCTTTCTTATCCTATCCATATCTTATCACTATCCATACACTTTTTTTTTCATTCCTTGATCTTGATCTGACATAAGGATGCAAAATTTAAATATGGTTTCAAAAACCTCTTGACATGTCCCTCATGCCATGTTCCCGCTTTACATTGTCATATCCAGTCTCTTGTCCCATCACACAATAGCCCTTGAAAATTGCATCTGTATTGTCTCCATGATAAAAGGCCTTTGTCTTCCCTCTATCCACCAACATTTCAGAAAGCCTAGTTATTCAACTGTCATATTCCTTGCCTTGCTAGACACTGGGGGGGCCAAAATCATAAAAATCATAAAATGTCCTAAAGAAATCCCTAAAAAGTCAAATAAAGTCCTGAAAAACGAACAAAAAAATTGTAAAAAAACTCAAAATTCCTACAAAATTTCAAAACATCAAAATCCAAAAACAATTTCTTTGGCATTTTGCATTTTGTCAATAAATGGTCCCCTTTGTGCATAGATAATCAAATTGATCAAAATTGTCATGTCAATAAATCAAAATCAATATCATTTGTCCTTGCCACTATTATCATGGGTCTTGTACAGGGTGTGGTATACTCGAAACCAAACTGTGTCCTGTCTTAGAGGGGGTACCGCATTCCCTGAAACCAGACGGCATGATCCTTCTCGTTCTCCACTTTTGACAATGACGTTCAGACTATTTATTTGACTTGGTTGAATTTGTGCATCTTATCTTTTTACTGATTTATCTTTGGCTTCGATCATGTTCTTATGTTGCTTGAGGATGTCACTGAGTGATTTAGAGTGACTAGGATGGTTCATGGTTCATGGTCCCTTTCCTTTTTTGTTGTGTTTATTGTTTGTGGAATGTTTGTCACAAACTGGGGCAACTATATCATTGGGTTTCTATGATAAGTACGTTCACTTTGTGAATGCCGCACATACCTCGACCTTTGATGTATGCACCCTAGGATGCTTCACTCATTCCTTGTGTGCGATGTGTTTATCTTTTGCAAAAGGGGTTGCGTTCTAGCTCTAGCCTTCAATGCCATGATGCTCTGCATCTGCTTTGCTACAATAAATAAAGGTTCTCACCTACTTATGTGCATTTTTATAAGAAAGTTTTCCTTCATCTCTAACTATCCTCTATCTAATTTATTGTTACTAACATTTCTTCTGTTAGTCTTGGCAGTCCGTTGATCTGTTTGAACCTATCGTCTTCTATCATTCTTATCGATCACTTGGCCTCTTTTCTAGATTTTTTGGCCAATTCCTCGAGGGGGCATGCATATGTCATTGTTATTGTTTGGGGCATTTTCATTATTGTTCTTTGAAACAATGCTTAAAATTGCATTGTCTCAAAGAGGGGCAAAATGTAGACGTCTAAAAATGGTCAACGCTTGCGGAGTCATACTTTAACATTTGCGCATTGCCTTATTTTAGGGTTCTTGCATTGCATTAACATTTCTTCTATGTTGCGCACTTGGTCTTTATCATTTGCGAGCATCAAGTCCTTCTTCTGCATTCCTCATTTTTATCGCTTTCGAATTAGGTCTTGTTGATAACAATCTTCAATCATGATTTTGGTTGATCTTATCCGGTTGCATCAACGTGTGTGCACATGTATCATCATTTTGGACATCGTCAATCCTAATCGATGATAGAATTAGGGTTTTTGTCCTCTTGTCAATTTTGTCATTTTGCAATCGATTCATCATCGATCCTTGTCTTTGTCAAATATTGTCATTTTGCAATCAATTTGTCATCAATCCTTGTTCTCGTCATTTTGCGATCGATTTATCATCGATCTTTGTCCTTTTCAATCATGTCAATTTGGATCAATTAGTCATTGTTCCTTGTCAATTGGTGCCTATCAATTTGATCTCCTTGTCAATCTTGGTCAATTTGTCATTGATTTTTGTCAATAGTGGTCCTTTGTCAATAAGAATCAGGTTCAAATCAACCCTACATCAATTATCTTTTGTCAAGACCTAATTGTCGTCCTTGCATTTCTAATTCATCTTCTAGGATTTTATGATTTATTCATTTAATCTTGATTGTCATTTTCCCTCTAGGTTAAATAATTTATTTATTTATCCTAAGTCTTCTTGTCACAATTAAATATTTATTTAATTGGCTAATTAATTCCCTCTCTTTTTGTGAATTAATTAATGAATGAAAAATTATTAATTAATTCACCTAATTTTCTAATTTCATCAATTCCTAATTTCCTAATTTTCACCTCATTTTCTAATTTGCTAAATTCAATTTCCACCTAATCAATTCATCTCTAGTCTCTCCCTATTTTTGTACTTCGATTGAAGCATGAATTTCTCATGCGTCATACCGTTGGCATAGCGAGATGTCATAGGCTTTTAGTCTTCTAACCTTTGCATTGGCAATATGTTATAATTAATGACATAGAAGGTGTCATAACCTTCTTCCTTCAACTCAATTTTGCCATTTTTGAAATCAATTGCCTCTAATATCAATTTCATGCTAATCTTGTCCTCTCTCCAATTTGTCTATAAATTGGATGAGTTTCTTCAATCGAAAGGAATCAATTAATGACATTTTTCGAATCAATCAATAAATCAATCACATTTTCGAGTAACCTTATACTACAAATTTCATCAACAACTTGCTTTCCACTTGCAAATGCACTTTGTAGGTGAGAGCAACATCAAATTGGAAGGTGAAAGAAGAACAATGGAGCCACATGAAGGAGATATCTGCATTTGGTTTGCTTTGATTGCATTTTGAATATCTTGTCTTCATGTTTTCATTGATTAGATTAGGATTGTTTTCATTGCAGTTTTAGGTTTTGTGATTGTCCTAATTGTTATTTGCTTTGATGAATCCTCAATTTCTTGATCTACATTTACATATAAGACTGTTAAGTCCACTTGATTAAGAGATTTCCTGTCACTTTCACAAAATAACAGTAATACAATCTATCTGCAACTTCACATCTAAAATGCAAAAGTAGATTCCTATTTGTTCAATACAATCTATACATAGAACTAATCTTGTCTATCTGCTAGGCATCAATACTCTGTTATTCTAACAGGTCTTCAAGCTTCTGTGCTCGGTAATCACTATGTAGCATCCCTGTGCATACACTTGCCCGCATACATTGTTTATGAACAGTTTCCTATTTATAAACAATCTTCTAACTGCTTAATCTCCTTGATCACATTTCCCATGATCAATCATAGCCATTAGATCTTTAATCTTGTCTAGGTTCATTGTATCTTTCGATCTAAAAATGTTTTACCCCACCTTGCAACTTGCACATTCACCTTGGAACTTGTGTTAGGGTAATGCGGTTCAATCTGAGCTGTAGATGTTCTTGTCAACTTTCCATTGCCTTAGATTCACTTAACAAACTTCTTCCATGGCTTACCAATCATTGATCCACTCCAGCTCATCAGCTTCTTTCATTAAATATCATATGCAAACATTTAATGCAATCTGTTATAGCTCGGTTACAACTCGGTGAATACTAAACTTCACTCGGTAGACATTCTGTCTTCATTAACCGACTGCGATAACCTTAGGGTTTACCGACTAGGTTCCTTAGGGTTTACCAACTAGGTTCTTTGCTTGATAACATAGTGTAGTATTAACCTTTACATTTTACAACATATGTATGATTTTAAAACAATCTAAAACATCAAGATCTCATCATTTTCTAACTCGGTAGTAGTTGCCCATTGAATATCTTATCCCCTTATTCATCATATTCTTTCCTATGTCTTTACCGACTTCTTTATAATCTGATATTGAGAAGGTTGTTGATGATTATCGACATAACTGATTAAAGATGTTTTACTATCTTGATATTATTATATGATATCCTTATAGTGTAATATTTCCAACAATCTCCCATTGTTTGTTATAATGTAATATTGCCAACAATCTCCCCCTTTGGCATTGATGGCAAAACCAATTGATTTGACCTTTAAAAGATTCGGATTGCTGTGATTTTGAAATGCTTGAAATGCTCTCCCCCATTCATTAGACTTATTTTCTGTTTCAGTCTTTATTTCAATCTGTAGTCTTCTAGTCTTCTCTCAGTCTTCTCCCATATATTCTCAGTCTTCTCCTCCTTAGGTCTTCTCTCCCTTAGGTAGGTCTTCTCCCCCTGGGTAGGTCTTCTCCACCTTTGACAACAATGCCAAAAAGAAAAAGAACTAAAACATAATTTTTTTCTGTAAGAAGTTATTGCCTACTTTTGTGTATCAATTGAGTCTCGGTCAGAGCATTTGTCTTCAATTCCTATTCCTTGTATCATTCTCTATATTATTCCAGTATTAATTCTAGTACACTTTCAGAAAAACATTCTAAAGTGTATCACTCTAGCATCAACTCCCCAAAAGATATTCAATAGAGTCATCGAAGTGATGCTTTCACCAAACTCGGTCAGTGAGTAAAAGATAGGGGTAGGACCCCTAACTTACTTCTGAGATATTCAAAAGTGTCCTATGGTAGTGGCTTGGTGAAGATATCAGCTATTTGCTCCTTTGTGTTAACATATTCCAACACCACTTTCTTCTCTTGAGCTTCTTCTCTAAGATAATGATATTTGATAGATATGTGCTTTGTCTTAGAGTGCATAATAGGGTTCTTTGAAATATTAATGGCACTAGTATGATCACAAAATATAGTTACTAGCTCGGTAACTTTCTCATTTATACCTTCCAATAGTTGTTTGATCCATGCAATGTTGGTACAATTTAGTGCTACTGCAACATATTCAGCTTCGGCTATTGATTGAGAAACACATCCTTGTTTCTTGTTAAGCCAACTCACTAGTCTTTCTCCTAAGAAGAAAGCTCCTCCACTTGTGCTTTTTCTGTCATCAATGTTGCCCGCCCAATTAGCATCAATATAACCTTTTAAATCAAAATCATTTCCTTTCTGATATACTAACCCATAATCTTCAGTTCCTTTTAAGTATCTGAAAAATTCTTTTGATTGCTGTCATGTGGATTTCCTTAGGATCTGCAGAGAATCTTGCAACAATACCTACTGCATGTTCTATATCTGGCTTGCTGTGAACAACATATTGTAGTTTTCCAATCATGGATCGGTAGAGTGTCTCATCAATAGATGCAGATTCATCATTCTTTGATAGTTTACAGTTGGTAGTCATAGGAGTACTTACTGGTTTTGAATCCTCCATTCCAAATTTCTTCAAGATTTCCTTTATGTACTTGGATTGAGTAATGAAAATCTCATTTTTCATTTGCAGTATCTGTAAGCCTATAAAATACTTTATCTCACCGATTAATGATATCTCAAATTCTTTTCTCATTTCATTTCCAAAGTTCTTGCATAAAGAGTCATTTCCACAAAATATAATATCATCAACAAATATGGCTAAGATTAGTATTCCATTTTCATCATTCTTCATGTACATGTTGTTGTTCTCACTTGTCCTTATAAAACCAATCTTAATCAAATAAGAGTGCAATCTTTCATACCATGCTCTAGGTGCTTGTTTCAGACCATATAAAGCTTTGTGTAATTTACATACCTGATCTTTATTATTGTCTTCAACAAATCCTTTAAGTTGTTCAATGAAAACTTCTTCTTCTAATATTCCATTCAAAAATGCAGATTTGACATCCATTTGATATACCTTGAAGTTCTTGAAAGCAACATATGCCAACAATGTTCTTACTCCTTCAAGTCTAGCAACCGGTGCAAAAGTCTCACCATAATCAAATCCTTCTTCTTGGGCATAACCTTTGCAAACTAATCTTGCTTTGTTCTGAATGACCTCACCTTTTTCATTTAGCTTTTTTCTGAAGATCCGCTTTGTACTGATTACATTTTTGTCTTGTGGTCTTGGGACCAGTGGCCATGTGTCATTCTTTTTGATTTGATCAATCTCTTTTGTCATAGCATTTATCCAATCTTCACTGTTAAATGCTTCTTTCACTATTCTTGGTTCAAATTCAGATATCAAACATGTGTTCTGTCTCAGTTTGTTCCTTGTCATCACTGGATCATCCTTATCTCCTATAATCTAACTTGGTGCATGGTGCCTTCTGACATACTTGTTAATACAGGCTCGGTAGGCTCTATATGATCTTCTTCATCACTCGGTAACTGGATATCTTCTTCATTTTCTTCAATATTTATCTCGGTAGGACTTCTGGGTTGCACATAGACAAATTCATCATAGTCTTCTGGTTCTTTGGAATTTCCTTCATCATTTCTTTCTGCAAATTCATCAATTTTCACATTTGCACTTTCTACTATTTTGTTAGAGGATTTGATCAGACATTTAAATGCTTTGCTTCTAGAAGAATATCCTAGAAATGTTCCTTCTTCACTTTTCTAATCAAACTTGCCATTTCTATCATCTTTATGAACATAGCATTTACTTCCAAAGATCTTAAAATAACTTACATTAGGTTTCTTGCCATACCAGATTTCATAAGGTGTCTTCAAAGTACCTTTTTTCAATTGAACTCAGTTCAAGGTGTAAACAACTGTGCTTATTGCTTCTCTCCAAAATGTTTTTGGAACCTTCTTCTCAATCATTAGTGTTCTAGCACAATCCACAATAGATCTGTTTCTTCTTTCAGCTATTCCATTCTGTTGTGGAGTTCTCGGTGCAGAGACTTGTCTTTTTATACCATGATCATTGCAAAATAGGTTGAACTCATCAGATGTAAACTGTCCTCCTCTATCTGATCTAAGACATTTTAGTTGTCTTCCTATTTCATTTTCAACTCTTGCCTTGTACCATTTAAACATTTGAAAAGCTTCTGATTTTTCTTTTAAAAATATTATTGACATCATCCTTGAATAATCATCCACAAATAATATGAAATACTTATCACCATAATAACTTTGAACTTTCATAGGACCATAAAGATCAATGTGCACAAGATCTAAAATTCCCTTAGAAGTGTAGGACTTACTTGTAAAGCTATATCTTGTCATCTTACCCATCTGGCATCCTCGACACATAGCATTCTTAGGTTTTTCAAGACTCGGTAGACCTCTTACTCGATGCTTATTACTTAAATTGGTCAGATTATCAAAATTAACATGACAAAACCTTTTATGCCATAACTAGGTATTATCAATATTTGCATGCAAACACTTATTGTGAGTTGAGTCAAGGTGAAATGTATTACCTTTTGTTTGTGTCCTGGTAGCATCTAACTTTCCATTCTTGTCATGAACTTTGACAATTCCTTTCTGAAATTCTATTTGGTAACCTGTGTTGTTTAGCTATGCTACACTCAACAAATTATATTTCAAACCTTCAACCCAATAAACATCATTGCATCTTGCATTATCAAGAAGTGTTATGGATCATTTACCTCTTACCGGACATGGTGCATCATTACCAAATCTAACATAGCCTCCATCATAATCTTCTAACATAACAAACTTGTGTTTATCTCCTATCATATGATGTGAGCATCCACTATCTATAATCCAAGAATCATTAGTGTTTATGTGAGATATTAGGGCTTTTTCTTCATACCTTTCTTCATCTGATCCATCCTTGATAGCCACATAAACAACTTTCTTCTGTATCAGTCTCATCTAAATTATCATCGTCAGATTCCTCATCAGCAATTAAGCATGTCTTTCTATCTCTTCTTCTGAAGTCTCGGTGTCCTCTGTAATGGTTATCTTTCTGTCTATCATCTCAGTAGTCTCTCTTTTTAGTAAAATCTTTGTCAAGACAGTAAGAAGCCATATGTCCAATCTTATCACAATTGAAACATTTCAAAGGTAGTTTTCCTTTATACTTACCTTTGTCTCTTGGTAACCTTTTGGCCAATAGTGCTTCAAACTCTTCTTGCTTTCTGATTTCTTCATATAGTTTGTGTACCTTTTCCATGTTCTTCTGAAATCTTTCACTTGCTCCACTATGATCTCCTTCACAATAATTATACTTTCTTTCATTGTAATCATTAGATTCATTCAGATGAAAAGAACTAAATGCAGATTCAACTTTATTTACCGATGACCCACTGTTATCAAAATTACTTAACTCAAATGCATGTAGCTTACCAATAGTAGCATCCAAGGAAACTAGCATATTAGGTACAGACCTCAATTCATTGATTGCAGAGACTCAGATTGTATAGGTAGGTAGAAGGGTTCTTAACAACTTACTTGTCACATCCTTTTCTTCAATAGTTCCTCCTGCTCCTTTGATTTGATTTACAATCTCCTTTAGTCTTGTACTGTACTAGGTTATGTTCTCACCTTCATTCATCCTCATAGATTCAAGCTATCCTCTTAAACTATCAACTTTTTCTCTTTGAACATGTTCATCTCCTCCATATACAGATATGAGCTTAGTCCACATTGCCTTTGCATCATTGCAACCTTCTAGATCATTAAACTCAGAATCGGTCAATGCAAATGTTATTTCAATCATTGCTTGAATATGTTCTTGCTTCGCCTTTATCTCTTCCATAGTCAATGGATAGGTGCTCAGTGCAACAAAATCATTCTCTAGATAGTATATAGCATATTCTCCAACTCCTGATAGATGTAGCTTCATCCTTTTTTGCCATCTGAGAAACTTGACTTATTCAGATTAGGTGCATCCCTCTTATACATTTTTGGATCTTTAACTCAAGTGCCTTTAAACTTTTCTTTTGGAGTCCAAGCTCTAATACCAATTGATAGTTATGATACTTAATATAAGTATAGATCCAATAGCCAACAAGATGAGAGGGGGGGGGTGAATCATACAAACTTAATCATCCATAAAAACATCAGATTCAACCTCGGTAACATATATATCAGTCATATAACCAAAAACTGTCAAACATGCAAACTTAAAAGCATATGAACAATATAAACCTCATAACACCAGATTTAATGTGGAAACCCAAATAGGGAAAAAACCACTATGGGATTTCAGACCCACTAAGAAATATACTCTTCTAGAGTATGATCGGTTAAAAGAAAATCCTGTTAAAGATTACAAACACATTGCTAGATGTGACCCGGTTAAGGGATTTCCCTCAGATCTATTAGGATCTTCACTTTGTTAGAAGTGACCTTGTCAAAGGATTTCAAACACTCAATCAGAATGTCACCTTGTTAGAGGATTTACATATAAGACTATTAAGTCCACTTGATTAAGAGATTTCATGTCACTTTCACAAAATAACAGTAATACAATCTGTCTGCAACTTCACATCTAAAATGCTAAAGCAGATTCCTATTTGTTCAATACAATCTAGACATAGAACTAATCTTGTCTATCTGTTGGGCATCAATACTCTATTATTCTAACAGGTCTTCAAGCTTCTGTGCTTGGTAATCACTATGTATCATCCCTGTGCATACACTTGCCTGCATACATTGTTTATCAACAGTTTCCTATTTATAAACAATCTTCTAACTGCTTAATCTCCTTGATCACATTTCCCATGATCAATCATAGCCATCAGATCTTTAATCTTGTCCAAGTTCATTGTATCTTTCAATCTGAAAATGTTTTACCCCACCTTGGAACTTGCACATTCACCTTGGAACTTGTGTTAGGGTAATGCGGTTCAATCTGAGCTGTAGATCTTCTTGCCAACTTTCCATTGCCTTAGATTTGCTTAACAAACTTCTTCCATGGCTTACCAATCATTGATCCGCTCTAGCTCATCAGCTTCTTTCATTAAATATCATATGTAAACATTTAATGCATTCTGTTATAGCTCGGTTACAACTCAGTGAATGCTAAACTTCACTCGGTAGACATTCTGTCTTTATTAACCAACTGTGATAACCTTAGGGTTTACCGACTAGGTTCCTTAGGGTTTACCGACTAGGTTCTTTGTTTGATAACATAGTATAGTATTAACCTTTACATTTTACAGCATATGTATGATGTTAAAAAAATCTAAAACATCAAGATCTCATCATTGTCTAACTTGGTAGTAGTTGCCCATTGAATATCTTATCCCCTTATTCATCATATTCTTTCCTGTGTCTTTACCGACTTCTTTATAATCTTCATATCATACTTCTCAAGATATGGCAACATCATACTGAATTAGAAAATCAATTTCTTGACATCAATGAAAAAATAATAATATGAAGATAGTAAAACATCTTTAATCAGTTATGTCCATAATCATCAATAACCTTCTCAATATCCTTATAGTGTAATATTGCCAACAATCTCCCATTGTCTGTTATAATGTAATATTGGATGTGATATACAAAGTCTTGTGTGATAATAACAGATAGATGATCCCTATTATGGGATAGTCACCACTTTTATGAAGCTACAAGTAGCCTTTCAAAAAGCCATGTTTCTACTCAAGAAAATATGTATGGTGAGTATCATGGGAGAAAAACCATCTATGCTCTTACACTGAACTTTTCACAAATATCCTCAATCAATAGAACGAGTGGGCTTGTATAATAAAAGGTGTCTAGTAATGTTTGATGTTTTTGAACATAACTTCATTCTGTAGTGACTCACTCAAGAGCCTTGTGACTTGTGGTGGGGCCCATATGTCCTTTTGACAAGTTACACTATAGGAACAACTATACCCAAGGCTACAACTTTTTGTCACCTAATTTCTATAGCGGCTCAAAGGATTTACCGCACAAGGTTATTCCCAAGAGTGATGTGTCTCTTGGCAGGCATCTCTTAAAAATATAAAATTTTGAGCGTTACTAACACTTTTCTCTTGTTCCTAGGACCACGAGAGCCAAGGGAGAGGATAGTGTGTGTTAAAAGTAGGACCACTCTATAGATTTTTGCACAAGTGTGCCAAACACTGAAAAACACTTATTCTTTTTAACTGATTTATTGCAATGTGATTTAAATGCTATTTGGAGATGTTGTTCCAACAAACATGGTGTTTTTTTAATCCCTCAAAGCAATATGTTGTCTAACTAGGAAAGTGAAAATTTTGGTCAACCAAATTGAAGCGCGTTTTCTTAAGGGAAATCAATTTTGTAAACAAGAATTGACAAGTTGTTTATTCTTTTTAACTTGCAAAAATGAAATGTTCATTGTGATTTTTAGACTTTTTGCAAGAAAATGAAAGTTGTTTATTTTAAGCCCAAAAGAAAATTTGTCCTAACTTGCAAGAAAACAAAGTTGTTTTGTTTGAGTTTGTGGTTCTTTTTAACTTTACAATATGAAGTTCTTTTAAAGCCCAAACTAGAAATTTGATTGATTTTATGACCCAAAGTGAAAAATGAGGTTCTTTTTAATCCAAAAGGGAAAATGGATCCTTTTTAATCTAACTTTAAAACAAAGTTAGAAAGAAAAAGAAATTTAAAATTCCTAACTTAAGTCCTCAAATCCTACAAAGAAGTTAGCAAAAACCTACGCAGGAAAAACAAATTGTTAGTGAAATGATGGTTTTGGTGGGCTTCTACAAGCCTAAAATTTTGATTTTTTGGTTACATAATATTTTTTGCTACTCTCTGTTACAATAGCGCTACTCTGTGTAAACACAGAAACACTACTTTATACAAATGCGCTAAATTAGTAGCAAAAGCGCTAAAAGAATGCCAAAGGTGCTATGAAATGGACAAAAGCACTAATTTAATCTGTCAAATAAAATGAAAATTTTGTCAAACAGAGAGCGCAACAATGCTAAACTAGTGACAATAACACTATTTAAAGAACAATAGCTCTAAAAAAAGCATAAAGGCACTAATTTGCAGACAAACGCGCTAATTCACCAATAGAAGCACTAAAATTCCAACTTTCAAAAGTACTAAAACGCAACCTATATGTCAATTTCAACAATAAAAGTTAGTAGTTTTATCAACGATCAAAAGGTTGTGTGTTCAATTCATGTTAGGTTCACCAAATGATGCAGTGCAAAAAGGATGTTAGGAAACACAAACACAAGACTCAAGAATCAAATGTTAGTGTTATTATTATAAACAAAATACTATCATAAGAAAGCATATCAAGAGAGATCAAATATTTAATGGAAATCATGCAAAAACAAAAGAAAGACACTAGATCCTTCCAAATGCTTGCCAACATGTTCATAGTTGCTCCTCCCTTGTTCCTCTCCTAATGTAGCCCTCAACTTTTTGCACTACTATGGAATTATTATGGAGATTCAAGATTTATGAAAATGATTAAAAAGATTATGCAAATGAAAGAGAAATAGATATGAGAAAGCACCTAATAAGCTATATTGATTTTAACGAAAATAATAATATAAATTAGATGGCTCCTAAAATGATCTCTTAAATTTCACTATAGATTAGATGCATACAAGATTTTTGGATCTAGATTATGAGGGGATGAGCTCTATTTATAGGAAAAATAGAGAAATGGATAGTTAAGATTGAGTAATCTCAAGAAGGATCAAGATTGATGGGTTTATGATCCATGTGAAGGCTTTCAACCCAATCCCAGGATGTTAAATGGAGGTTGAGTTAGAGGAAAAACCTCTCAAGAGGTGGGCAAGTGGAATTAACCATTAATGGTCATCTAAGAGCCATAAATGGTCATGTAAGAACCATAATGATTTGGAAGACTTTAGGGGTTAACTTGTTGGAGACATAAAGCATTAAATGCTTTTCAAAGACTTTGGAGGCTTTGAGAAGTGACTTCAAGTTACTTAGGAATGTGACAATAATCAGGGGATGGGTTAGGCCAATTAGAAGTGGTTAGAAGAGTCTAGAAGGGGATTAGAAGAGTCTAGAATGTTATTTTGGATGCAAGTGGGTTTGGTGGGTGAGAGAAAATAGGATTTTAATTAAATAATATTACTTTATTTCAACCAAATAGTGCAACTTGCATTTGTAGGAGAATGCAAGTGGGGGGGAGTTTAGGGATTTAAATAAATGTTTTATTATCTATTTAAAAGAGGAAAGGGGGTTAAATTAACTAAATGTGCTTTATTCATTTAATTGATTTTGTGTGTGGCTTAATGAATTAATTTAAATAAATTGAATAATTTATTTAATTAATAGGAGAAGAGTTTGAGGATGAAACTAATTAAATATTAATTTAATTAACTGGTTATTGAGGGTTAAATAATCAAATTAATAGTAAATATTCATTTAATTAATTGGACAAATTTATGTGACTACAAATTGTATTAACGCATTCAACCACTGGCTTCCAAAGGCATATTCTTTAAAGGCCACATTAATCATGCCATTTTAGGGTCTATCTTGCATAGCGTAAATATCAATCTTTTTTAGATTTAATTTGTTGTATCTTATGCCATAAATCATTCCTTTAAATAAAAAATTATTTATGATACTTTAGTGTGAATAGTGTACTATAGTCATATAACCTTTTGTAATTACCTTATTCCTATGCCCCCTTATCTCCAAATGTAAACTTCTTTCTATTTATATTGTGAACAATACATAGTTGTGGTACCCTATGTCTACACATATAAAAATAAATAAATAATATCAATGATAAATTTGATAGATACTATTGGTAAAATGAAACTTGAAATAATTCATATCTCAAAGAATGCAGTAAATAAAATTTCATGATTGTTCCATAACAACTCATGCCACCACCAAGTATGACTTCAAAATTTGAACACATGTGCCACCTTTGCAACCAATACACAAAACATTAATAAATATGCAATAAAAAAACTCCGAACCATGTAGACACACAAAAAAATGTCATAAAATAAACAATTTCATAAAATAGTTATGCCTATTTCTCCCCTTATTACATTGTTCCTTCAAATGTACCTTTAACACATCAAAAATTGCCCTCGCAAGAAACCCTTCAAAACATACATAACAAAACATACTAATTACATAAACATATACACATTCTTAAGAATACCTTTATTTCAAGAAATAAATACTAAATCAATTAGAATTCCATGAATATTCCTTTTGACCCTTGGAAGGGTGTAGCTCGAAGTCAAATTACTCAGTTTTCATTTCTTTAAACTCTCAAATAACAGATTTGAAAATTATTTGACAAAAATCTATAGTGTGTTGCACTTGTCTATCAATTTGTATTCAACACCAAATCACTTTATCTCTCAACAAAATTTAGTATTCACAATACATATATTCTTAAAATCTAATAGAAAAAAAGAAATAAAAAATTCTTCTCATGAAATTCACCATCTTGAAGTGAGAAGCTAACTTGAGATGATGGAAATCGTTCATCCTCAAATGTCGACAACCTCTAATTCAACTTGTCATAATCTATCCATCTATCAAGTATTATTAAATGTACCATCGATTTGGTCATGAATACAAAAACTATGTGCAGAATCCATATCTGGCATTATGCAAAAGAAAATACATTTTTAATTTGCCCAAAAACTTAAAAATCTACTTTGGCTTATTTCTTTGGTTTGGAGAAAGTATATGATGTCATGGTAAAAATAAATAAAAATGGATATCAGTTACTAACTTGATATTCATTTTGGCCCACATCTTTAAAAAAATGAGAAATATGATATAATATAAATATTATATTCATTTGAGTGGGAGAGAGAGGGGGGGGGTATGGTTGTACTTAGGGTTCAAAGATATACACCTATTTTTTATTATTCCCTAAAATGTTAGTACTACTACATTGAAATTTTAATAGTACTATTCTCTCTCTCTCTATCCCGTTGTCTCTTCCTCTATAATTATTTTTTTATTGTACTTAGCTTCCACAAACATACACACTTTTTTTATTTATTTCTTTAAATTTTAGTACTACTACATTAAAATTTTAATTTTTGATGAAATCCATGTTTTTATTTATAAAAATCTAGTACGTTGGAAACTAGATTCAATTTCCTACAAATTATGATGTTACATATTTTTCAAATTATGTTGATAACCTAATTAAATTATTATGTCAATTTTCCTCACTCTACTTTTTTGCATTTTCATTGCCACTTAAGGGCTTAGTTTGGACCCCAAGATCCTGCACACACCCATGAGATACATTTGTACAAAATATTTTTTTTCTCTATAGGCATATAATTGAAAAAAATTGTATAATGATTTAATCAACTAAAATGTTAAAATCCTATGCTAACAAAATAACAAAATAACTACAATAAAGAAAGTGAAATTGTTTAAAATAAACTTCTTATTGTGTAAATTAGTGAGTAATAGTAAGGAAATATAGGTTGATTCTACACCTTAAAAATTTGAATGTTTACTTAGTTTAATAGCCTCCTCTTCATTTACTTAATTTAATTTTCACATATGCTAGTTCAATGTAAAACTTTATCTTATTCTATTTGTAGACAATAATTATATTATGCATGAATGTTAATTTATATTTGTGTCAAGCATAAAATTTTAATGTAGGCCTATTAAGGTGGTGTTTTATGGAATACTTTTAGTAGTTGTGTATGGAGAAAATATGTCACTCTAGGAAAGATAGAATGGGAATATTTTTTCATAAAAGGGATAGATTAAATTTAAAACCTAATTCTTGACAGAAAGTTGAAGTAGTATTTTCTCTTCACATTCTCATTATCCAGGGTATGCAAAATATTAAAGTATAGGAACATTAATATTTTATATGGTATAAAGGATTGAGAGTTGTTGCGAGCATAAAAGTATCCAAGCATCATCTACAAAATAAATTTATATTATAATGTTGTGCTTTTACTAGTTAGAAGTATCTAATTTTTAGTATGTGGTGTCATATTATTATATTTTATTATATTTATATAGTGGTGACAAAAATATTACTATATTATGATGAAATACTTCAAATATATTGGATTTTTTAAGAGAATAAATTTTGTAAGTAGATAAAAATAAAATAATGTGTATCTTCTTGATTCATATAGTTTAAAATGAACTTTATTATCATGATATATTATGCTTGGGATTTTGTGGTCATCATTACTACACCTAATAATGCCTCAAAAGATCACTTACAATATTGAATTCATAAAAAGTAGCATGGTCATATTGGAGGTAGGTCTGATTAGAGCCAACATGATTACCATCATCTAAAGCTAGATGCCTTCTTTGAGATGTTATTTGCATAAGAAGAATATAAATTTTTTCTTTCCTATTTTGGTACTAAAAGAATTGAAATATCTATTTATTGTTATGTTTGATATTCAAAGATAGGTAAGAGATATGATGAACTCAATATGAATTGAAATCAAAATAGTTCACAAGTCATGAAATAAGGAGTTATACCCTTTCAAAGGTCATCATATAACTTTATGCAGTAATGTATTTTTGTCGAATGATCCAAGGGTTCTATGATTGAATAGTTTGGAGAGATTGTTTAGAACTCAAGAATTTATCTTAGAGTTATGCACTTCCAATGATTATCTAGTATATTGATTAAATTGCACCTATTTTAGGATTTGTTTCTTCAAAAGAAAAATATTCTCAAAAATGTGTATTTAGGATTTGTAATCAATATATTCTATTTGTATTATGAAAACCATAAGGAGGGTCTCTTGACAAGGTAAAATTTAAGGTTTTTTTTCAAGGGAACATTTGTAAGAATAATTAAATAAATATGGGATGCTAGTGTATCATTTTACATTGTTTTGTGATAGAAATAGGAAATTTACACTGTTATGCATGCTATGAAGCTTTAAAATTATAGAATAATTGTAGTGTCACAAAATTGCAACCATTGCAATTTTCAACCACATTAGGGTCCTCACATTGGCGAATCAAATCCCCAAGCCTTATCGGAGACCTGAGACTTGCTCATCCTTGAAAACTGTCATTTTTTTGCCTCTCAAACTGCTTCAATGTGCTTCCTATCCTGAGTAAAGGGTTGGATAGGGGTGTGTCACCCATGTCGCCCCTTAGGACAGGGGTGTAGTGCCCCTATCCTCCTAGGATAGGGGTGTGGTGCCCCTATCCTTGCCCTATTCTAGGGCCCCTTCTTTCAAATTGTCCATTGAACTTTGTATTTCCAACAGGAAAACTTTCCCTGTGTCTGCCTATGATGAAAATCAGCGCCCCTGTCCCTGCCCTATTCTAGGGACCCTTCTTTCAAATTGTCCATTGAACTTTGTATTTCCAACAGGAAAACTTTCCCTATGTCAGCCTATGATGAAAATCAGCCCAATTAACCCTAATGGATGAATATATAAGCTGTAATTGTCCTCCCATTTTCATAAGTGCATAAGTTCGAATACATGAGATTACACATTCCAGCATTCAAGGTAATTCAAACATCCCTTTCAAGGCTAGGTGTTGCATTCAAGTCAAGGATTCAATAATTGAAGAGGAGATCCCTTTCAACATTCAATTCTATACAAGAATATCTACCTACATTTCTATCACAACCTCCCTTGAGGTGAATTACATTTCAATCTTTTATTTACATTTACTTCCAAGTACTTTCTTTCATCATTTGGTTAATTCCGAAAATGGGGTTTGACCTAAAGGCAAACCCCCAATCCCAACCCCTTTTCCTCTCTTTTTTGTTTGTAGGTTGTAGGTGCACAACTGTATTTGTAGATTTAGACTCCATTTGTAGAGGGGGAAAAACCCTTTTCATTTCATGGATCTTTGAGAGGACCGTGTGCATTTTAAACATGGTCTCGACAACTTTTCCTCAAATTCATAGGCTGACATCATCTCGACATATTATAACTAGATCCAGGTACACAACTCCGTCCCACATTTCTATCTCAAGTTATAATCAGTTCTTTGTTACTTTTACACTTAGTCCTAAAATACATAATTCAACCATTACTCATTCTAAAAGAGGGGTTAACTTCTCATTTCACACCATTATCAATTCATTTAGTATTCAATCTCTCTCCTCAAAGATTGGATCTAGTGAATTATCCCCCCTCTTTTAAATGTAATGTGCATGAGGTGATTGAAGGGAAATCCATAGTGAAACTTTCATCTATCCTTGGAGGGAAGAAAATCTTTCCTCTTGATCTCTCCATGATTCACTTTTCACCCCATTACATTTTGGTGAACTTGACATCTTGCATGCTTTATTATGAAAATCATTGTATATTTTTCATTTACAAGTTTAATTTTTTTGTAAACTTAGTGGTCAATTCATTCAAAACCCTAGTTTTTAAAAATTAAAATTGAACTTGTGCTTTGTAAAAATTGCTTGATATTGTCTTAGATCTGAAAAATTGCATATTTTGTCAAATTCAATTTATTCATTGTTTTGTTCAATTTTCAAATCAAATTCATGAAATTAAGTGGTTAATTGTCAAAACCCTAATTTTAAAAAATAATATTGAACTTTTGCAAAAATTGAATTTCCATTTAATTTTCAAACTTGTGACTATTTTCAGAATTATCCTCTTTCTTAAAATTCAAATTTTTAATTTCCATCCTTTTTCAAAATTCAAAATTTCAAAAATTAAGTGGTTAGGTCCTAAAACCCTAATTTTCAAATGTAATTGGATTTTGAGCAAATTTCAATCAATTTCAATCAGTTTCAGTTTTCTAACCATATTTCAAGGTGTCCCTATCCATTAGGTTTGACCCTTTTCAAATTTGCCATTCAATTCCTCATTTTTTCAAAACCCTAATAGGGTCCTATTTTCACATTCCAACCTTCATTTCGTCTATCTAGAGATAGTAAAATCCACCAATTTTGGGGGTTAGATTTAAAATCATCGTAGCTTTCATCCCTAAAAAATTTAAAAAAAAGTTGGTCGGACCGTGTGCACTTTCAACATGGTCCTCAACTTTTTTCTCAAAATTTTGACAGACTGTTAGCTTAAATCCAAAAGTTTGGTTGATTTTGTCGATTATTAATCTCTCTAAAATCAAAAATACCTTCCAAATTCAACATTTCAAATTTCAAGAAAACTTTTAAAATTAAGTGGTTAATTATAATTTGCCCTAATTTTAAAAATTCTGATTTTGTCAATTTTAAGATTAAGTGGTATCCCCTTGGCCCTAATTTTGAAATTTCAATTTTCTTTCATTTATTATTTTTGGAAATTGTGTCATTTTCCCCTTTCAACAAAGTTCAAAATTGTTTAAATCATTATTTTCTCAAATTTTGTATTATTCAATTTTGTAAACTTTATTCTCATAATTCAAAATCCAAATTTCACTTTAGTGCATGAGTTTTACCACTATTAAACCTACCTATACTATCCTCATTAGATGAAGCATTAGAATTAAGGCTTCCCAAGGTTTAATTTTTGAGGAGATGGAGCTTAATTTGGGTAACTTCTTTAATGAGGATAATGCTAATTCTTCACATCCTAATTATGTCCCTATCTATCCTATTGATGAATCCCATGATTAACAAGAAGATTTGACTAGAGTTTCCATTAATTAACTTTCAAAATTGGATAATCAATTTATAACTTTCAACAATGGATGTCCCAAGAATACCCTAATAGTGAAGCTCTTCCATTAATTGAAGGCCTTAAATGCATGATTCAAAGTGATAAGAATGGGGTTGATATATTGCATGGAATTTCTCATATTGTTGATTCCAATTTCATGCCTATAAAGAGTTGTGCCAAAACCCTAGGTTATTCACAACCTCCTACACAAGTAAATTTTTATATTCCTTTGACTACTCCCATGACTAGGGTTCCTACTTTTACTTCAAACATCAAGCCTAGTTCAACTCAATATGTTATTCCTACAACAATTAGTCATGGGGGAAATCCCTCTTCTTCATTTAATCCTCCATCTTTACCTATGTTCCTAATAAGCAATCCTTTTATCCCTCAACCAATCAATTTGAGACAAGGGGGGAATTCTTTCAAAAATTGTATTTCTTCTTTAAGTGTCCCTTTTTCTACTCAATCATCACCTATGCCTACTTATCATGATGTCCCACCACCTTATTCTCAATCAATGCCTTCCTTCAATAACATCACACCACCTTCTCAATCAACCATGTCTAACATCAATTATTCTACCTAAGCAACCATTAACAATGTTGCTCAAACCGTGTCTTCCTTACAACAACAAATTGCTTCCATGAGCCAATTCAAGTTTGGTGTGCCCATGTTCAATGTTGCGAGCTCACTTTCTCTTGATATTGTTAAATTCATGCCACCTAAGCATGTTGAGGCCCCTCAATTGGAACTCTATAATGGAAAAGGTAATCCTCTAACGCATGTCAAAACATTTCAAACCTTGTGTATTAATTTTTCTTATGATCAAAGATTGCTTGCAAAATTGTTTACAAGAACTCTAAGGGATAAGGATTTACAATGGTATTGTTCTTTGCCTTCTTATTCTATCATCTATTTTCAACAATTTCAAAGCAACATCGGTCCTCAAATTACTTTCACTGATTTAATGCATTGTGTAGTCACATAAATCTATCCACTTAATTAAATGAATATTTAATATTTATTTGATTATTTAACCATCAATTAATAATTAATTAAATTAATATATTTAATTAATTCATCTTAACCCTCTTCTCCTATTAATTAAATAAATTATTCAATTTATTTGATTTAATTCACTTAACCAAATTCAGACCATTAATTAAATAAATAAATCATATTTATTTAATTAAATATTCTCTCACATTTAAATAAATTAATATTTATTTAAATCCCCCAAAATCCCACCTCTCACATTTAAATAAATTAACATTTATTTAAATCACCTTTATCCTCCACCCACTTGTATTTTCCTACAAATGCAAGTTGCACAATTATTTTAAATAAATAATTTATTTAAATCACCTTTATCCTCCACCCACTTGTATTTTCCTACAAAAGCAAGTTGCACAACTATTTTAAATAAATTATTTATTTAAAATCCTATTTATCCTCACCCACTTGAAACCTTTAATGGTTTCCCTTAAAGTAGTCAAACTTGATGGCTTTAAAGTCTTCAAACTTGATGGCTTCCTTCTATAGTCTTCTTAAGACTTTAATGGTTTTCCTTAAAGTCTTCAAGCCTTTAATGGTTTCCCTCAAAGTCTTCAAGCATTTTAATGCTTTATCTTCATTTTTCTCATTTAAATAAATTAATATTTATTTGAATATTTATCCAAATGCAAATTACACCATTTAATTGAAATAAATGATTTTATTTTAATTGAAAATACCAAAATTTCTCCCACTTGCATTTTCCTACAAAATCCACTTGTATGCCTAAACCCCTTCTAGATTCTTCTAAACCCTTCCTAATTAGCCTAAATCCATCCCTTAAATATTTTCACATTCCTAAGCAAATTGGAGTCACTTCTCAAAGACTCCAAAGTCTTTGAAAAGCAATTAATGCTTTGTGTGTTCAACAAATTAACCCTCAAAGTCTTTGATAACCATTGAAGGCTTTCAACCCTCAACCACTTAATCCCCAAAGTCTCCAATAACCATTAATGGTTACCTCAAACCCTCCCACATGGTTAAAACATTTGTTTTGACTCAACCTCTACCCAACCCAAAGGTCTCATCAAGCCTTTAATGCTTTGACCATGATTATCTCTTAAACATTTGCACAAAGGTTTATCCTTGGATTAACTATTAATCCAGTGGGTAATCTTAATTTAGACTTGACCCTTACCTTCTAGATAACCATGAGGTCTTCTCAGGCCTTTAATGCCTCCAACCTCTTCTCTCAACCCAATCCTATGTTGACACTTGTCACCATTTTATTGGTGCCAATTGTGCACATGGATCCCCAACTTTCAATCCTAACCCTTGTTAAGATTGCTCAATCTTAACCCTTCATTTCCCTATTTCTTCTATAAATAGAACCCTTCTCCTCAAGCAAAAGGGGGAAGCATTTAGAGTATTGTTGTTATACTGGCATTAGCATAGAGCTTTTTCATAGCATCACTATCTACTCTTGCATAGTATTTGCTTATCATATTCAACCATCTTGAATCTCCATATGGCATCCATGGCTAGTGCTAAAAGCTGAGAGCTACACTCATTTGGGACTTGGAGAGGAGAGGAACAAGGGAGGAGCAACTATGAGCATCTTGATTAGCTATTTCATTCTATGTTTATATGCTTTCTATTTCATGCTTAATATCTCTCTTGATATGCCTGTTTAGGATAATCTTTTGTTGCTAACACTAACGTTTGTTTCTTGTGCTCTTGTGTGTATTGCCATCAAACAGATTTTCTAATCCTTTTTGCAGAGCATCATTTGGTGAACCTGACGTATTCATCCAACATCTGTCAACACAACCAAAAATCCCAAAAACAAAGTATTCATCCAACATCTGTCAACACAACCAAAAATACCAAAAACAAGGTACAAACAAAACAAAGAATCACATTTTATGACCATTCTTCACGTCTTGCAAAAGAAGAAGTGTCATCAGAATATCACCTTGAAAAGGAGACCACTAAGCTCAAAGGCTTTAATCAAAAGGAGGAAATTCTTCTATATCAATAGACAAATCTTTGTCTCACATAGAGTCTTTCTACATCGCATGCGTCTATACCTTCAAGGTAAAACAAACGAGTTTGATTCAGAATCATTGAACCGCAGAGCTTTTATGCAATATAGAGCTCTGAGTTATCACAAAAATCAAGGAGGAAAGATTAATCCCAACTTCTTCCCAAACATCTGTATCACCTACAACACAGCTCGAGAAGTGCCACCAACGCCTGAAAGGGAAGAAGTAGAGTTTGTTCCATTTGTAACACAAAGTTTTTATTGAAGTTGAAAACAAAACATCCATCATCTCATTCATACATCATTATTCCATCATCAATTCATCCCAAAACTCTCAAAACATTAAGAGGTTCTTGCCCCAAGTTCTCTTTTAGATATTTCTTGAAATCAAACACATCACATCACTTTTAGATTGTTTCTACATCTAGGATAAGCTCATCCTAAGAGACACATCTACGCAGGTTAAAACTAGTTCATGAGTGAATCCTCTCATTACTAGGTAGTCAAAATCTGTAACACATCTCAGATTTCTCTACACCTTATCACATCCAAACTCCTCAAAACAAACAAGCAATTCAAAGAAGGAATTTCGGTTACATCTACCTTAAAGTGCTAGAGATCCCCATACAATACAAATCACCAATCATCAATCTTTCATCAATAACTCATCATCATCTTCAATCAACTTCAACACAAACTTACAAACAAAATGGCTCAAACCCGATCGCGATCAAGGCAACGAGAAATAGAAATTGAGGAAGAAGAGGACAACCTCAATGAATTTCAAGAAGCACTTGGAGGAAATGCAGATGACGAAAACCCAAGTACTCCCACTCCTGCAACAATAGAAAGGGCTCAGCATAACCCTCTCTTTAACAGATTGTTTGATGAAATACTCAGGAGCAATGCGGATGCTCACTTCTTAAGACTTGCTCAAGAAGGAGCCAAACTCCCCTCAGACTTTGATCTTGCCCAATTAAGACAAGCATCAGAAAGACAAAGTCGCCATGAGGAGGAAAGACGTAGAGATCCCATCAGATATAACATCCCTCGAGGTAACCCACCACCTCCTCCTCCAAATGAAATGGAGATGTTGCGGCAACAAGTCGCGAATCTCGCCCAACAACTTCATAGTGGTGTTAAGACCAATCAATTTTCACTTAACGACATCTGTCCCTATCCGTTTGATAGGAATCTTTATATGCCACCCTTTCCACGCGGGTTTGAAACACCCAAATTTGAAAAATATAGAGGAAAGGGGGATCCCCGTGATCATGTCCGAGAATTTCATTCCGCTTGTCTTGAAGTGGCTTATGAGGACACATACCTAATGCGCCTTTTTCCCCAAAGCTTGGGAGGAACCACCACATCATGGTTTTCCCGACTACCAGGTGGAATTAGAATATTTGAGGAACTCATCCAGAAGTTCCTATCTCATTACTCTCATAACATTGAACGCGACATCACCATGGCTGATCTATGCAACACCAAACAAAAACCAGGGGAATTATTCTCAGTATTCCTGCAACGATGGCGCCAAATGTCTAGCAGACGTTCTCTTCAGTTACCTGAACGAGAACTAGTGGAAATTTTCATTTCCAACTTAAACGAAGAAATGGAATTTCACCTGGATGTCAAAGATACAGACTCCTTTAACGATATGATCACCAAGGGTATAAAATGTGAAAGGGCACTCATCAAGAAAGGGCTCATCAAAATCTTTAATGAACCAAAAGATGGTCCTCGCCCGCGCTTCAATAGTGACAAACCAAACTTCTGGAACAAGAATAAAAATATCGTCAACGATGGGGTTGTGGATGCTCGGACTATCCAAAATGCACAACCTGTGGTTCGGTTTGCAGGACAAAATCCTCCACCTCAAAATAACACAAATGTTCCTCTTAATCAAGGTCGCATCACATCTCATGATGAACCAAGACCTCGTCCACAAAAACAAAAACGCACATACACTCCCTTAGGGGAACCCATTGAAACAGTGATGCGACAACTCATTTCTCAAAATTTGATCACTCTACCTAAGTTATCAAATTATGAGCCTCAGGTCAAACCGGCATGGTGGAGAGATACTGAACATTGTGAATTCCATCAAGGAAGAGGACACAAGACAAGTAATTGTCATCGATTGAAAGATCTCATTCAGGATCTTATTGACCGAGGAGAAATTGAAATTGAAGGGCATGACCCAAAAACAACCAATAATGATCATCAGATGTTCAAGAATCCACTTCCATCGCAAGATCAAAGGGGTCCTTCCACTTCTAGACGAGGTCCTGATACCACTGATTATACGCAGGCTGCGTATAATTACACTGTCAATCATCTGTATGATGCCAGTGAACAAATTGCAACTATCACCTTCAAAAATCCCACCTCAAATTGCAATGTTGTTACACGTCGTGGCAAGGTCACCATAAAGGCAGCTCCACAAGGCACCACCTCCAATCCAAAGCAGTATAATCTTGTGGAACAATTAGACAAAACGCCTGCGCTTATATCCATTTTGGAGCTATTGCGTCTGTCACCCTCTCATAAAACTATCTTGGATCAAGCACTCCAAGAGGCGTCAGTCCCTGCAAACCTGAACACAGACCAATTTCAAGCCATGGTTGGAAATCTAAAGTCATCACCTTGTCTCACTTTTTCCGAAAGTGACAACTCTTCGTTCCAACAACCTCATAACGCCTCACTCCACATTGAAGGCTTTGTCAACCAACACAGGATCAAGCGAGTCTTGATCGATAATGGAGCAGGCCTAAACATTTGCACACTACAGTTGGTCACAGCATTGGGATATGCAATAGAATCAGTGGATCCTCGCAAGAAGATCACCATCAAGGCCTATGATGATGCAGAGCGTTCATCCAAAGGAGCTGTGGTACTACCAATCCGAGTCGGTCCTGTGGTAAAGCATATCATTTGTCAGGTTCTGGACCTTCCTCTGCCATATAATCTATTATTAGGGAGACCTTGGATACATGCCATGCAAGCCGTTCCATCTACCTACCATCAATGTATCAAGTTCCCACATAATGGTGCAGAGATCACAATCCTGGGCGATGCAAATCCCTTTGCATTTTGCCATAATATCAGCCATCAACCAGAAATTACTGTTCCTAATAATAGGGAAGCCATTTCCTCCACATCATATGTAAATCCCGCCTCTCTTGCCAGTTCAAACACCCCTATACCCAAGCAAGAAAAGCTTAAGATGAAAGTCGCAGAGGAAGGTCCTGGAGAATACAACTTGAGTCAGCTCTTTTGTGTGGGACAAATGCCCACTTCTCCTAGAACACATGGTAAACCACAGCAGTTGCTCCAGCAACCACTAATCACGCCAGCATGTGCCTTAACCCCTTTCATCCTTGGAAAGAGTCAAGAGGAAGAAACACAAGATGAGGACCTAGCGGACTGGATCTATAAAGATCCCATCACCACTGACAAACCACAAGTTACACTTCCTACGGAACAATATGGCAAAGGCCTCCTCATTATGCAAAGAATGGGATATGATGGTCAGAGTGCTTTGGGATACTGCAAACAAGGACGACATGAACCATTGCTGCCAGAGTTCAAGCCCAAAGGTAATACAGGCCTAGGCTTTGAAAAAGAAGTCCTTCCTAAACTCAGATTCAAAGGTAAACCCAGCAAACCATTTTGCCCACCTACTGCAAAGAAGACACCTTTCATAATCAAAGCGCCATCAAGCACTATCCCCACTGCCCCATCGAGGCTCACGACTTCACCGCAACCATCACCAGTGCCAAATATCCCACCAATCGAATCAGTAATCCCATCCACAGCAGTCATCACATCAATAAAACCATTCATAGCAGCAACTATATTGGAACCCGTAGCAGCATCTATGGCACCAGCCGTTCCAATAGAAGCCACTAAGTCAACACTGCCGATACTTCCAGTAACAAATCCATTAATCCCCATCACAGTTCCTGCAGCACCGATCACTACAAAGATACATAAACCAATCACACCTGCCATGTTTAACTCCAAAGACATCCCAGTATGGTATAGCAATCGGATGCTAGAGAGTGATTCAAAGACCGACTCACATGAGTGGGAATTCGATTCAGTGCAACTTAACACTTCAGATGAGGAAGACACATCACCACCTCCACCCCGCAAAGACATCCCTGTTTACGGAGAAGCACAGATAAAGACCACTTGGGTACCTGAGCTGGAAACATCTTCCACAGACCCTATGTCTCATCCTACGCCTGATTCTGACAGGGAGAGTACCATCAACGACCTTCACCACACTGTCTTAACCCTCACTGATACATCTCCCGCACTTAACTTAATCGATGAAGTAATGCCCATTATCCACCCTGAACTCATTGAATGGAACCAACCAAATCCCCCATGTCTTGACCTCTTCCAGAACGATGAGGCTATCATTGACTTTTTGGAATTAAGGGATAATCTACCAAGCGGGGATCACAAAGCTGGATTCACCATTGAACTTAATAGCGCAGCATACTTTGGGGCGGATGCCAAACCCTTCAGCTGCAAAAATATAACATTAAAACATGGATCTTCTAGTGAAAACCACACTGTGGCACTGTTTGATCCAACAAAAGTAAAAAGAAAGAGCGTATCCAACGGTGAAAACCTCTCTGAGGCACTTGAGGATGAAGGGTTTGACATTCTCCCTGCTAGTACACAACAGGAACAATCGACGATTCTCATTGAGGAGACTAAAGAATACAATGTGGGGACTCCTGAAAACCCTCATATCATACATCTGGCATCTCTTCTCACTCCAGAGGAACAGCCTCAATTTATAGAGTTCTTCCAACAGCGTCAGATCAACTTTGCATGGTCATATGCAGACATGCCTGGGCTTGATCCTGATTTAGTCATGCATCATCTCACAGTAGCAAAAGGAGCCAAACCTATCAAGCAAAAGCTTCATAAGATGCATCCTCAGATTGCCGTGCTAGTCAAAACAGAACTCAAGAAACTCCTGGATGTTGGTTTCATTAGACCAATTGATTATGCGGAATGGATCTCCAATATTGTGCCAGTTGGCAAACCAAAAGGGGGCATCCGCATTTGTACCGACTTCCGAGATCTAAATAAAGCTTGTCCTAAGGATGACTTCCCCCTACCAAATATCGACATCATAGTGGACCTGACAGCAGGACATGCCATGCTTTCACTCATGGATGGCTTTTCAGGATACAATCAGATAAAGATCGCACCAGAGGACCAACATAAGACAGCCTTCACATGTCCATGGGGCACATACTGCTGGAATGTAATGCCTTTTGGTCTAAAGAATGCAGGAGCAACCTATCAAAGAGCAATGACCACCATCTTCCATGACATGATGCATACTATAATGGAAGATTATGTGGATGATTTACTAGCAAAATCACTTACTAGAGAAGGACATCTTCACATCTTAGATAAAATCTTTGATAGACTGGAACAATACCATGTTCGACTCAACCCAAAGAAATGTGTCTTCGGAGTGACCTCCGGGAAGCTTCTAGGATACATTGTCTCAAGAAAAGGCATTGAGGTCGATCCAGCAAAGGTTAAAGCAATCATGGACATGCCACCTCCAAAGAATATCAGTCAGCTAAGAACACTACAAGGACGGCTTCAATCTATCCACAGATTCATTGCACAATTGGCTGATAAGTGTCACCCATTCACACACCTGCTACACAAGAACATCCGCTTTCAGTGGGATGACAGATGCCAGCAAGCATTTCAGGCGCTTAAAGACTATCTCATGAATCCACCATTGCTGATGCCACCAGATCCAAGTAGACCATTATTGCTCTATATCTCAGCAACAAGTACAGCATTGGGTGTACTACTGGCACAACATAATGCAGAAGGAAAAGAGTGTGCTATTTACTACATCTCTCGCACACTGGTGGGCTATGAACTCAATTACACACCTATTGAGCGAGCTTGCCTAGCAGTAATCTTGGCAGCCACTAAATTGCGGCACTATCTATTAACACACAAGGTACAACTCATTGCAAAGATTGATCCACTCAAGTATTTACTCAGCAAAGCAGCATTGACAGGTCGCTTGGCCAAATGGGTAATGATTCTAAGTGAATTTGACATTGAGTATGTGGACCGTAAAGCTATCAAAGGTCAAGTTATTGCAGATCAGTTGGCCGATGCACCTCTCATAGGTGATCATCCTCTCATTTCCAATTTTCCAGATGAAGAGATATTCATGATTACAGAAGCACAGTCATGGAAATTATACTTTGATGGTTCATACACTAGGCATGGCTCGGGGGCAGGCATTCTGTTTATCACACCTCAAGGTGATAGCATCCCGAAGTCTTACAGGCTCACATTTCCATGCACAAACAACATAGCAGAGTATGAGGCTTTGATCACAGGACTCAGATTAGCCATACAATGGAAATTACAAGAACTACAAGTATATGGCGACTCGCAACTGGTCATTCGACAAGCAACAGATGAATATCAGACCAAAGATGATAAACTCATGCCATATAAGCAAATGGTGGACACTCTAAAGACATCATTTACTACTATCACTTTTGAGAAGATACCAAGAGATCAGAATCGAGCTGCTGACGCTATGGCTACCATCGCATCTCTACTAGATCTTCCACAGAATTCAACACGCTACGAGTTCTTGGTAGAACAACTTTGGATCCCCGCTTATGATATCCCCGAATCTAAAATGATATGTTGCCTTGTTGGTTCTGAATCCCCATGGTATGGTGAGTTCTACACTTATCTCCGTGATCACACCCTTCCTCCCAACCAATCAAATAACCAACGAAAAACCTTCATTCGCCAAACTGCTCGATATACCATTATTGCCAAAACCCTATACCAACGTAGTCTTGATGGTACTCTCCTTCGATGTCTGGAACAGGATGAGATAACAAAGGTTTTGGAAGAGGTACATGAAGGAATTTGCGGGACTCACTCAAGTGGTCCATCACTAGCCAAGAAGATCATGCGAGCTGGATACTATTGGCCATCTATGGAAAAGGATTCCTACTACTTTGTCAGGAAATGCAAGAAATGTCAAGTTCATGGTGACCTGATACATGCACTGGCCCAGGAACTGCAACCAATCACGACACCATGGCCTTTCTATCAATGGGGCCTTGACCTTGTGGGTAAGATTCATCCATCTTCATCCAATGGCCATAAATTCATTATTACCGCCACCGAATATTTCACCAAGTGGATCGAAGCTGTTCCACTTACCCAAGTCACCGGCAAGCAGATCGCCTCATTCATCCTCAACTACATCATCTGCCGGTATGGTGTACCCATGTCCATCGTCACAGATAATGGTCTTCCTTTCAAAAATCAGGATGTCCGTGAACTTTGTGAAAAATTTCATATCCAACACCGCTTTTCCACTCCCTATTACCCACAAGGCAATGGTCAGGCTGAAGCATCCAATAAAAACATACTGAGGATCCTAAAGAAGACAGTCAATGATGCCGACCGTGATTAGCATGTTCAACTAAATCCAGCGCTATGGGCATATCGAACTAGCATTCGGACCCCTACAGGTGCCACCCCTTATTCATTGGTCTATGGTGCAGAAGCTATCTTACCTATTGAGGTCGAGATACCATCACTACGGGTTTCCTTGCATAATCTCATCGATGATGAAGCATACAGAGTCTCACGCCTTCAGGACTTAGAGTTACTTGATGAGAAGCGACAAGCTGCATACAATCACCTCAAAGCCTATCAGCAGCGCATGAGTAGAAGCTACAATCACCGAGTTAGATCTCGTACATTTGAGGTAGGTGATCTTGTTCTTCGAGAAAATCCTCGCAACCAACCAAACAGAGAACATCAAGGCAAGTTTGAATCAAACTGGTTGGGCCCATATGTTGTCACTGCTGTATTCGGGTCCGGGGCATATCAGTTGGCTACATCAGATGGAGAACCGCTCGCAGATCCAATCAATAGCATGCACCTCAAACGGTTTTATACCTAAGGTATACATATCAGAAAATATCAAAAACATTCAGAAAATGTCCTAAAGAAAATACAAAACCATTCAAAACAAAAAAAAAAAAGTAAAGAAAAATCATGCATCCAAACGGTGAACAACCACTCCGGTGGCACCTTGGGTAAGTGCGATGGTGAAAACCTGGCAAACAGGCGCCACTCGTAAAGGCAATGGCTCCAGTATCTTTCAGGCTCATTGCGATCACATTCATGCACACATACATCCATCCATCCAAACCATGGCTTGTTATTTGATCTGCAATTAAGAAAATACTCCATGCGTCTAGCATCCCACCTTTTCATAGTCAGGTCTACAAACTAGGGGCAATACCCTTACCCTCGTGAAGGAAGTGGATTCTACATTGTCTCATATGATTCATTACGCTCTTCATTCAAGCAATCATCAGAAAATATCAAAAACATTAAAAAAATGACTCTCAAAATACCAAAAACATTCAAAAAAATTTCACAAAATCCAAAAAACATCGGAAAACCCATCAAAAATCACACAAAAACATGGCAACACCTTGTACATATTTATCCGATCAGATACAAAATAAACATTGACAAAATACTCACACAATGACCACTTACCAAACGACCACACAATCCACATCAACAAATCAGAAACTGTCTTTAAAAACAAGGATGCATCCTTCCTTATCAAAAACAAAGACAAGATGACGTTTTCTTTGACAAGAAAATTATGTTAAGCTATCAAATACTTGGTTGATTTGTAAGTACAATCGTTTGTTTATCTGTATCAGGATCTTGCAGCATTGTTTTGTATCGTTTGCGCATTATTTCCGATGAAGTTCTGGGGCATGTACTAATGGTGTCTACGTGGGAAGTTCACTAAGCTATGTGATCTTATGCCAAATGCAATCATAGATCACTACGGCTTGCTGACTACAGCGTATACCTCGACCATATGAGCATGAACCATTACCAAGGATCCATATTCTTTTATTCTTTATGTATATACTGTTTGTTTGCAGGTACAATGCTCATTCTTTGGTTCCTCCTCATCCAATTTGGATAAAGGTTTTTATTTCTTAGTACGGTATGCACTTGTCTCAGGATATGATCAGCCTAAGATCAAGGAGGACGATCCAAGTCATGCATGAAAGGAGATAATCCTTGTCTGTTCCGCAAGCAATACTCAGGTCAACTTGATCCATTATATCAAGTTGCTTGTATTAACTTGCTATATAAAAATCCATGTAAGAAATACTCTGGTCATCTTGAATCTTTATGTCAAGTTGCTTGTATTTTCTTACAACATTTTAAAGCTCAATGATGAAAAATAAAGCACCATGGATCGTCATTCCATCTCATTTGTATATATTGCATTTCATTGCATTCCACCCATCCATACATTCATAATAGCTGCATATCATGCATACGTAGTCATAATAATGCATACTCTATTTTACTCATCTTCTTCCATAGGACTCGATCCTAGTCCTCCATATCTTCTATCTAACATCAAATCCCCCCTCACCCTCCCTATCTTGATCATCAACATCATCCTAATCCCTTCATCGCTTCCCATCCTCACTCATCCACAAAATTAAGCCAGTTACTCTATCTACACAGATACATCGACTCCCACACACCTAGACTATCAACAGATACTCTGATCAAGTATCTTCGGGTCTCAACAGGTAATCGATTATGGTAATCCTAGACTACATCAGGCATTTATCATAATGACCTAGTCTCAACGGGGTTGCCATGATTCCCCACAACCATCCATCACACGCACACACTATCAATTGATTAACCAATCAAACACAATCCAACGGACAATTACATCAATTGTCTACGTCTCAACGAGTATTTTTCTTCATATACCTTGACTTCATCGGGCAATTACATCAATTGTCTAAGTCACATCAGGTCACTTTGATTCACTTACTCAGACTTTATCATGTCCAAGTGATCAACTGACATCAACTGTCACGCTTTGACTTGACCGGGGCAATTAAACCGATTGCACCAGATTGTCCAAACAATTTTGATCAATTGTATAGCATCAATCCAAACCCCACACTACATCTGCTATGTATCTCTTGCATGACCTCAGGGTATTCGTTGGCTTGTTGTTTCTTCATATTCACTCCATTTTCCCCCATTCTTTCATCATTAGTTCTAATTTCTTCTATTCTACCTCCCCTCCACTTTGCATTCTTTTTCGAGAGATCGCCCGATTTTTTAAAACAAAATTTGGCCCATCCCTCGAGGGGGCATACCACCCATTAAATTTACATTTTATGGGGCATTTCTTCACACCTATTTTTCTTTCTTTGAAACGACGCGATAAACCGCACCGTCTCAAAGAGGGGCAAATGTAGTCACATAAATCTGTCCACTTAATTAAATGAATATTTAATATTTATTTGATTATTTAACCATCAATTAATAATTAATTAAATTAATATATTTAATTAATTCATCTTAACCCTCTTCTCCTATTAATTAAATAAATTATTCAATTTATTTGATTTAATTCACTTAACCAAATTCAGACCATTAATTAAATAAATAAATCATATTTATTTAATTAAATATTCTCTCACATTTAAATAAATTAATATTTATTTAAATCCCCCAAAATCCCACCTCTCACATTTAAATAAATTAACATTTATTTAAATCACCTTTATCCTCCACCCACTTGTATTTTCCTACAAATGCAAGTTGCACAATTATTTTAAATAAATAATTTATTTAAATCACCTTTATCCTCCACCCACTTGTATTTTCCTACAAAAGCAAGTTGCACAACTATTTTAAATAAATTATTTATTTAAAATCCTATTTATCCTCACCCACTTGAAACCTTTAATGGTTTCCCTTAAAGTAGTCAAACTTGATGGCTTTAAAGTCTTCAAACTTGATGGCTTCCTTCTATAGTCTTCTTAAGACTTTAATGGTTTTCCTTAAAGTCTTCAAGCCTTTAATGGTTTCCCTCAAAGTCTTCAAGCATTTTAATGCTTTATCTTC